>NW_026067929.1:5403037-5565148 GCF_014885135.2 Alexandromys fortis | reverse complement strand
GGGAGGGAGGGAGAGAGAGAGAGAGAGAGAGAAAGAGAGAGAGAGAGAGAGAGATCACCTCAGCAAGCTCCAGTAATCTCAGAGCTCGAGGGTGAGATGGGCAGTGAGGTGGTTGGCCAAGCAGCCTACCCAAAGCATTGTTCAGTGAGAGACTGTCAAAAAAAAAAAAAGAGAGAGAGAGAGAGGACAATTTAGGAGGTCCCTAATATCTACTTCTTGTTTCTACACACTTGCACACTTACATATACACACATACATGCCTGAGTGTGTGCACGCACATGCACACATACACATAAATAGACACACACACAGTTGAGGTTTCTTAGTCCAAACAGGCACCAGTGAAGTTGGTCATGCTGCAATAGAAGGGAAAGTGTTCACTCTGACAAGAACCTCTGCTAAAGGTGAAATTTGAATTGTGAGAACCCTGGGTGTCCTCGGGTCCTCTTCCTTGGGGAACGTGATGAAGTGTTGTGACAGCCCACCAACTCTTTGATTTCAGTGGCAGCATGGCAGAGTAAGAAATTTCAAAACGGCTAGCTCTTTAGCTCTGTGCTGAGCCTTGTCATCTTAGCAATGTAGACAGCCCTTAAATGGGGGAGGGTGTATGGCAATGTTGTTGGTCTATGTGACAAGCTTTAGTGGAGGAAAGGTTACATTTGCATATTCTCCAGTCCATTACCATCGCCAGGGTAAAGCCCAGTAACAAATGAGAGTTGCGCGTTCACCTTCTAGGAATTATAGATGGTTCTTATTTCTCATTCTTCTCTCCTTCGTCTAGTTATATGGAATCCCTGACATTTCTAGAGGGCCCACACTGGGTGCCAGCTGTAGCTATTATTGCTAACCATCCCACCAGTACACGAAGGTAGGAATCATTATCTCACTCAGACACATGGGCTTAGCGAGCATCCACTCAGCCAGTGCTCTCCACCGTATTGGTGCACAGAGCCAGCAGTATATAGAAGGTCATGGGGGTTCTCTAAGCCTCTCTTCTGAGACACTGGGATCTTTGGAGGGTCGGAACCAAAGGAGGGCAGTCAAATTCACCCTGAAATGTCTGGGAGAGCATTGAGGTGGGAAGTGAGTACAGAAGCTGTGGATGGAGAGTGAGGGGCTGCAGCCACCTTCCTTTCCCCTGTCCACTAACAGTTTGGAATGTTCTGCCACATCTGAGTGTGTGTGTGTGTGTGTGTGTGTGTGTGTGTGTGTGTGTGTGTGTGACCATGTACACACATGGTCAAGGTTCCTAAGACTTCCTTCCTGGAGGTATTGCTTGAAAGATATTCTTGATGTATACCCTATAAGCCATTGGCTAATAAAGCAATTACCATCTGGCTTATAAAATAAGGTGGAATGCGTTCTTGACTAATTGCCTTCTGAAAGTGTACGTTTACCTACATTCATCTTAGAGATGCCGTGACTTTGCGTGCAAGTTTAATTTATAGGTACTCTGTAGATTTGAGGTTCATTTGCATAAAAAATATAATTCTACTGGAATACTATTATGAGGACAGTGAGATTTTTTTTAATTACAGAGGTGATCTAGAATCATGCAACAAAGGGAAATTAAATTAAGAGGAAAACCGGCTTTTCATTTCTTGACCCGCAATTTTCTTCTGTGATCTCGTAGGCGAGGAGGGTTCCGTGCCAGCATCGCGTAACTATTTTCAGCAAATAGGTGCTCTATATCTTTTGGGAAATTTTTCAGCATGTGTATTGAAGACTTCCTCCACATGAAATCAAGTGGTTTATCTTCCCCAATAAAAACTACCCGTCTTCAGAAGCCTTCTTTTCCATCTGTCTTCAGCACCAACGTGCTTCAGGCTTTGCTCGACAGTTCTCCCAGTCGTAATAAAGGAGAGATAAAGAGGACAGGTTAGAATCTGCCGGGAAACTTTTAACCCCGGTCTCTACCTTCTCTGCCTCATTTTTCACAGCTCCTCTGCTCAGGCAACAGCTTTGACCTGCAGCAGTAGGACGGATGCTTCTGGGTCACTGCTCCAGGAGAAGGAGGGGCTGCAAAGGTACCCCCACTTCTCCTCCAGCCCATCTTTCAGATTAATAGTCCCCATTGCAGCTTCTGAGGTCAGGTTTTTATCTCTGGTCTCAGAGGTTGCTTTTTATTTCTCTGTTTAAAAAAATCAGCTGATTTCTAAGAATAGAACCCACAGAGTTCACCCTATTGGTCATGCGGTTTGCCTCAGGACCCACAGAGTTCACCCTATTGGCCATGCGGTCTGCCTGAGGACTCACGGAGTTCACCCTATTGGCCATGCGGTCTGCCTGAGGGCCCACAGAGTTCACCCTATTGGTCATGCGGTTTGCCTGAGGACCCACAGAGTTCACCCTATTGGCCATACAGTCTACCTGAGGACTCACAGAGTTCACCACCACCACCACCACCACCACCACACACACCCCCCCCCCCCCCCCCCCCCCNACGTGGTCTACCTGAGAGAACTGAGAGACTTCATAGAATAATATTCTTAGGAACAACACAAAAATGAGTTTTAGTATAGAAGTAAATATTTTGGAGCCTATATCCTTAAAGTAAATAAAGAATCAGCTTCTTGGACTGATTTTTTTTCCTTCTTCTTAAGAAGAGGACACAGAAAGGAAGACAGGACACAAAATTTGCTAGCATGCATTGAAAAGCTCTTGAAATAAATAATTTCCCTTCTCAAAGTCATCGTGGTACTCTACTAACCTTGAATAATCATGAAAGGGTTTTGTCTCTTAAAAGGCTTTGAAAATAATAATAGTAAAATAGCAGTATCAGTATGCTCACTTGGTCTTGTGGCATATTAGATTGTACCCATTGTTCTTCTCATCTGAGGATGTAAGAAAATGCTATATGCCAGGTTTTGAAATTATTTATTAAAACAATGTGTCCTTTATCCATGTAAGCCCAACTAAAAATGGGGGGGGGGTATAAGTTATCTCTTCTTCATCTTCTGTAACTATTTAGTTGAGATATTCAGTCACATGTATGTAATCTTCATGGAGTATGAGTGTATACAGATGTGGATGAGGAACAGCTGGTACCCCAGGTCTTTTCAGAAGTCCTCTCTGCACTGGACCAGTCTATGCATGAGGAAGACAGTCCAGACATTGTTGCCTTGGCTGTTAAGCACATTGAATGGGTGTTGGGAGAGCGTTGTGTGTGCTGGGCTTTGCTCCTCATACTCTCCTTCTTCCTTTCGTACAGGGAGTTTGGATGGAGAGACCCGGAGCTGCCTGAAGTGATACAGATGTTGCAGCATCAATTCCCTTCCGTTCAATCCAATGCCGCAGCTTACTTGCAACACCTCTGTTTCGGAGACAATAAAATTAAAGCAGAGGTGAGTGCTCCTCACATCATCAGGTGAACGGTGTTTGGTTCATAAGTACTTAGGGATGGGTATTCGGAGTCGCGTCAGACAGAGATGCAGAAAAACGAAAATTACCCAGTTGACTTGTAGATTCATCCTTCTTGAGACTAAGACGTAGCACTTGTCATCAGTCGCACATGTATGTGTGCATCCACCTCTTATGTTTGGACCCTGCGGATGAGTAGGCCAGGCCTGCCTGCCTGTCCTAGGGAAGCTGAGTCTTCAGCGCCTCGTGCTGCTATGATTTGCCTTTTTTTCCCCCTAATTTTGTCTTTGTGAATAATCTGTCTCTCAAGACTAAAAAGTGCAAGACATCAATTGGTATCTCCTTAGACCGCTGTCAGGATTCTGTCTGTCTTTGAGAACTTGTTAGTGGCATGAGCACTGTAGGTTTTGCCATGGAACCCAATGCTCTGAGCCATTTACAGAAGCAACAGTGGGTATAATACCGATATATGTGATCTATTAAAGAGCCTGTTGTCTGTGTCCATCACATCAATGGTTGTTAAAACGCTCTATGCTTCTGGAATACCCTGAGGTATGTACTACATTGTAGTGTGTTTTATTTCTAGAAAATCACCATAGTCGCTGTAGCTAACCCAAATTCTTTTTTTCGGATAAAGGACAAGCATTTGCATGCAAGGAGCTGAGTAATCAAGTTTTTAAAAAAAGATTTTTATAAACTGTAACGAGTCATCTCCATAGCATGTAAGCAACTTTGAGCATGCGTCCAAATTGGTTTAACAGGGGAAGGAAAAGACATGAGGACGGCATTGCTCTTCATCCTGGATGCTTACGTCTGGATGCATGATTTTCCTTTAAGAAGTTGGTTCGTGCCTATCATCAGAAAACCCACATTTCTTTGTAGTTCTCAGAAAGCCGTGATTTGGTGTCTGGAGACATTTTGAACTGTCGTGACTGGAGGGGATGTGGGAGTGGAACTGGTACCCTGTGGGCAGAGACCAGCAATGCCACAGAGCATCCTGTGATGCACCTGGCAGCCACACAGTGTAGAATTATCCGACCTTAAATGCTAACTAAGCAACAGTAAATTTTAAATGTGAAAATGGGCCTACTGTTAAGATGACCTAAGTCACATTAAAATTATACAGACACCATCTTAGGATCCCTGCTTTGACACTCCAGGCCCAGTCATCGTGTACAGTGAAGGGCAGATTGGGATACAAAATACTGAAAATTTTCTAAGAGGAGACCTTTTGAGTTTCTCCCAAGGTCATGAAAGCTTCTTCTTTTGTCGTTGGCAAAATGTTGATGCAGGAGCACTTGGCATGCCAGTCCCGTGTGGACTGGGTTTCTGTGAGTCACACCCCCAAGAACACACAGTAAGGCATGTAGTTCACATGATGAGACTCTCAGGGATGAATAGAAGAGCTCTCACATAGTCCAGATGTGGCTTCCGAGAGTTTGGAAAGGATCCGGGTTCAGCCCTGTGAATGGTTGCGCAGTAGGCTCTTACCCACAGACTGGGCCTCCTCTGGTTTGAATCTCCTGGTGTCAAAGGGGGAAATGTGAGCTTTCTATCATGTTGTTTGCATGAGGGACAGAAGAGGAAAAGGAAAGTGACAGCTTTTAAGCTTTCAGAAGTCAAACATGAGAAAAGGAAGTCATCCAGTCAGGCTGCACAGCCTCCACGGCCCAAGGCAGTCAGAACTCACTTCTCTAACTAGCTCTGCACACACGCTCTGTGGACTGGCCTTGAGGCCTCTTGGCTGCCACGCAGCCCGGCAACAGATCTCAGACTTACTTGTAGCTATATCAGAGTTACCCTCTGTACCCTGTGGGGGACAGGGGCTGTGCAGTGAAGGGGAACCAACGTATCCATCAAATCTGATTGAAGGTGCTTCCCATGCCAGCAGCCAAGCCTGTCGTCTGGAACGGAAGCTATTGTCCTCTGGAACCTCTCTGCTTATCTTTAAAATAGTGAAAGAATGGGAAGCAGGGAAACGATATAATTAAGTTTTAATGTAAAGAAACTTTAAAAGAAAGAAAAATAGAGTAGCAGAAACATGTATGGAAAACCTAGTGGTGCTGAAACTGTATTGGTGATGTCTCTGTGGGACTGAAGGACTTAATTTATGTAGATGGATTAGTAAGCGGACATACCTTATCCACAATTATTAAGTTACATTTGTAACTTATGGATGGATGTACACGTCTGAATGTGAGAACTTGTGTTATGTGTCAATGGGCACATGTGTATGTTATATGCTGGTGTGCGTGTGAGCATATGTAGGCATGAGTTTGTCTGTGTGTACATGTGTGTATGCTCATGTACATGTAAGTATGCATGTTCTTTGTGCGTGTCTGTATATGTCAGTGTGAGTGTAAGTATGTGGAAGTGTGAGCATGTCTTGTGTGTGTGTGTGCACATTTGCACATATAATTCTTCCTTTTGCTGCGAGTGTCATTGGGCTGCCTGTATCACCTCCCGTTGTTTTGAGTCCCTCTAACAGCCAGCACATGAAGGACAGTTAATGTTATCAATAGGATTCCTCCTCCCCACTGGTGCCCCCATCCTCAGCTCTGGCTCCCCATGATGACTGGGGTGACAAGGAAGACTAGGGTCATGTAGGGGTGAGACCATGATGACACTGAGATGAGAATGTGACGTGGAACATGTCTCCCCACTTCCTGTGGTCATACGGGGAGTTAGGCATCTGTGTATGAACATGTGCACACACAAACGCATAAAGTCTGATAAAATTGTGCGTGGACGTGTTTTGTCCTCTCATCCTTACTTAGAGTCCAGACTGTTAGTAATTACTCCCTCTTTGTGATGGATGGCTGCCTGTCATGTTTTCATATACAGGTATTGATTTTTGTAATTACCTGTTGTCCAAATACTAATCTGGCAGGCACTAGCCTTTCCAAATTTACTCAGTCCTCTAGCCTTTCTATTGCATTTTATTGAATTGATTTAGCCCTTCAGTCTACATTTCATTATTGGTATTGACTCTGCTCACACAATGGATAGGCCATTGAGCAGAAGGCAGAATTAAATCTCCTCTACACGGAGGACCATAAATCATAGCTCCCTCATTCCTTATCATGGTGCTTTGTACAGTTTTCTTGTAATGAAGGGGGAAAATCAGTTTTGTTCAAAATGATGCCAGAACTTATGAGTACAAAGTCTTGGACTCACTTCCTAAACATCAACAAATGAAAGCCAGCCCTTTGCTGTTTTTCTCCAGAGCTAATAGGCTAATAGAGTTGAATGTGAGCATCCATGCAGCTCCCTGCAGTGCAGCCAAGCTGAGGAGCATCAGCCTGACAGTGTCCAGAGACTAAAGTGAACTTTGTGTCCACCGGGTGGCCCGGTCCAGGGTAGCACATTTCAGTGTGTATGCTTTGAAGGTCAGCAAGCACCCGAAGGTGGGGTGAGATGCGAGGGTCACACGCAGCTCCTTCAGAGTCTAAGGCACGCTCACAAGGAAGGCAGCTGAAGGAACACTAAAAGAGAGCAGAGGATGCAGAGAGGGTGGAAAGAGGGTCTGGATTCTGACTGGCAATGTCGTGTGTGAGGCTTGTCAAACACATACTCCATGCTTCCTTTCCGTGTGTGCCATAACCCCCACATGTGGGAAAATTTGGCAGACAGCCTGATCTACCAGAAATGAAGACTTAATTTAGAGTCTTGACCTGATTGCTCCTTCTAAGAAAAATTAGCGTGCCTATAAGAATCTATTACTAACCTTATGCCCTTTAAAGATAAGGAAAATTGCACTAGGAAAGCAATCCAGGTCATAGTTGCCTACCCCCAAACAGCCCTTCCCAGTGCGGTCATTCCCATTCCTAAAGCATGGTGTCAATGTCCTAGATAGGTAATTCTAGTGGAGAGAGAGAAAGACGCCTCAACATCTGGGTTTATATTAAAAGAGAGATTCAAATGTTACTGATATGTAGGTCAAGGAATCCACACCCACCAGGCAAGCATATGTAACTAGCACATTGTCATACAGGGATCACACACGTGGGAGAGCACAGTACAACTCCAGAGTGCTTGGAATAAGTACTCTAAGTCCAGTTGGGGAAGTTGCCTGCACTCTGCGGTGATGGGTAGCCCAAGTTAAAAAAGGAAAAAAAAATCTGAAAATCAGTGGTTGCCAGAATAATACTATCTACAGTGCACCCACTTAAAGCTGCTGGAGGAGGTCTGAGAGTTAGCCTGCAGCTCTGGGTTTATTTATATCTACCTATGGAACTTCTTTTTCTTTCTTTTTAGACAAGGGCTCACCATGTAGCCCAGGCTAGCCTTGATTTTCATCCTCAGCCTTCTGAGTGCTGAGATTGTAAAAGATTATCGATGTCAGTCACCACTCCCAGCTGTGTGTCTTTGTTGTGTGCGTGTGTGCACATGATATCCAGTTTGTATCATTTATAATAATTTTTTTCAAATATGAAAGTGTCTTCATTTAACCGGAACCCAGAAATGGATCTTTTTTTTACTTATTTATTTATTTATTTATTTAAATTTTATTTATTTATTTATTTAAGATTTCTGTCTCTTCCCCACCGCCGCCTCCCCTTTCCCTCCCCCTTCCCCAATCAAGTCCCCCTCCCTTGTCAGCCCAAAGAGCAGTCAGGGTTCCCTGCCCTGTGGGAAGTCCAAGGGCCACCCACCTCCATCCAGGTCTAGTAAGGTGAGCCTCCACGAAACTGCCTAGGCTCCTTTTTATATAAATGTCCCTTCCTCCATAATTTTGTTCTATTCAGACGGATTTTAAACATTTCAGATGTTAAAGAGATTGGGACTCGTTCCTGTCTCCTGCATACAAAGTATTTCCAGAGCTTATTTCACCTCTGGTTCTTTCTACCTCATGTGTTCAAGGGAGGCTCTCTCTATCTTCTTACTCAGTTGCCTTTGAATGATCCCTTCTCTGGAAGTTGTCCCTCCTTCCTTTGGCACAGAGCCTGTACTTGGTTGCTAGGCATCAGGAAGTAGAATGCAGTTGCTCTTATCAAAAGGGTGCCGGAACCAGCACTTGAGCTCTGCTTGTTGTAGGACTCTGTGACTCCGAGACCTCCAGGAAACTGCTTTGCTTCTCTGAGTCCTAGACGACCAGACTGAAGTGGCCTGGGGGCTCTGTATCCGTGTGACAAGGACACCACTGTGCTGGCAGCAACGAGCAGATGTCTCCTGGAACACTTTATAGTAGTTTAATGTGAAACCAGTGTGAGTAGACACCCTCTTCACCTGTCCGTCTCCTGAGGCCTGCTGCTCTCAGCTAGGGGATGCTGAACCAGGAGGTGGTGATATTAACAGAGAGGACTCTAGGACCCGTTTCCAAGGTTATTCCTGATCACATCAGATCACAGCAGCTACAGTCGAGGCAGGAGATGGAACAGGCTGGAAATGTGCTTCGGGCCATAGTCGGGTCCATGGTTAGCTTAATGGAAAGCGAAAAGCTTGCAAAGACCACAGCATTGCCAACACAGAGGAAAATGATGAGCCGTCCACTGTGAGCACAGTGCTGCCAGAGCTAATATAGAATGAGCGACGACAATGGCCAATACATTTTTAAAAGATTTTCTGAAAGCCTGGTCCTTCACACGTGAAGGGTGATGGAGGAGGTGGAGCACCGGTTATGGGACCTCAGAGGGAAAGAAGCGTGACTCACCCTCAGTGGAGGAGATAATAGATTGGCCATATTGCTAACAGGCTGCGGCAGAATTAGAAATAGAGAAGATAAATATGGTTCCACTGAGGCATGATGGATGAGGGAGGAAGTAAAAGTTATGACCCTTTGGAATGTGGAGAAGGCAGCAGAGACAGAGACTTGTAGTGACACCAGAAGCTCCTTATTGAGAGGCTTTTCTATTTAAAGGGAGGAGGCCTGGAGTGCTCCCCCTGACCTCCATCACATGCTTCCCCCGCCCTGACCCCCACCACATGCATCCCTTCATCACCTGCCCTGGAGCCCCTCCACCTCCCACTGCCCCCTCCTTCTCCTCTCAGTGTTCTATCCGTTCCTGGGCCTGAGCCAGTCAGAGCATCCCTCAGTCGGTCAGGCTCATCTGGCCTTGGAGGTTTTTCTCAGAGGCCTGCCTTCTAGCTGTCATAGAAACCTGAGATACCAGATTGACACTTGTAGGTGACTGATGCGATGCACCAAATAGGTACTTCTCACAGTCCCAGAGAACACGGCATGCAGACATGAACAATTATACCCATGACAAAATGAGTTCATTAATACCAGGCCTAATTTGAGAAGGACCCAGTTCTTGATAGAACTATATCTTGATAGACTCTAAAGTGGTTTCATGACCACATTCACAGAACATAGCAAAGAACAGAAGTCCCCACTGGGGAAAGGTGGGATGGAGGGATGGAAGAGCCATGGTGTTTATAGGAGGTCCAGTTTCCTGAGGATTTCACATCTTAGCTGGTGCCTTGCCTTGTGTTTCTAGACCAAATGGAGGGGTGGCACAAGGATCTAGGGATCTTGGACTGCCCTATAATTTCAGGATTCCTCAAGTGGACCCTCACGAGGTTATGGGAGAGAGAAGAGGTTAGAAGCAAGAGGGGTCAGCTGTGTTCCTTCTGGATTACAGCCTTGTGGAGTCAAGACAAGTCAAGCATCAGAAGACAGAGATCGGGATGGCCCACCAGCCACCTGAGCACAGGTGACCCACAGAGAAGATGGTGTTCTCATGACCTGCCTTTGAATAAGTGAATATGCTCTCCTTCCCTCCAACAGAGGAGAAAGGGGTAGAGCAAGAAGGGAGGAGAGTAGAACATGGGTATTGAGGTGCATCCAGCCTACTTTGCCAGGGATATGTTGGGCACAGGGCAGTGGCATGGGGGTGGGGTTCTGACTTGGGACTGTGTGACTGCCCTGAGGCCCTTTCAGGAGGCTGGTGGGCATCAAGGAGTCAGATCATCTTTGTCGCAGAACTTAGCAACCCAGTGTCAGGATGAAAGACTTGACAAAATCACCAGGCTTATGGTGTTCTCTGCAAGCCATGGATGAGCCTAGAGCCACCTCAGAAGCTGGGTGGTGACAGGGACAGCCACGCAGCCCATGTCCTTTGAGCTCTATGACATTTCTAGTCTTGGTTTTGTTCAGTTTTCCTCTGGGTTATTGTAATTGCATTTTTGTGGGTCACCCCCTTCTCCTGCTTGAATGGATCCTCCTCTTGGCCTGCCCATTCCTGGAATAGCGTCTGTCTTTATAGTTATGAGAAAGAGAAACAAAGAGCCTACCTAGGTACTGGTCGGTTTTTATAGTGTGGGGGGCACAGGGATTTCTCTCTAGGCTTATTTTTTCTGACAAGGTCTCATGTCATGTAAGCTGACCTTGAACTCCTGCTCCTGCCTCCCCCTCCCAAGTGTGGGCATGTGCCACTCTGCTTAGTTTTTCTTGCTATGTTTCTGGAGATGAAGTATTTCATATGTACCTCCCCTTTTGGTGAAGTTATTTCTCTTTTGTTGTTGTTGGAGGTTTTTTTTTTTTGCCATTTCACTATTTATTTTTTATTTCATTTTACATTCCAGCCACAGTTCCACATCCCAGGCTCCTCCCACTCTCACTGGTCCCTAGCCCCCTCCTAGCCACTCTTCCCAACGGGTAAGGGCTCTTATGGGGAGTCAACAAAAGCCTGGCACATTAAGTTGGGGCAGGACCAAGGCCCTCTCCCCTGCATCAAGGCTGAGCATGGCATCCCACCACAGGGAATGGCTGCGAAAAACTAGCTCATGCACCAGGAATGGATCCTGGTCCTACTGCCAGGGGCCTCTCAGACAGTCTAAGCTTCACCACTGTCTCCCACATATGGAGGGCCTAGTTCAGGCCCATGGAGACTCCACAGCTGTCAGTCTAGAGTTCATGAGATTCCACAAGCTTGGCTCAGCTGTCTCTGTAGATGTCTCCATAGTCCCTTGCTCATACAATCCCTCCTCCCTCTTTTCAATTGGTCTCCTGTTGCTTGGCTTTGATTGTCTGCATCTGCTTCCATCAGTTACAGGATGAAGGTGCTATGACAGTAGTTAGGGAATACAGCAATTTTATTACAAGAAAAGACCAGTTCAGGCACCCTCTCCACTGCTGCTAGGAGTTTTAGCTGGGGTCATCCTTATAGTAGTCCTATATCTGAAGCATGACGCTTTCCCTCAGAATGTGATCAACTTTATATGCAACCTAAACAGGTTCACCCAGCATTCTTTGGGGGCAGTGGCAGGAAAACCCTGACCTCTCGCCTCCTGGTAGCCATTTGATTCTGAATTGTTGCCAACTCATCATCATGTGGCCTCACTTTTTTGCTAAAAAAAAAAAAAAAAAAAAAAAAAAAAAAAAAACCTCTAAATCATCAAACCAAGGAGGTGCATCTTGTTTACCTGCCGTCTTTTCAGTCTTCCCGTCTAAAATTCTCTAGGTTTTCATGGCACAGAGCTAAGGAGAACGTTTTCTCCAAACCACGAATGCAATGACGCAGGAAGGCTCAGGCAGCACCCTTTGTCCATGCACAGCACACTCCTCCGTGGGTTTGCATCCCGTGTCTGCGCTAGCAGGGTATGTCCGCTGCCTCTGCTTTTGTGAATCTGTCTTCAGTAGGTGAGCTTGACCTCACTCCCGAGTTCCAACTTTCCTGGTGTTATCACCCCATTTCATCCTAAATCAAAAGGCTCAGATCTTCCCATCCTGGTAGCACTGCCTATGTAGAAGGGCCTTGCTCCCTGGGTTCCACATGGCCCCTTGGAAGTGTCTGGTGTTTTTTTCTGAAGGCGTACACTATGAATGTTCATACAAGATGCTTTCTGTATTCCCCAAGGATGTCTACGTGGCTAATTTTAATTCTCCTAACTGTTTAGAAAAACATCGAACTTTATGATTGTCATTTGGGTGATGAGCTGAGCTGGGTAGGCAAGTCTGCAGAGCCACAGAGGCTGGCAGAGGAAACTTGAGACTCAGGGATGCTTGTCAACCGCTCCCAAGTGTTTCCTGGATGCTGTCCTACAGTGAGTAGGAGAACAGCAATTGATAGAGCTCCTTGGACTGCAGAGAGATTGTAGCATATATTGGGGATATTAAGGTCTATTAGACACAAGAAATAAAGAAATGGGGGGAAAGATCAAAAGAGTCATGAGGGAGGAAGATAATGAAAAACAAACAAAAACGAAAACCAGAGTCATCAGCTCTGGGCATTGGTCAATGGTGTGGCCATAAATCAAGCAATGAACTCCTTGACCTTGGTGCTTCCTCCAGCACACCAGGTAATCATTTGTCTTGATTCTCCCAGACCTAAGTTCAGCCATGTCGTTTGCAGATAACTTCGTCTAGCTGCCCAGAGAGCCCCAGTAGTTGGTGCTCGGGATGATGATGTGTAGGTTACTACAGTGGAGATAGGAATTTGAAGATCAGAACAAGAGGGCACAGCAGCCTCCCGCTGTCCACAGGTGTGCAGATAAAAGCAGCCCCTTTGTTATCTACTGAAGGCTGATGCCCCGCTCCTGAGAGCCTTGGCCACAGCCCTGAGTATCAGCTTCCTGCTGCTGCTGTAACAGATGACCACAAATCCAACTGCTTCATTTTAAATAAAGTTGTCATCTTAAAGCTCTGGAGCACAGACATCCAAAATTGGCCTCTGTGGGCTGAAGCCCACTGCCTGACAAGGAGGTCTGTGTTGCTTTTCAGAATTGCCTTGGGAGAAGCGATTTGCCTTCTTTTTTTCCTTTTGTTCTTTCCTAACTCCTGCTGGTTTTCATTGGTCCACAGCCTCTTCAGTCTTCCAAGCCAGAGATTTCTAGTTGCATCTTCCTCCATAATGTCATCTCCCTGATTCAAACTCTTTTATCTTCCCCTATCATAGTAGACGGAACGTTGAGATTCTGTTGGGACCGTCAAAGCAATCTAATAGAAGCCTTCTTTTTGAGGTCAGCTGATCAGCCACTTCATTCCACCTGCAACCTGGATTCGCCATTGTCAAGTAACATGGTCACAGACACCAGGAATTAGACCATGCATGTCTTGTAGGTGCATGTCTTGTTCTTAATACTGCAGCCTGTTAGAATAAAGAAATGTTTCCCTCAATAAGAGCCCTGGGAAAGTAGAACAAAAAGAAATGTTCCTGTTGCCTTGCTCTGTGGAGTCGCCGTCCCTCCGATGAGGTTCTGGCCTCCTGACTAGGTTATGGCATCAGTCCTTTTCTCATTGATGCTTCTGTGGTCTTCAACGTACCTGCATTGATCGCACGCCCCAACCGCTATTATGAAAAATCCCCTTTCAGCTGCTTGAGTGGACAATCACAGTGTCCTGGGTCTTCACATCAGTCTTGTCATTTTCTACCGCCGAGTGTCTACATTTAGCCAGTGCCCCTCACAGGTTATAATATTATCTCTCAGAAAAACAAAACAGAACAGAAGTGATGTTTTCTTTTCCCTGCCAGTTTCCCTGGCTCTAGATAGAGGTTTTTCTGCAATGAACATCCTAAGAAATGAATCAATAGATGATAATTTGTTCTGCAATTCAAATTTTCTATTTTAATATTTGAATTCTGCCTTCCACCCAGAAGAATGACAGCAGGACGGGAAGACTTCCCGTTATGAATAATCTCCCTTATTGTTCTGACTTTTGTCTGCCTCTTTACTTTATAACCCAGGCACACCTCACAGAAATTGGGTATTCATCTACAGACCTGAGTGAGACCTGTTTCGCGTGATTTTATATGTTTTTATATTAGGGCAAACAAGACATCTGCATATCTATAATTAGCTAATATATTCAGCATCAGCCTCTATAAACAAGATGCAGGTGCACATAGCACAGGAGCACAGTGGTGGCATTCGCTTGTGGAAAAATTCCTGTTGCTTCACAAATGAAGTTCAAAGAAAAACACTTTCTACATATGCAAAGTGATTACCTGAGCTCCTGTCTGCCTATTCGGTGTTGTATAATATTCTAGAACTCTGAAATAGCTTCTTAGGCACTGAAATTTTTATTTAAAAAAAAAAAAACTTTTTCTTGTTATATGGGCTTCTTCAAAAGGGTGGAGTGACCAAACAGGATGATTATAAAGTTCCCAAATCTAGGGTTAAAACTTCATTCTTCAAAAGAGTATGGTATGTCTGCTCAGTGCAGATAGTACCCTGGACCTTGAAGAGCTGAGTTGAAAGCTTCAGGTAATATCTCTGTCCTCCTCACAGTGCTTCTATCCTACAGTTTTTGGGTGGGAGCAGAAGTGCATAAAACAATCAGGAAATAAGTGCAAAGTCTAATGAGACCCAGAGAAGGGCAGGAAACCCTAAGGCAGAGTGAAGAGGTGCCAGGTGAGATGGGCATTTCAGTAACTACTCAGGCTGGTCAGATGCCATCGTGATGGAAATGAGCCATTCTGTAGCCTTGGTGGAGCATGTCCAGATGCCCAGAGCAACAGAAGCCAAAGTAGTCGATGGGAGATGATGGCGGCCAGAAGGCCAGGTAGAGTGGGCAGAACCAGAGACCCTGGGGGGATGACCTTCGAACGTGGTATGTGGAGGATTCTTAGCAGTGACTGACTCATCTGATTGCATGTGTTTAAGTAAAACAACTGTAATGATTGTATCTCTATAAAACTCAAACCAAAGCATCCCTTGGCACCATCCTACTTTGCTACATATCCTCAGGGTCTACCAGCCAGTTAAAAAGAGAGTGTGGACCCAGTGCCTGCCATCCGCCAGCATGTAGAACTCACAGGACAATTCTTGAAGAAGTAAAAAGAGAAACCAGGTCATTCTAGTTTATGTTTCTTTAAATGCATAATTAGAAAATCACTAAAGAAAGTACTTGATAGTTTAAACACAGGATTCGAACATTAAAGATTTTGAGTTCTTGAGAAGCCGCATACATCAAGACATGAAGCCTGAATGCAGAGTAAAATCTGAGCTTTTAATTACTTATAAAGTAGGTTGGTAACATTTAATCTGGCAAGCTCCAGTGAAAGTCTTTGAAGTTATTGATGTGGAGAAATAATTGTTCTCAGCCTCGGTGGCTACATTGTCTATTGGGGAGTTTCAGGCCTCAGGCAGGACCTTTGGCCCTGCAAGTAATGAGTTAAAAGAACAAAGAATATTAGTGTTAGATATCTTTAATTGCAGCAAAATAAATGAGTGACTCGTTTTTGTGAGGAAGCAGAGGCCTTCTTTCTTTTAAAATTGTGTGTGTGTGTGTGCGTGTGCATATGTATGCGTCTGTTAGTTACTTTTCTATTGCTGTGATAAAGTTCCATTGCTAAAGCAACTCACCAAAGAAAAATCTTATTTGAGCTTATGGTTTCCTAGGGATAAGAGTCTATGTTGGCAGGGAATCGTGGCGGCAGGTGGCAGTCACAGTAGCAGGAATAAACAAGAGCTCGCATCTTGAACCTCAAGCAGGAATCAGAGAGTGAGCTGGAACAGCATATGCTTTTTAAAACATTAAAACCCACCCCCAGTGATACACTTCCTCCAGCAAGGCCGTAGCTCCTAAACATACCCAAACAGTACCACCAACTGGGAACATACCCACGTATTCAGACATCTGAACATCAGAGCCTACAGGGACATTCAAGCCCCCCCCCTCCCTCAGTCAGCCCTCATTGTCAGCCACGTTCAGAGAGTCCGGTTTGATCACATGCCTGTTCTCTATTCTTGAAGTTACTCAGTGAGCCCACAGACTGCAGGCACCCAGGGCTGCTGGCCAGAGGTGCTTTCTGTAATCATGCAATTCAGTTTGGTTCTGTTTTTCCTTTAAAATTTCTAAGAATATTAAATTTTACTCCACAAAGAAACCAAAGTATCCCCGGTGACATATCAACAGTTGAAGAAATTTGAAGATGAGGAAAACATACTGCCACCTAACACTGATGCCAGATCCTCTCCCCAAAACTGCCACCCGTGGACCCCACCCAAAAATGTGTGACCGCCTGGACTGGCAATATGGCTCAGTAGGTAAAAGTTCTTTCTGGCAACCTGGAGGCCCAAGTTCATCCCTCAGATAGGGATGGCTGACACCTGCAGGCTGTCCTCTGATTTTCATGCGTGTGCAGCAGCCCGTGTGCACTCACACACTGACATACACACTCACACACTCACATAAACACACACTCACATAAACACACACGTAAACACACACTCACATACCCACACACACACACACACACACCAACACACACACACACTCACATAAACACACACACTCACGTAAGCACACACTCACATAAACACACACGTAAACACACACTCACATAAGCACACACTCACGTAAACACACTCATGTAAACACACACATAAACACACAAACACTCATATAAACATGCACACACTCACAGAAACACACATAAACACACACTCATGTAAACACATACCCTCATGTAAACACATACACTCGTGTAAACACATGTATATATTCATGTAAACATATACAGTCATGTAAACATACACACTCACGTAAAAACTCACATGCTCATTGAAATACACACATTCATATAAACACACACTCACATAAACACTCATAGACTCACAAAGCGCAAACTCACACACAGAAACATGCACACACTCACAGAAACACAAGTAAAAACACACACTCATGGTAAACACACACTCATGTGAACACACAAACAAACACATTCATACACTCACATAAACATACATATATACACACCCACATACACACATGCTCACATAAACACAAACTGTAGGAGGAGGCCGCTTGTTCATCTCCCAGCTGCCCAGAACCAAAAAAAAAAAAAAAAAAAAACACGGAAATTGTATTAATTAAATTACTGCTTGTCCCATTAGCTCTAACTTCTTATTGGCTAACTCTTACATCTTAATTTAACCCATCTCCATTAATCTGTGCATTGGCTTACCAGCTACAGTTACGACCAGTGTCTGTCTCTCTCTCTCTGCCTTCCTTCTCCCAGCATTCAGTCCAGTTTTCCCTGCCTACCTAAGTTCTGCCCTTTCAATGCTAAGGCAGTTTCTTTATTTATGAACTAATAAAGGCAACACATAGACAGAAGGACCTCCCACACCAACACACACTCATGTAAACACATATACACACACTCACATGAATACATATATACTCATGTAACACACACATAAAGACACAAAAGCTCACATAAACACACACATACACACCCACATAAATACACACAGACACTCATGTAAACACATACATATACAAACTCACATATACACATTTACATAAAAACACTCACATAAACACACATATTCACATTCACATAAACACGTGTACACACACTTACATAAGCACACAAAAATTATTGTAAAACAATTAAATGTGTCACTGCTGTATCCTGAGCATTTTAGAGTTTGTTTGCACACTGCTTGCCTGTCTGGAAACCTTCCGTGGACTTTACAGTGCAGCTTCTACCTTACTGTGAGATCTGCTAGACCAGAACCAGCGTTTAATAAATATTCTTTCTCAGCCATAATCTGGTCCCCTGGATATTGGTTATTTCTACAACAGTCACAAAAAGAGTGGGTTTTTAGAACGTGTAAGACGCTTCATAACTGCATACAAAAAGGGAAAAAATAAATGTATAACAAGAAGACCCTTTCAATCATGTAATTCATATAATAAAGCCTATTTTTGATTCTATACAATTTCAGGAATTTTAGTGAAAAATCTTACTTGAAGTGGCACTTTTTTAAAAAAAAAAAGACATGTAATTTTAAAATAAAATAAATGTGAGGGGAATTTCTGCTAGCACTCACCATTGTTCTTCCAGTGGAATATGTTGTGTTTTCTCTCCTATTTGTCATCTGTTATAACTGTGGGCTAAAGATGCCAATTTTCCATTTTGCATGGATAAGGGAATAGTAATTTTTTAAATGTATGCTTTTATGTTAACACAATGAAATTTAAATGAGGGGCTGTGTCTCTCATAAGTGCTTTGCCATCTGTCAGTCAACCAAATTATGGGTGAGATGATGATTATCGACAACATGCTTGTTTATTAAAAATGAAAAAGGCGAAAAATCACAGTCAAGCCATGATTCCTTCCTTGGACTCAGGCATCATGCTTATGGCCCTAACTACCATGCAGATCTGGATTTTGACACTGTATGAGTCATCTTCCTGTCAATCATATGGAAGATGCTGAGTTTCTCTCACTGGGTTAGTCTTTATGGCTTTGCCTGATACCCAGTCTATATCCTTAGGCATATTCATTAGTTTGTAAGAAGAATAAACGCAGCACCTGAGTGGTGATCAAAGCCCCTAGAAGCAGCCCTGCAGCATGGTGCCACCATACTGCAGCCACCCTCTCTCTCTCCATCCCTCAGCCCAGGCCCTGACCTCCTTGCTCATCCCAGTGTCCCTCAACACCAGTGTACATCCCTCAAGCAGTCTGCTGGCCCTGGTACCCACACCCTCTCTTCTGGTTCTGTCATTTGTTCTGTACATACAATTCACCTGATCGTCTGTAAGGGAAATCTGCAAAATGGTGACCACGTGACTGCCGATCTCTTCCAGGTAGAGCTGCCCCCAGTTTTTCCTCTCCACTCATCATACTTGCTTCTTTTCTAGATTCATTGTCTCTGACTCCTCTCTAGGCATGTTACCTCCTTAAGTGGAAAGTCTTGGCCATCTAACCCTCCCCTAAGGCTAGACAGGAGGACGAAGCAAATGAGCGGTGGCCTGATCTTTACAAAAGTAAAGGCTTGGAGAGAATATCTGGGAGCTTCCTATATTCTGATGTGACTTAGTAGTTTCCAGATAATTAGGTTGTATCTAAACCTTTTGGAGTTTGGATCTTCAAAATTTATACTAGTGCATACACAGAACTCTGCTACATGCTGAGCCACGTGTGAATTTTCATAAAAGGTTTCAGAAATGTGGTCCTCCAGACACACTTTTTCCGATACCTCCTTTGTACCTCAGCAATATATGTAAATTTCCTCACACAGAGCACTTAACCTTTGCTTATTTCCACAGAATTCTCTATACTGTAGTCTATTTTTTTTATTAAAATTCTGATTCTTCTGTTGTATAAATGCGTAGCAATGATATGTGCTGTTTGTCAAGTTCAAGTTTAAAGGGTCCTCTCAGCCTTAAAGCAAGTGTTCTCAAAGGGCAGCTTAAGCCCCAGACAGAAGTTCAGGTAAAGGAGCCCTAGGAATAGCCAAGATCCAAGACTTCTCCCTGAAGATAAAAGTATATGCTCTCCCTGGCAGGACAGCACCAGCACCTCTCTACCCCTGGGTAATTTGGAGTCAGGGGTTTCCTAGAAAAAAAAAAGGAGAGATAAGCAAGGGAGTCATAAACCAGTACTGACCACAAGAATGAGGATAGCAAGTCTGCCTTGAAGTGTGCTGTCAAAGGAAACTCCTCTCTACAGTGTTCTGCACGTGCCTGAGAGAACAGGGAGGATTGTTAGGAGTTGTAGAACAACCCATCTGTAAGTCATTAAATGCTAACCCTGTTCTCACTCCTGGGGCTCCCTCTTTCCTTCTCCTGTGTCATGAAAAGAATCCAGAAAAGACCTTGGGTCTCTTGACTCAAATGTTTTCTTGTACCGTTCCCATGCTGCAGAGTATAGACTAGGTTTTTTCTTGCTATTGATAGATTTCTACTTAGGTGGTTGGGGATGATGGCTTAATAAGTGAGACCGTGTTTTACTCAAGCATAAGGACCTCTGTTTGAACCTCCAGCTGTGGAGAATGGGACAGAAGGGTTTCCCAGCTGCTAGCCAGCCCAGGTTCAGTGAAAGACGGTCTCAAGAGATTAAGTGGAGAACAATAGACCAGGACACCTGAGTCCATCTCTGGCTTCCATATGTACATGGATGAGTCTGTCTGCACACATATATGCAAACACCACACACACAGTCTATACATATATTACATATATTACTGAAAGAACCTAGATAGGCATCTTGTCATGGGACAGCCTGAGACCTCCTCAAGTAACATTTGGGGAAAGAACTTGGAGAATCAGCTTGTAATTTTTCTTGTATTTTTAAAAATCCCTTCCATGACTGCATTAGACAGTAAAGAAAGCTAAGGTATCTTTGGGGTTCAGTAATTCTGGTCACCAAGGACGACATGGAGGACATGAGACCCCAGCCCTCAGGAAGATGGCTTGAGTTGCACTTGGTGTCTGTGCTTGTTTCTTCAGCGGGTAGCCAACTGCTCGCACACTCACACCTCTCCTTACCTCGTTCTCACACAGTGTAGCTGGCCAGAAACCTTCATTGTGGTCATTGTTAGCAAGAGAAGAATAGTAGCCAGAGCCTTGCAGTGGAGGGAAGATGGGTTTCTTTGTGGTGTTGCAGGTATTTTTGTGTTTTTTAAGTAGCTTATATAAATGTGTCACTGTGTAGAAGATAGGGATTCATACTCCATCCAAAATAAAGGATTCTCCCCTCGTCTTTTATCTCTACAAATGGTTGGACCCTTAGGTGCTATGAACTTGAAGTTAATACAGCAGTAAAATAGATCATTTCAGAGGCTCCTGTGACAAATGGTTTTCTTTAACCAGTTATAGACAGAAAACTTTACTAATATTTCCTATAATCACAGCTACTTCACTTAAGTGAAAGGTAATTAGAAAAGATTAAAAATTGTAGGCAGAGGCTGCTCTTTCTTTCCCAGCCGCCTAGCCCTGAAATAATTACACAAAAACAATACTGTTTTAATCACTGCTTGGCCAATCACCTAAGTGTATTGCCTGCTAGCTCTTGTATCTTAAATTAACCCATCTCTATCCATCTGTGCATCACCACAAGGCTGTGGCCTACAGGCAAGGTTCCAGCTGGCAGCTCACATCTTCTTCCTCTGGCAGCTACATGGCATCCCACTGACTCCACCTACTTTCTCCCAGCATTCAGTTTAGTTTTCCCACCTAGCTCTATTCTGCCCTATCACAGGCCAAAGCAGCTTCTTTATTCATTAACCAATAAAAGCAACACATATACAGAAGGACTTCCCACATCAAAAGATGTCAGAGTCTTTTTACCAAGGTGATTTTCTGTCACATGTTCTGGGAGCTGCCTGTGGATGGTCTTTTCTGGTGCCAATGCCAGCCAAGGAAGGACAGGTTGGTGGTGTTGGAGTCTGTATAGATAGATACCTATGCGGGGGTAGCAAAGAGTGTATAAATTATGGGGACTTTAGAGTTGATACTTATGTGGCAAGAAGAAAGAACTCACAAATATTAATGCATCTGTAGGCTTGTGCCCCTGCTCAAGCATCCCTCTGCGCTGTCTCATTTGCTTCCTGACAATTCCCTGAGTAGACAGGGAAGAAATACACACTGCAAATCCAAGTAATTTTGCGCAAGATGCAGGTGGAGATGAAAGACGAATCCGCACATCCTCCACCAAGGTTTGGGAGTAGTGCCTGGGGAAGTCTGCGTAAGAGAGGACCATCTGGCCCATTTAAATTCTTATTGAGGCATCAGTTGCTATGGTTTTGTTTTCTCTTCTACTTACTAGAAGTTACTCTGTTAATTGAAGTGTTCTCTTTAGTTTATATTTCAGTTAAAAAATTATAACACCTTGAAATTGAGAATCTGAGTATTTTTGTGTACTCCCAGTTCTTGGCATAAAAAGGAATTATTTTTCTGATATATAAAGAGAACTAGGATTGCTCAAAATTGTTTAAATTCCTTTAAGAAAATCTGCTAGCTTACCATGAAAAGAAAAGCAAGCATTGCACTCCCTTTTAAAACATAAATTAATTCATTTTTCTTATATTGAGAATATAGCTAGGAAAACTCTTACTGGACAGTATTTGTGTATATAAAATTATTTCTTAAATAGCCAGTAAATCAATACAGTTGATTAGAATAATAAAGCCCCTATTGATTCCATTTGCCACATTCCAAATGGGATTCTGATTGTATTACATAATATTTTTAATTTGCACTAAAACCACTTTATAAAGGTACAGTTAGGAACCGCATTTCTTCTTTTCTTGGCTACTATATATATGTTATTCTTATAGTAAATTAATTTACATATTGGCCAGCTAATAAGTTTAATAAGAATATCCTTTAACAAGTTGGTGTACAGTTAAAGTTTCTTAACAAATAATCTTTTTGTAAATATTTTTATTATTTCTTTAAGTGTAGAAGGAGTTTAGCATCTTAGGTATTTTAATAGTACTACCCCTTCACATGGTGTAGCGGTTAATGCTCTGGACTCTGAATTCAGTAATTCAAGTTCGTATCTTGGTGGAGCCTGTTCCTTGAGGAAGAGACCTGGTCAGTCATCCTCAACTCATACCTTGAAACGCAATAAAACTGGGCTACCCATGCCTGCTTCAGTATTGCAGGCGGGGGGGGGGGAGAGGGGCATGTTTCATTTCACCCCTTCACCAGCTTCTCCTGATTCCACGCTTTGACGGGCGGGGGTGGGGGCACGTTTTGTTTCACTCCATTGCCAGCTTCTCTACTTCTACTTAGTTCACTTTGGGTCTCTGCTTTTTAGAAATAATAATTTAAAACTCATCAAGTCTGGTCTGTGCTGCTCTAATACTCTTGGGTATGAGGCTACTGCCTAGACCATAGTGATCTGACTGAGCAGGGTCATGTCTTTAAAGAAGAAATGATCCTTTCCCGTTAGCTCTAGATTGCAGTAGATCCTCAGCTAGGGCGAAACTTCATGCCAACCTCCCCTGGCACAGGCCAGAATTTTGTCCTGCTTGAATTTGCTCAGGTCTAAGGTTTGCCTTCATGGTAACATATCACTATATCCATGGATTAGTGCCATTTCTCAACCCTCATTGAAAAAGATTCTGATCACAGCAGATAGTTATTAACACGGAGACCTAGAACTGGTCAATGGGACGAGAATAGGAGCCCGAAGCATACTTAGTCCAAATGGAACATCTGTATCACACACCATCCTTCGGAGGCTCAGGGGGCAGCATGGCAGAGTGTTGGAAAAGACTATAAGAGACAGGAATGATGGATGACGTCAAGAAAATAATATTTTAAATCTTGTTTAGTCCTGAGAACAACCAACCCTATGAAGTACCCTTATGTTGTCCATGTTTATAGACATTAACTGTCTAAAAAGGTAGAGAGGAGCCACAATTTGAATTCCAGGGAATCTTGATGCTGTGCTCTGTCTATAATACATAATTTTAAAAAAATATAACTCATCTTGATTGACCTATTAGGCAGAGGGAGCGAATTGTTTCACATAACCAGAGGGAGAGAAAGAGCAGATGGAGATTCTCTCTCAAACTCTTCACAGTGTCTTCCACTGTGTAACTGAAACACACTGTGGCCCCTCTGAAGTATACCTGTTTATTATTTGTAGGTAAGCACATGGGCTTATGTTAATTTAGGTTCTATAGAAGCATCTTTTGCCTCACTGATTTTATTTCGCAAGCTCAGTATTCAGAAGCAGAAGGATCTTTTAAGACCATCCTGAGATACTTTTTTAAAAATGAAGGAAAAAGAAAGAGCAAAGAAAAGAATTTCTTGTCTGTCAACAACCCAACAGGACAGACAGTTTTGCTTTGGTTAACGAACTCATACTTCATCACTGAAGGTGGAGGCCATCAGCCTGCATCCTCTTAGTTCTTGATAGACTGGGTCCCATCTAGATCGTAACAAGGTAGAGAAATAAATATATCTACATAGAAACTATTGAATAAGTCAGCCATTTGTCAAAGAGCTATGTAGTAATAAACAAGTTAAGGCTGGCTATCTGGGATAAGAAGGAATAAAAGTCCTTTGTGATCATTTTCTGATTTTGTCAGGTTCAGGGATGTAGTTAACTCAAACAAGCTGTGATCATCCCATCTGCATTTCCTATTGATTTTATTTAACACCACGCATTAGTGCAAATAAATCTGATTTATTCAGAGATCTTAGGAGAGGGGAAACACAGGGCCATTCGACTGCTCACTAAGCAGTGCCGAGAATCCAGGCACTGAGAACATTAGCTGCTACACGGTCATGGAACAACAGGAGGTTGTGGGGACAGTGCACAGTGGTACAGCAGCTGCTTTGCTGGGGTGTCCAGCTGCTTTTACCAAACTGATTATTCTCATAAGATTCAACCATCACACTCTTGTATTTATCCAGAGGAATTCAAAACTAAAGTACATACAAAATTGAGCAAATGTTTAGGTGGCTTGGTACATAAGTTTTAAAACTTGCAAGCCACAAGCTGTCTATAATAGGGGAGCAGATAAATTCACAATAATACATCCAGAAGCAGGATGTTATTCAATGCTAAAAAGAAAATGGAGGCAGGAGAAGACAGAAAGGAATCTGAAATGCATACAAACTGCTCCCAAAGGAAGCCACCTTGGGCGTGCCATCTACCACTCTTTAATGCGTAATAATTATCTACTCGCTTACAACTGAGGTGATATTCTTCACCTGGATTTTATTTTATTGTTGTAGTATGTAAAACATTGCATATTAGAGTTGTGTTTTAATAATCCATAAAAACTAAAGTCTTTTAATAGTTGACTTTTAAAGACTTGTGCAGAAAGAGTTCGGGAGGTACTGCAGTCAGTAAAGTGTGCTATGCAAGCCAGAGGACTTGAGTCCAGATCCCTAGCACCCGCGTAAGAACCTGGAGATGTAGTGGTTTACATATGTGATGCCAACAGTGGGCAGGTGAAGCCAGAGAGTCCCTGGGGCTCCATGAACACTATATTCAGTAAGAAATCCTCTCTCAAAATCTAATGTAGAGAGCAGGAATTGTCTTAGTTGGGGTTTCTATTGCTGTGAAGAGATACCATGACCAAGGCAACGCTTATAAAATAAAGCAGTAATTGGGGATGGCTTATAATTCAGAGGTTTAGTTCATTATTGTCACGGTGGGAAGCATGGGGACATGTAGGCAGACACAGTACTGAAGAAGTAGCTGAGAGTTATACATCTCGATTGGCAGGCAGCAGGAAGAGCATGAGAGCCACTGGGCCTGGCTTGAGCTTCTGAAAGCCTGCTGCCAGAGACACACTTATTCTGACAAAGCCACACCTACTCCTGCAAGGCCACACCTCAATAATGCCAGTCCTTATGAGTCCATGGGGTCATTTTCATTCAGACCACCACAGGAAAAGCAGTTGAGTAAGACACCCAACCTCAGCCTCTTTCTTCTCATGCATGTGCACACGTACACACATGTCAGCCAAGCATATATACACATGCAAGCAAGGACCTACCCATTCAGATTCCAGAACTGTTATTGCATGTTACTCAACTAAATTGCATAAATGTGAATTATATTATCACAAATTAAACATATTTACAAAATTAAAAAGTAACTTATTGACTTCCTCCCACTTTTAATATCTATGCCTGATAGGTTCACTATCTGGTGAGATTTATTTCTTCTCTCTCCATGGCTTCATTATTAGAATTCATAGAAGTATAAAGCACAGAACACATATGCAAATACACACAGAGGGGAAAAAAAAGGGCTTTCCTTCTAGCCTTTGTGTACACATGGAGCACCCCTCTGAGTTGAGGTGATGAAGTGGCTGGGGCTGCAGTGTAGACATGCTCAGTTCATCACACACACACACACACACACACACACACACACACACACACACACACACAGGTCTGAATGCTGCCAAACGAGCCCAGGGTAAAATTGTGAGGGAGGGACATTGTTTCCGGTTCCATTGTTTTGTTTTGTTTCTTAAATCAATTCAGCAGTCCTTTCAGATGACTTCCCCAGGCATCCTTACTCCCTGCAGGCTGTGCACAGAGCACAGAAGAGAACTCTGCATTCACTCAGCAGTGCTGTGCCCCGGGAGTCTTCCCCTATGTCTTCTCTGGTGCTTTTCCCATGGGAGGCACAATACACGAAACGCTACGTCATGCTTTCCGGACGAAAGAAGTGGGGTTCTGTGAGCACTGCGAGGCTTTCTTCTTTTTCTGTTTGCATTGTGTGCATGAGCGAAAACACTTCTCGTAGGCTCCTAATGAGTCATCAGTGTTCCACCCGCTGTGCACGAAGCCTTCCTTCCCTCCTTCTGTTTGTAAGCTGGTGTGGGAAATGCCCCCTCGAGGCCCCTGCATACTGCCTCCTGGACTATTCACAAAAGGCCTTTCCCCCGCCTCTTTCCTTTGCAGGGCATATTGCTCAGTTTTGAAAAGCAATATTTTAGGAAATCTGTAGAACCATAAGGTAGCAAGTTATGTATTAATTAACTCTCCTCATTCATTCATCTCTTATGTGGTGAACATTTACCATGAGCATGGCATTGCACTTGGGATGAAAATGTATTGGTGAAGCAAATGAAGACGACAGTCCTATGGGACCGTGGGATGCTGGAGGGGGCGTAGGGATGCCCAGATTGCAGTGTGAAGCTTGCAGCTGAGCACCATTGAGACAGTGGCAGGATACAGCATGCGTCCTAGCACATTTCTGGGATGAATACATTTCCTGGAGTATGAAAATTAAATCTCAGAGGTGTCAGCCCTTTCGTCCCTACTAACACTGCAGTCTACAGACAGACAAAGCAGCGTTCACAAGGGAATCAGGTGGCTGTCCCCATAAACACAGCAGAGTCGAGATGCGGTTTTGCTGACGGCCATGCCAAGAAAGAGTCTGTGTATTAGTGAGCTACTTCGTTCTCGTTTGGATTTAAATATTTAAATCGCCCCCAGTGTTAACAGGCAGCACAAAGAACATAAATCTGGAACGCGTATCATGAAGCATTTGTTGCGTTCATCTCTAGATGACCATTTCTTTTCAACAAATAGAACACGGAAGCAAAATGTGCTCTTCACCATTGTTAATCAAAGACTTAAGTACGACGTGTCTTCCGGGGCCACCCATGCTGTGCCTCCACTCAAAGTGACCTTCTTCATCCCACAAAGCTTCTGAGAAAAAAAACCCTTGGATCTGTTATTTCAGCTTTTCCGTGTTTCTCCATCTTATGTTAAGTAGACTACTTTCAGTGTTTTCTGTATCAACTGCTGCCCCTGAAGACAGTGGTAAATTTCAGTAAGGTGTCACGAACCATAATCATTCTAACTCCATGAGCACGTGACATTATTGTTTTCTTTAAAGAAATGTCTGAGGCGCCCATTATGAAGTTAAAATCATATTTCCAAGATTCTGTCGTTCAAAAGCGGTACATTCAGCTCCTTATTGGTCAGATAGTAAGGTGGCTGCCTAGGATGTTTTCTTTCCCCTTCCTAAGCCTAATTCAGTCCGGGCAGTTGTTGGTAGTGGGTTTTCTGAGGAAAACAATTCTTGGGCTCAGACAGTGGAACTTGACTCTTCAAGGCCAAAGCTGTTTCCCTTGCTCTTTCAGATAAGGAGACAAGGAGGCATACAGCTCCTGGTGGACCTGCTGGATCACAGGATGACGGAAGTCCACCGTAGTGCCTGTGGGGCTCTGAGGAACTTGGTATATGGGAAGGCTAATGATGACAACAAGATCGCCCTGAAAAACTGTGGTGGCATCCCAGCGCTGGTGAGACTGCTTCGCAAGACCACAGACCTGGAGATCCGGGAGCTGGTCACAGGTGAGGCTTCTCATGAAATGGATCTGTTTGTCTCAAGATGCGAGTTTTGTTTTCTAGCCCAGTAGCAAATGCAGGAACCAAGTATTACAACACAGAGCCTCCCAGGTCTGATTACATGGTCATTCTCCAATTTACAGTGAGTGAGCAAAATACCATCAAAGGTAACTCACATAGGTTGATCATACTCAATAATCCAGTAAAGGCAGCTATCAGCAAAATCCTGTGATCTTACTTCAGTCTTTGTCATTTGCTTTAGAAGTAGTTGAATATCTTATAGGACCCACAGGCCATCATTAGAGTAATATTAGAAATATCTGATAAAAAGACGAGACATTCAAGCTATTGGCAATCAGCCGCATGTTCTGGTTTATAAGTATACTGAGCATATTGAGCTTCTAGTGTGGACTTATTGAGTAAAATACCCCTGCGTGCTCCAAGTCCCAAGGTTGTAGTACCGAATACTAAAGAACTATTTGAAAGTTAACTTGAATGCCTTTCCACATTCGCAGAACTTTGGGTTTTAGACCTAATAATGGTAGCTTGTAGATTAATGAGGGCGCAAACAGGGAGACTGTTGAAAGCAGTCAGCCCATCCATTTCTTGGAATAATTGGACAGAGTAAATGTTAACCACTAACTGTCATTCTTCACTCTGTAAGTGTGTGGTCTGAACTTGGAGTTCTAATGACCTGCGTGTCCCCGGTATGGGATTCCAAATTGCTCTGAAGCTTTCTCTTCTACGCTATGCTTGCTGCTGTTGTAGGTGGTGTTGGCATCTGGTTCATTAAAGTACCCCACTAGCAAGTCTTTGACAAATGAATTCCAAATGCAACTCTCCCAAAAGATCTCTTAATTATCCACGATACCATTGCATTGACCTTCTGTCTGAGGTCTAAAATTTCCCTGTATCGACGCGGATGAGGCGTGTGAAAAACTTATTTAAGGAAATACATAGCTCAAGCTACAGAGTCATAAATAGGCACACAAGGCCGGGTCCAGACACCCAGTTTCAGTACATCTCCTTGTATCCTCTTCCTCCAATGGCATTGTTCGACCCCGTTCTTGTTTTTGGCTAAGTTTAAACCAGACCCACATTGCCTCGTTCTTTTTTTATCTTTCCTTTGTTATGTCCTCCACCAACCCTTCCTTGCTTGCTGGCTTAATATTTCCTCTTCATTTTTCTGTAAGTAGAGGGTTTTCCTTGTGGAAATAATTATCGGCAAGGGTTAGAGTGTTATTAAAGTAATGTTTCACAGTAAGCTCAGATGGGTCAGGCCAGGTAAAGTGGTCATTATGTGCACTGTGTGATTCTTGAGGACTGTTTGGAGGTGAGTTAGATAATCTGAACGACTCCCTGTCATTATGGTTATGCAAGACGGCCTTTATTGTCACTGGCTGAGTGTGAGTTGGGAGTGCCTGGGAGGGAAGGTCGCCATATGTGTGATGGAAAGAAGATGCTTGGTGCATAAACATTTTGCTACCGGATGCAGACAGCCAAGAGAATGAGCGTCTACAGTGCCTTCTGCATACGCTGTACGTGCTGTCTCCTGCTTGGAAAAGACTTGGAATTAAGTCAGCTTTGTATTGCCTGTAAAGCCATTATCTCGAGGCTGCTTCAGTGGCGATTGTCCTGTTGGTAAAGCCATGGTGTAAATGTCAGAGGTAGAGAAACCCATCGCATGAGCTGCTGCTGACACTGGCTATAAAGGAGTCGAGAGAAGCCGGAGCATTCCAAAGCCGCCGCCTTTGGAAGATCTTGGAAACTACCATTTTAAGCCAAAACAATGGTAGAAATGTTTCTGTGAACTCCATTTGGAAGTAATAAAAAACACATCCTTCTTAGAGGGTCAAGAAGACTTTGCTTGTGGCGAAGCTTCGGCTTTGGGAAGGATGTGGTTAGTACTTGACTTACAGAGGCCTTCCCTTCTTACTCTGCTTCTCCTGAGGAAAGCCAGACAAGTGTGTCCCCACGGTGGCCAAAACTTTCTTCGCCTTCCGTCCTGAAGGGAACACTGTCTTTGAAACAGCAGCGAATCAATTATGAACAATCAAAGTTAGCACCCTAGCCAGTGTTCCCTGACTTCCCAGAGACTATGTTCCTATAGTTTCTCTGTAGCTGGAATTAGCTTTGTGGGTGATGTTAACTAGCAAACTTGGGCTGCAGGACCATCCCACAGAAGGAAACTGGAAGAAGGAAAGCACCTGTGAGGACAAGCTTGCACAAAGGGGTGGGTGCTGAGAATGCAAAACCTCCCAGGTGTCCCCAGTGACAGAGACCTGGGGGATATCAATAAGCCTGCAGAACTCAGTTGGCTTCTGTTTAGACAGCACACCAGTGATCAGGTCTAAGCAAAGTCAATCCCTCGGCCTGAGGAACAGGAAATGAGGTGAATTGAAGGTATCTCATTTTCATCTTCAGCACTGGCCCATGTCATCTGCTAAAAGGGGCTTTGGAGCGCTGATTCTGTTGTCTTTTGCAGAGCGTGAGGAATTCATGGTTTCAGTTCAACTAATCCAGGTCAACCCCAAGGTCATCGAACCCTCCCACGTCTCTTTCTCTCTCCTCCTCTGAGACACTTGTCTCCACCCAAGTCCCATGGTCTTCTTGATATAGTAACCCTGCCTATGTGAGCCCAGGAATGCCATCCTTTCGATTCATGCCCCAAGCACTTCACAGGACCCAGGTGGTGGGTAGTCTGTATACTTGTTAACTAACCGCCCTCTATCTGGAACTCACTGCCTGGGTGAAGCCCTGCTCTGAATGACAGGTGCCTGTGTCTTAATGATAAATATGTAAAGATTCTCTGATGGCTTGAATAGAAATGGCCCCCATAGACTCATGTTTGAATGCTTGGCCTATAGGGTGTGGTACTCTTAGGAGGTGTAGCTTCATTGGAGTATATGTAGCCTTGGTGGAGGAAGTGTGTCACTGTGGGCCAGGTTTTAGGTCTCATATGTTCAAGCTATGCCCAGTGTGGCACATGGTCTCTTTCTGCTGCCTGGGGATCAAGATGCAGAACTCTCAGGTCCTTCTCCAGCACCCTGCATACCTGCATCCTGTCATGCCATGATGATAATGGACTAAACCTCTGAAACCGTAAGCCAGACCCAACTAAATGTGTAAACGAGTTGTGGTGGTCATGGCATCTCTTCACACCACATCCTAAAGGAAACAGGAATATTCTGACAAATGTATCCACATTTTATAAACTTACTAGATGAGCCATGAGGAAATCAATGACTATAGAGGGCAGACAAGGATGTCAGAGTGGCTTGCTTCACTTCCTTTGCTCCAAAGAGCCTCAATAGCTCTGCAGATCCTTTGGCAATGAGGTCAAGTGTCCACGCATGAATTATATCAAACTGTGACTTCTCAGTTCTCCAGGAGGCATGATGAGAACTCATCAAGGTCTCACGATGTGGTGTGTGATAGGGTCCTCTAGGTAAAGGGAGTTGTTTCTATCTGTCTCCTGCCCCTGAGCAATACAGTGCATTGGGAAAGGACAGGGAGAGGGGTTCTTTGGAGTTGTTCTGTCTATAGTTATATATTGGGATGTGCAGAATTGTAAGGTGATGAATTGGGTGATTTGAACGTGTTTTATAAGCAGGAATTTGGATAAAAATCTTGCTATGAAGTCTCGGAATCGGCCTCTGTGTCCATCAGCAGGGAAATGAGTGAAGAGAAAAGTGGCATATACACACACTGTAATTGTTTTTTTTTTTTTTTTGTTTTGTTTTTTACTTTTCAAGCAGTTTTATTGCTTAAGCTTGGTAGAGCAAGAACCAAGAAATAACACACACTGTAATTGTATTCATCAGTAAAGGACAACATTGTGTTGTTCACAGGAAAGTGGATGCACCTAGAGATTAGCATATGAAGGAAATGATCACCTTTTCTCTCATTTGGGGGTCACAGAATTTATATAGATTCGTAAAATCACACATGTATATGTGGCAGGAAAGTAGAGGTGAGCTCTCTAGGGAAGCTAGAGGGACTCACAGGAGAGGGAGGGACGAGTGGGGCCGTGACACGGTCAAGCTCCTGACATCTCTGCGTTAAGATGTCCACGTGAAATGCATTACCACGTGCAAGGTGTATCTACCAATTCAGAACAGATACTGAGGAAGCCAGAGTGCAAACAATAGAAGGATAAAATAAAGCAATCATCCCCCAGGTCTATAAATTGTTTATTGAATAATTCCTGGAAAATTGTTTGAACAGTAATTAAATGTTAAGATAGAGGTATCTGTATGCAGCACACAGCCATAGAGGCTGGAAAACACCTGCCTGCTCACACTGCGGCCTCAGCTCCCAGCGGCATCTATTTCTCCGCCGCGTAGCAGACCTGGGAATACATAATTTTCCTTCTGTGCAATAATTATGATGAGATAATGATCAGCCTTGTATTTAACCCCAGTCGGAGTTATTCCCTGCTGTCCATTACTCACGGTGCCTGGGAGCAAGCGCACCAATTAGAAATGCTGCCTGTCCTGTGGACTTGACGGATGCAAAGTTTTCCTCTCTCTCAGTGTGGAAGTAATCAGCATAAATTTTGAAATACACAACTGAAGTTTTGAGAATGCTTCACAAATCATAATAAAACAGTGTTTATTGGAGCAGAAGACTTGGTTAGTAGGTTTTCCATTGGGTTAAAGCAAGTGTTCTTGGGAGCATCACTTCTAGAGCTGTAGGGGGTATTCTCTTTATGCTACATGTGCCCAAATGGTCCTTTCTTTTCATTAAGGAGACCAAGCAATGACTCAACCTTGCCAATGATTTCATTTTTTTCTTTCTTGGTTTTTAAGTTGGCATACAAAGTAATGGGTTTCGTGGCGGCGCACCACGCCCGTCTGTGCTCTATGTGCCACCATACAGTTCGTGAGCCAGGCAAGGGGCTGGAGATTGAAGCACACAAAGACTCACAGAGACACAGGTCATCCTTGATGCCAGAATGCCCCAAGAATGCCCCCTTTATTGTGCCCAGGGGCAGCTTATATAGGGATAGCCATGCCCCAGCCAAACGCACCAGAAACCACTCTCCTGCCATCAGGAACTCCTGAGGGTCTCATGCTCAGAGCAGCTGTAGTCACTCAGATCAGGGGAAAACAAGCTTGTTTACAAGAAATTCAGGATCTAGTGTCTCACTGCTCCCAACATTTCGTTACAGCATGTTCATCTATACTGTGTATTCTATTACCTGCTCTTTATTTTATTTTTCTTTCCTTAAAATCTCTTCCTCCCTTTTCATGGTCCCCTTTCTGCATTTCTGCATGACTACACACACGTGTGCAGGTACATGCGAGTGCGCACACACACACACACACACACCATGCACACACACACATACACACACGCACATAAATTAAGTTCTGCATATGAGAAAAAACATGCAGTTTTTGTTTTTTAATCTTTGCCCATGCTTTTTGTGATCGCTGATCTCCTTCTGTCTACTCCATATATTGTATCCCAAAGCCCCACTCATCTGGCAACATCAGGGTCCTGTTCCCCAAACCTACTGCACAGTAGCCCGGGGTTACAATGTTCCCTAGATCTCAATATCCTCCTCTCTAGTGTTTTACTGTCTTACATATTCCTAAAAATGGGCAATCTGGAGGTATGATTAAGAGAACACTGTTTTAATGTCTCACATGTACGTGAACTATACTAGATGTGGAATTTATGGTAGGAAGTTATTTTTCTTAGGAATATTTTATGAATGCAATTTTATCTTTGATATTATAGGACTCTGTGAAGGTGTGTGCTGCTAGCTAGCTGTGTCTTTCTTTTAAAAATCTTCCTTGGTCATGAACACTTCCACATTAAAAAATGACCTTCTCCGGTGCTGAAATACTGCCTTTTTATAAAACACTAATTCCCGTAACCTCTTCTTCTGTCCTCTATGTAATTAGTCAGACTTTGACCCTAAGTTATTGTTTTTCTTTTCTTATGTAATCTGGAGACCTTTGCCCTCTCTGTTACATAATCACTGAAGAGTTTCCACTGCCTAATATTTATTTGTGGCATTCATTTTCCTCACTCTTTGTATAAGCCTCAGGGAGGAGGCTCGAGCAATAGGGTATCATCTCTTTCATTAATTTTAAGAACTCGCTTTAGGATTTTATGGCCTCTATTTTGGTTTCACTAATACATCCAGTTAAAGAATTTCTCTAGCAATGTTGTGTAGCATGACTTGTCTCACTTCCCCTAGCGTCCACTCTTCTATTTGGGGGCGATTGTCTCTGTAGTATCACAGGCATGCCTTGGCCTGACCATCACCCTAGATTTTCTAACTTATAAATCAGACGGAAACTTGGCTTTGTTGAGCTCTATGCATGCAAATGTGACATGTTCTATGTGGTGAACCATTACTGAAGGTGAACTGGTAGGGTAGACTTTGTGGAAGGGCCCTTTTTAGGTAGGCTTTTCTTCACGACTGAATTTTCGCTAGGGAAACCTTTTAGCCCTCCATTACACTATCAGCTTTCTTCTCTTTATTTTTTCTGAAGTTCTTCGGAGTTATTGGTTTTGTGTAATTGCTCTGCCTGCAGGGATGAGCCAACACGTCCCTGTCTGTGAGTGAGTGTTGTTCTTATGTGGCTGGGGCAGAGAGAGCAGGGACGAGCCCACTGTTTCTATACAGTGCCTTTAGAGCTTCTCCCTTCCTTTCTCCTTTCCATATGCTACATGCTTGCCTTCTGGGAAAATCTTCCTGAAAGTCCATCTGGACAGCCAGTCTCCTCATTGAAACAGAGCCCCTGGCTAGATCCAGCCCTAACTGGATCCCTCACAGCCCCACTAGTCCACTGAACTCCTTCTGTTTGCATGCTGAATACATAGGATGAGATGTCCTTACGTTTCCAGACGTCTTTCCATTCTCTTCCTTACTCCATTAGATTCCTAATGAATAATACCTTCCCCGTGTGACCTGCTGCTGGCTTTCCTTTCTCTATTTCAGTCTCTGGCAGATCTCTGGAAGGCTCAGCCAAGTCTCTGCATTGAGCATGGATTTCCCTTTGGATTCCACAACAGGAGATGGCCAACTCTATAGAGCTGTAGCTAGAAACCTTTCCAGTGTGTAGCCCCTGGGGCCTGCATTAGAATCACTTAGTCTACCTATATGGGGAGTGGGAAAAGTAGTCACAGATTGTACATGGGTGTGAGTGGCTGTGTACCAGTAGAGCTTGAGTTATTCAGACAGGTGGCTGTCCCTCAGGTTATAGTCGACAGAAGCATCGATCTCATCCTTCTTCCAGTAGCACTGTGGGTGGCACTATCTCCTGAGTAGAATCCTGGACTCTGTAAGCAGAGTGTATCCTAAGTGAAGATGCAGTGTGACTGGCCAGCTTCCTGCTCCTGGCACCGTACAGTCTCTCCTTCTCTGCCTGCTGTCATGTCCCTGCCGTGGGGGGACTGTATACCTCTGCAGCTGTAAGCCAAAGTAAACCATTTCCCCATCAGCTGCTTTGATGGAAGTGTTTTATCACAGGAGAAGTGGCTAAGATTGTAGACATGTACAGCCAAGAATAGACACCCTCCTGTGGGGCCTGGCTGCTTCATGCTCCTCCTCTAGCAAATGCCAGGGTACCTCTCACGGAGACCAAGGAAGCTCAAATCTCTATGGTTACTCTAATAAGAGGAAAAAGGTTAGAGCTCAGCCTTACCAGACAAGCCAACAGGTGTTTTGGTTGAGCCCTCTAGCACTCTGGGAAAGAGCACAGGAGTGATGGGAGATGATGCCTGCACTCTATCATGTGTGGTCCACTCATAGGAAGGAAGGAAGACTTCCTGGGGAAAAAAACCCTTCCTCACTAATGCATGACTGTTAATTCCAGTCAACTGCTGAGGGGCACAGAAGATGAAGTATGTTTGCTTGGTCTCTTACGGACTGCACGACATCTAGCCAGCTTATAATTATTACATTCATTATAAAGACATTGCCTGCTCTCATTTTGGCCATTTTAGAGTCGTCTCTCTACCATGATTAGCCTCATGATATGCAAAGAAGCAAGAAAGTACAGTCCTCAGCACTGTTCTGATGCCCAATTTCCTGCTACCCAGCTGAGTCCCGTCCAGTTAGGAAATGTGCACCATCAAAGCCTGCCCACCTCACTCTCTGCCCTAGAGGTAGAAGCCCATTTGTGGGTTATTCTCATCCCTTCACTAAACACATTGGTGAGCGCCCACCCTAGAGATGTGAGGCCGAGGTGCTTGGCGTTGCAAGAACAGAAAGCCCAGATTCCTCCTGGCCATAGACCAGCTTTCCCGTGGATACAGACTCCTTTTCCACAGCTAAGATCACAGTGAGTGTTTTTTAGGGAGCCAGATGGAAGATGGGGTTGGGAAGAAGCCAAGTAGAGAGAAAATCTGCTTTTTCAGGTGAATTGTATATGAGAGAATGAACACCCTAAGTAGAATTTCATAATCAGTTCATAAAACCTTTGCAAGAGCTTAAGCCCAGAGAGCAGAGACACGCCTTCACAGATCGTGTGTCGTGGTGGACAAAACAGATAGGAAACCACAGCAATAGATCTAGGTCCATGGAGTTGCAAGAACTGGCATGAAAAATCAAGTGAGTGGTTCTTCTGAGAGCAGCGAGAGATGAGAGCGTATCTACAAAAAGTCTCTGCTTAAAAAGGGAAGCCTGCATGTAGTGACATATTAAAGTAGAGGCGTTCACTCTCTCACTCTTGACGTCTGAAGGATTGTTTTAGGGGGTGCCACGAGGCAGTCGCGTGGAGTCTTCATACTCACGTTCCTTCACAGCTGCGGCTCCCCTCGCTCAGTAGGGTGCCTCTCTTCCTGCTGATCAGGATTACGCCTTAGTAAGATATTTTGATCTAAATTTCACAGAAGAGTTATGGCTTATATTATATTGTATCTAGACAAGTCATCCTTGCAACCCTTCTTTATAAACTGTAACACAAGTCATAGCATGGAATCAGATGTCGTTGATGGTGCTGTGTTGGGGGAGGGCTCAGTGTCATTATGGCCCTTTACTTACCAAAAAAAAAAAAAAAAAAAACCACTATAGAGTTTCATCAAGATCTTTTATATGGGCTATAGTGATTGTTCAGTTTTTGCCCTGCAAAAGAATCAGAACCGTACAAGGCTGTAACCCCAGCCCTGAGGACACAAAGACAGCAGAATCCTCCAGTCCAACCTATGAGCAAGATCTGGGCTAAGTTAGAGACCTTCTCTCAAAATAAGACACCATCAAAGGTGGAGAAACGAATGATAAAGACACACACACACACACACACACACACACACACTCACACTGTGTATGCTTGTAAGCTAATGTTAAGTGATCATCCTTATCCATCCTATATATACCCAAATCATCTGAGGTTTGCCTTCACTGATCACACAACATTCATCTTCGTGATCTGTAGTGCTGGAGACCTAAGATGAGATTCTCTTACACACCCTTGCCAGGCATGCCGAAATCTCAGGAAGGTCCACGGGAAGGTATTGGTGAGCTCTCTCGGTTTCCGTTGGCTTCCAACCTTGAAACGTACAGTGCCATTTGAGCTCGTTAGGCCTGACAATGTGTAACTGATTTCTATCTCTACTCTGCAACTCAGGAGTAACAAGTTAATTAGAAACACTTTTCCCTAATTATATTTGGGAGTTTGCTCTATTTGCTCTACAATTATCACAAAAATTACATTAACTAGCGTTAACAAACACAGCATATAAATCCCCACCGGATGTTGGAGGTAAGGGGCAAGGCATACAGTGTCAACATCCCTTCCCGAACACCTGGTTTCATTCCCAACAGATGTTTTTATTCTATACTTAAAGCATCTAGAACAAGCTTCCTTCATGTTGTGTCTTAGGAGACAAAACCAGTCTGCGAGACTGGAAGGTTCACTTTTGCTCATTCTTAAAAGGCTTGCATAGTGACTTGCTCCTGCAGTGGGCTTTCCATTGACGGCATGATTGACATTATGAAGTGCTGGATGAAGTGTTTATCTCATTATTCTTTAACAATAAAAACTGGAGAGTCAGATAATTAATGGGGTAAGAACCTGAATGATCAGATAACAGGCAGAGAAGCAAGCGGTGACCTCCTCATTCTCTCCTTCCTCTATCCAAAAGAGCTGAGAATCTTTCTCATCCCCACCCTAGTACTTCCTTTGTGTCTTCTCTATGTGTCCTTGGTTCTCTGAAACCTCTATGGTGAATTTCGGCCAGCAAGTAGCTAGCTTCACCCTTTGATTCAAAGTAAATTTTATTGGCAGTCTCTGGAGAACCAGAGTGTGATCAAAATATCCCCTAACAGGTGGCTGTCAGCCACATGTCCTCGAGAGAATGGGTCTCAGGGACATTACTTCTTAGCACAGGAGCCATATTCTAGGAACTCGAGAAGCAGGGACATTGATATAATGCCTGTCCTCTTACTTTGCTTTTCTTGTACAGTATGTCTGAGCCACACTTCAGTCAAGGTATAGTAGACAGTAAATTGAGCGCTGCCCTCAAGGAGGGATCAGTTGAGAAGAACGGATCTGTTCTCCCTAAGATGAGCACCAGGAAAAGTATAGGAAAGCCTACAGCAGGAAGTATCACCAATCATCTGGGGGCTCTGTGCTTTCCTTTGATATCCATTGTCGATAGTCAGGAAGCTCTCCGAGTGCCACACTGCAGTAGCTTGTGATTCCCCTCCCTCCCACCCCCCGTGTCTGATTGTAGCAAGGAGGAGCAGCAGGCAATGCCCTCTAACTTTGTAGTTGTTGTGCCAGCCTTGGTATCCAGATCTTAGTCCTTGGTAATGTAGTTGTTCGAGTCTTGCCTCTACAGAGTTGGCACCTCACTGGAGCATCTCTTGTGACTGTAACTTGCATTTTCCTCTTGACTCCTTGATATATTTGATCAGTTCCCCGAGTCCCTCTTCCTCTCTCAGCTTCTAGTTCCTTTCTTAACTCTGCTCCCGCTATTAGTAACTGCTGCCAAGATGATTTGGACACTTACTTGCCTCTGTCGGGAAAGCATTCCAGAGATGAGACATGGAGGACTAGGTCTTGGGTTAGGCAAAGATCCTTCAGGTTCATGGGAACCTTGGGTGGGGTCGGTAAGTTGTCTGGGAAAGCAGATCTATACTGAGATCACTAGGTGAATTGGAGCCTGTGGGTGCTGCGGGTGGTGGATCTGAAGTCTGTGTAGGAAACTTGTTTTTCCAGCTATGGGCAGCAGTTGCCAGTGTTTTATACAGGAAATCTAGGATTTGGGCAAGCAGGGCTCCTCCAGAGTCCAGCACTGAGTATCAGATATGGGGCACCAACTGCTGGACACCTCTGAGGCCCTAGGACCTCTTCAGCTGTCAAGAGCAGTTGTGAGGAACTCAGGTAAACATGTTGGGCTGTTTGGAAGGCCAGTGATGTAGCTCTAGGAAGTAGTGTTAGAAAGTCACTGTCTTGGTTTCAGATAGCCGCCACAGTCTTCGGCTGTCAAGCATAGGGAAAGCATACACTTTGCCCATGAGATCAAGCTGCTGCCAGTACTGAACTGAATTGAGCACCTGTGAATTCAAGATCACTGGAGATAAACCTTTATTGGACCAGATACTGACAACACATGGAAGGTAGCAAGAGTGTCTCCCGACCAGTTCATGAAGTAAACTAAGCGGCCTGCTTATTATGTACCTGGAGAGGGAGTATGTGGGCCAGGCACAGCTGTTGCTTGGGCAGTCTTTGTTTCTGGACCAGGCATACTCATGAAGGCTTATGTTTTGGATCAGTCATAATCTTGCTACCAGTGATAGTTGTCTCTCCTCCAAGGGAAATGCTTCCCCTATGGCCAAAGTAAAAATGGCTCATCAAAATGTGTGATTTCAGAATCACAACGGTTCAAATGGTTTTGACAGTTCTCCTGGCGGTAACCGCGCCATCCCGAGCCAAGAAGCCAGTGACAATCTTTCCATGGCTCTCTCAAGGCATCTGTAGAATGTTCCATACTTCTGGTGCTAAGGGCAGTCTGACTGATGTTAAACTAATAGTATTTTTGTTCAGAATAACATAGTAGCAAGAGAGAGTCCAACCTCTGCGAATTAGGAAGTCAAAATTATCACATTCTCAGTGTTTTGATCTGTGAAATGAACCGCACAAAGGAAACTTACAAACTCCATAGAATACATCATTAACAGTGATAATTTAACAAAGAAATATTTGTTTTAACAGATAATAACAATGCCTTCCCAGTACCTGTGGAAAGGAGTGCGTTTCTGGCCTAATCACCAATGGAAAAGAAAATTAAAGACTTAAAGATGAACGCTTGGCTTTAAGGTAGCCATAGCAGAAAAAGAAAAGATGAGTAAGAAAGTTGTCACTTTATATAAACCCCTTAAAGTTTGGCAAGAATGCCTTTCAGCTCAGTCATCTGTTTGCTTATCTTGGTGCAAGTATGCAAACTTACACACACACTCACAGATACACACACTCCCACTGAGTGTAGAAAGCTTTTTCATGCCTGCCATTGCCAGTTCCTTTCACCGAGGTCTAATGTTGCACGTTCAGTCAGTCCAGGATTCTCTCCTTATCAATAAGATCTCCCTCCCCAAAATCTGATCTCTGTGTGCTTCTGCAAGGAAGGGGTGTTGCGAAGACAATGCGCATCCTGACCCATTTCACACAAATACATGTGTCCTACATTTTCCTTGACTTTAGTCTATGTTGAATTTTTTTTTCCTCTGGCAGCAAATGGATTTTAATTCAAGTGCTATGTTCACACACGGTGTCCAAAGTTCATCTTTGCAACTCCTTAAATGAAAGCAGAAGAGAGCCTGAATCCCAGTCAGGTGTACACTATTAGATGCTTTCCCTTCGCACTGACAAGGCTCCCTCACAGTGCATAGCAAGAGTTGACAAGCACGTGCATGGATGTCCTCAGGACAAAGAACTGCGCTCTCTCCTCTTCCCGTGATTCAGAACCCTGCTTTTGCAATTAGTGAGGGAAATAAGATATGGGACATACAAGGCTGAGAAATACAAACCCCCACACACTGAGAAAACGTTAGTAGAACAGGATACTGGGCGTGAAAACTAGCAGTTTGATCGCACTGGTGATGGGTCCTTTCAGTTGCTTTGTTGTTTTTATTTTGTTTTTGTTGTTTACCTTTTGGATACTGTTAGATTCTTGATGTAGCAGATGATTCTGAGCATTCCCAGGGCTCTGCAAAGAAAGAATGAGGAAATAAGAAAGGATACAAAACTGAGAAAGGTTTAAGTAACAACATTCCTCTCCCATATGCCTGTCTCCTCCAAGACAAGAATCCACTGGCTTGCACACACAGGCATGTATAAACACAAGGGTCTGTACACAGGTGTGCACACATGATGAGTGCTTTCTCAAGTAACGGTTGAGTGTAAATGCTTCTCTCTCCACCTCTCAGCCCTTGACCTTGACCTCAGGGCTATTTTCTGTGATGTGTAATCACTGTGCACAGCTGATTCCCATCAACCCTTTCTTCAGCGTGTTTGTGGTAGAATTGTATCAGCCTGTTTTGCCTTCCGTGTGGCCTTCAAGAGACGCCTAATACTTTGTTACATTGACAGAAAGTAGGCATTTGTATTTAACACATTTTTGTGCTTTTGAGATGAACGCGAACCATTTAGGCCCTTCGAGCAGTTTATCAATTTGATAACTTTCTGCAAAACTGTCTTTGCTATTAACTTAGTTATTGGAGTGTGTAAACCCAGATGTGAAGTTTTATTGTCGGGGGAAAAAAACTTCACATTGAACATGCCAAATTATTTATAAGTTGAATCTAACGAAAAAAAGGATTGAAAGGGGTAAACTGCGTGGTTTCTGAAGGGGAACCACCCCGCAGCAGGCACAAAGCCTCATTAAGCTAAACAGTGAATGGAAAGGGAGATTCTCACGTCTGCCTGTCTACTTCCGCCATGCTTTGAATGAGAAACATTGCCCATAGGCTCAGGTATTTGGACATGTACTTCGTGACTGGTGATACTGTTTAGGGAGTTTAGGAGGTGTGGCTTTACAGGAGGAATTATGTCATTGGTTGCTTGGTGCCATGTCTCTTTACCATAACACCACATCTCTTTGGACCTATAACCCCAAATAAGTTGCTTGGGTTGTGGTATTTTATCCAGGCAACAGAAAAGTAAGTTAACGCAGTCACCAAATATTAAAAGTCTCTTTCCTTCCAAGGAGTTCCTTCTCCATCTCCATCATTTATGTCTCAGGAAACAGTGTTTGCTATGGTAACAGCCAACTCTATGCAAAGTCCTTTATTTGAAACAAATAGGATTAGGCAATGGTAAGTTTGTGTGACGTGGAATTTGTTAAGTACTCCAGCTCACGCTACACTTGGAACTACTTCCTCCACCCCAATGTCTCTCATTAGCTACTCTTTCTATGTGTTTTCTTCAGAGATAATACTGCCGAATCCTTGGAGGAGAACAGTGACACTAAGAGTTGAGGGCAGGAAGGAGAGAGCCGTCCAATCACCTGTAACGTGAGCTCTCAGGCATCTATGGGTTGTGGGAAAATAAAGTCACCCATACATGGGCAAGAGGGGTAAGAAGCTGAATTAGAGTATAGCCATTTAAAACAACAAAGGGAAATTCGGTCTTGTACGGGGACAAGCTGTCTTGCAGGTAATCCAGTCCTATATGGTCAGCCCTAAATACATGTACATAGGAACAATAATGAATATTCTCATCAGGTTATAGATTTATATATTTGTGTGTATGTGTGTAGCAACACCTGAAGAATAATTGACTTTGAGACAATGTAGAGTAGAAGACAGCTTGAAAGGAAATGGAAGGAAAAGTGAGAGGGAAGAAATGATGTAAATATTGTACTCATATGAAGCCAACAGTTACCTCCCAAACACATCTCCTCCTCGCCAGCGGTTCAGTGGCGTTCACACACTGGCATGCACATGTGTGCACACTCAGGTATGCATTACAGTAGCCAAATGTACCTTTAATTATGCCTGTGCAGTATAGGCGTGCTCAGACCTACACGTGTAGACATGCAAGCACATATCCAGACCTGCATACACAGCTGTGTATGCACCAGCATACACACACACACACACCAGTCAAGGTGCCCTTGGACTTACCATGCATTTGTGAGCCTTCTCAGGTGAAGCTCTGTATTTGAAGGACTTCTGTTCCCAGCCTTCCGACTGTATTTTTACATCAGTTTTCTACACCAGGCCCCGCAGATCTTCTGCAGTGCTCCTAGAGATATACTGGTCATCCTTCTGATTGTCACTGCTCCCCAGGGCACCGTGATTGCTGCTCTGCTGGCTGCTCCAGTCTTGCAGGCTGGTCTCCAGACAGAGTGTCCCATGGGTATCATCCTCAAGCCCCCAGAGAGCTGTACCTGCAAGCTTTTATGTGGCCCAGAAAGAATAGCTTGCTGCCCCTTGCAATATGGCTTATATAGAAATCCCCTGAGAGTGCTCCTAAGGCCTCAGTTGTGATAAAAACAAAGATTTCCACCTCTGCCTCTTCCCCTGAGATGAGATTCGGGCATCTCCTTACTGAGCCAGGGCAGACTGTGTTCAGTTCCTTCAAGCTCAGTACCCCCATGACTGCGTTCTATCCTTGTATCTAGTAGCTGGCTTCTGTTGGGACCAGTTTCTCTCCTAGGACCTTTTCTGCCCCATCAGTCAAGACTCTCCCAGTCCATTTGTCCAATCAGATAGGTCCCAGTTCTCCAAATGTTTTGATGCCCAGTGTAGTGGCATTTCAATTGTATTTTAATAAATAAAGCCTACCTGAAGATCGGAGAGTAAAACAGCCCCACTGGTCAGTCTTACAGACCAGGCAGTGGTAACACACACCTTTAATCCCAGTAACCACAATGACGTGCACTTTTACTCCCAGTAGCCACACCAGTTGTCATAGAAACTGGGTGGTGCATGCCTTTAATCCCCGTGGTGCACATCTTTAATCCCAGCCTTTGGCCCTAGAGAGGAATATAAGTCTGGGGGCGGGGGCGGGGGCGGGGGGGGGGGTACTCTCAGACACAGTCTCATTCTGAGATTCCTGGAAACAGGATCGCCATTTCAGACTGAGGTTGAGGTAAGAGCCAGTGGCTGGCTGTTTTGCTTTTCAGGTCTTCAGGCAGTCTTTATTTATTAAAATACAATTGAAATGCCACTACAGCCCAGAACCTCCTGTGTCCACAGGTTGAAGATCAATTATGTGAAATGTGTCAAAACAAAGTGCTTTTAATTGTTTTTCTCATATTTTAGAGTGCATTATAAAATACACATTATGAACTATCTCTGAAATGGGGCACAATCTAAATTTGAAATTCATTTCTATTTCATACCCACCTCACACATGTTGTCTGAAAATAATCTTATATTTCTTTTAGTGATTTTGTATGTGCAACAAACTTTGCACAGTGGTAAGGGAATGGAAGTGCCTCTTATTTTCTCTTGGTGATGCCGGATAACCCAAGTGGGGCGCCTGCATTTTTACTGCACCTTGTCACATAAAGTAGGGTATGTTGTTTTCTGCCAGAGCCTCGTGATTTAGAAACATTTTTGGTTTGAGGTTGTCTGGTTAGGACTGTTTCACCTGTAATAGATTCTGTCAGCCCTGTGTCTCCCTGCTGCCTGGACAGACAGTCCCTGCCTCATTTCCTCAGGGGACAGAGGCATTCTGTTTCACACAAATTGCCAGGTTGTGTCACCACAAGTACATGCATTAGTTTGACTGTGTACAGATCTAGGCCAAGTTTCCAGTGTTTGCTAGGAAGCTAGAATTTTCATAGTCCTTGATGAAAACCAAAGTGCATTGGGACTTATTGTGGTTATTTGAGAGATTAACACTCATCCACCTTTGTAGGCGTTTGTATACTTTGTTTATAATATTCACAACTACAGGGTTATGTGCCTGGACATTATTCTCTCAATCCCAAGAGAGGTTGATATTACTGTTATTTCACTTATTCTTATTTAGCACTATAAGAAGTTATATGAAAACTGGTTCAGCAAATCCTATAGACTTCCTCTTCTAGATACCCTCTAATCTGTCAGGTGTTCTCAGGTCTGTGGACGGTGGAGACAAGCAGATGGTGGCTGAGTAGGTCAGTGACATGAATCCCTCCTGTGTGCTAGCAACATGAACCTGATGGCAGTGGCCTGAAGGATTGGCATTGTCTGCCTTGAGATAAGCAGAGGCAGTGAGAACAGTTAGGTTATTGGGATTTTTAGAGCTAGAGATCATGGCAAAAAAAAAAAAAAGTCCATTTAAGTTCATTCCAGATTTTGGGTTGCTACTATTACAAGTTAGCATGAAGTAACAGTTCTTCACAGGTAGGGTGACTTGCAGAGAAGCAGAAGCTTTAAGATCTATGGAAAGAGCTCAGTGCATGAGAAATGCCATCCTGCTTCCAGCATTGTCAACGGTTCCCTCCTCAACCTGCAAACACAAGCCAAGCCATATGCTTACAGTAAAGAACGGCTAAAGGCTTTATACGCCTAAGACTCTGGTGACAGAGAGAAGTTTATTATTGAAGCTGTAAATGGTTAACGCCCATTGACAGCCTGTATGAGCAGTGGCCCTTACTTTCCAGAGCCAGTGTAGACACCGTGTTTATACTTGTTCAACCTTGTTCTAACCAGGACACTCAATAGAGAATCATGTCAGTAGGAAATAGCAAAGACCACTCACCGGATTTTTTAAGTAGAATTAATAATGGATAGCAAATAAATGAAATAAAACTACAATAAAATATAGTACCGGCATCAATAGATAAAAGTCCCCACAAGGGAAAAGAAAAACTAACGGGCTTGCATGTCGATACCTATTCTGATACTTTCTGAATTCTTCAGTTTAATATATTTGTTTGCTGCCAGTGCAGTCAGCTAGGAAGGGATGTTTCAGAAACTAACGTGAAGGTAGCTGAAACAGAACCCCATGGTAAGGAGACACCACCATGCTGTGAGAACCCCCAATGTAAAAATAGTTGTTTGGTCCAGTTAGAGAAGATTTCACACCAGTTAGCGAAGACTTCACATTGTTGGGTGGGATTATCATAATGTTTTTGGAGCACATTGGCAATTTATTACTACTTAAAATATCCATTATATTTATCCAGACATTTAAGATTTTGGAGCTTATCCTCAGTAGATATTAAGAACAGGTTTCAGTGAAGTTGAGTTAAACATAAAGTGTATTTAAAACACCTTGTTCATGTGGTCTGAACTGATATAAGAAAAAAAGAAAAGCCGCATCTTGAACATCCATCTACGTATGTGACTGGATTAAAATGGAGCACTAGTACATGCCTTTAACCCTAGCGGTCAGGAGCAAGGACATGTAGATCTCCAAGTTCACAGACAGCCTGCTCTCTGTAGCCAATTCCAGGTTCACTAAGGCTACGTTCTAAGACCCTGTTCCCACTCCCCTCAATCAGTACAATTCTCCATGCAATAGACTATTACTAAGCATTAAAAGTATTACGTGGCTACAGATTTGTTCATACTAAAATACATCAATGCTATGTGCTGATTGTAAAAAGCTAGCAAGCAGCATGCGTGTTGATTTCTCTAAAATGACTTCTGAGCGTCTGCTGGGCAGAGAGAGACCACGGGAGTCTGCCCTAGTAACTCTCAATATCTGTGGCTGGATTTCTTTTTCAGGATATTTCTTTTTTCCTAGACTGAAGCTTTTAATCTTGCCATATGTTAATGTTAAAGACAGAAGGGGAAACTAACAGCATATACCAAGACATGCACTTTTTGTGAACCTGAAATTGAAAAATGATTAATTACAATGTGAATTGAAACTATAGTCTATGTATCCCTATAGGAAAAATCAGGAATTCCAGAAATAGATGCGTTGTAAAAGCTTGGCTGAAAGAGATAAAGCATGGAACCTCTACATTTTAACATAATGGCTCAGTAAAAGCTGCCTTTGATTCCCGGGAAACAATACCCTTTCCACTCACCTGTGGTTAGTCAACAGATAAATGCGTTACGTGTGTTCCGCATAGTCAACAATATCTCTGCAAGTCATTTTATCAATTTTGTGATTTACCTGGAGGAGTAATGCTGAATGTCACACGGCATTTAAATAAGCAAGATTGTCACTTTCCCTAAATTGTTTTCTGAAAATCCTATTACACTTTACATTCCAATCATAATAGCGGCCCCATCATTATGCATCCTCCGCCACGCTCGGCTTCTGCTATTGCTTTGATTCACAAAATGCCTAAAATAAGCGATTTTCTCCCCTCCTGTCATTTGTTCTGCTTATAGTCACCGAGTACCTGACGCAGTGATCAACCTTCTAACTTGCATCTCTTTGTCCTCAATCAACCCACTGATGGGTCTAAACCAGATGCTTTGCGATGAAAATTGATGCTCAGTTTTTGGTGGGAGTGTGTTGGGGGGGAGTTATGCGTAATAAGGGAAGCTTACAGGCTGAGGGGATGGCTCAGTCAGTAAAATGCCTGCCTGTTTGGATCCCTGGAACCCACATGAAAAGCAGGGCCCTGGGGCAGGTGCCTGTTATCTTAGAGTGTGGGGCAAGCAGAGTTCAGGTGGATCTCAGAGCTAGTCACCCAGCCAGACTAGCCAAACACATGACCTGCAACTTTAGTAAGAGTACCCATCTTAAAATAAAATAAAATAAAATAAAATAAAGGTAGCTGCTGGGCAGTAGTGGTGCATGCCTTTATTCCCAGCGCTCAAGAGGCAGAGGCAGGTGGATCTCTGTGAGTTCAAGGTCAACCTGGTCTACAAGAGCTAGTTCCAGGACAGACCCCAACGCTACAGAGAAACACCATGTCTCAAAACAAAACAAAACAAAACAAAACAGAAAAATAGCATGCCTCCAAGAGAGACAGTGATGTGCCTGTGTGCATGTGAATGCATCGGCTTATGGAGGCCAGAGGCAGACATCCTTTATAACTAAGGAGAACTGTAACTATCTGTCATCAACTCTTCAAAGACCCCAGAGGGGATATATTACCTAAGTAAATAGAAAGTGCATTGTAAGTAACTTTCAAAACTCTAGAATTGACAGAGACATCTTGTTGCCTGGACAGTCACCCAAAGCTTTTCTGTAACATTGGGGCATCCATCCTCAGCCTACAGGCCCATAGTATCCAGCAGACTTATCTGTGGAATAAGAAATTTGAAAGACTGTTTCACCTATATTGACAGTTTGTCAGTCACTTTCTTCTGTGCCATGCAGAATGTCTGGCAGACTCTTTCATGAAGCAGGAACCCTGAAGGACTGTCTCACCTTCTTTTGGAAAGTTCAGCAGTCATTTCTGTGTGGGTCCTGCATGTCCAGTTCATACAGCATACCATCAAGAAGTCCAGGCAAGAGCAGTTTCTTGTCACATTGAAGGCAAATTCCATAATGGATTTCTTTGATGTCCATCAACCTCTCTGAAGTAATTGGTGCTGCCAGGAGCAGACATGTCTCACTGTCAAGAAAAGTCTAAGTTCTTAAAACATTTTAAATGCCATAGTCCATAGATCTGTGAAGTGTTGAAGATTATCTAATTGAAATATATCTCTGTATATCTAAAAAAACCCTAACTAACATGACTGAAAGTTAGATTATTATAAATGACTATCTATTAATCTGTATTTCTTAATTATATATTACATTTTTAAATGAGCTGCACAAACACAATAATTTAAACAAGAGCATAAATACATATAAACAGTGTAAAAAATTGACCTTAAATTTGTATTAATAGACCAAGATCCATAGCAATGCAAAGTATTCATCTCTGTATCAGATCCCCCTTATTTCCATTAACCAAATATAACTAACCCTTTTTAAAATGAAAACAAACATTTGTAAACAATCATTTGGGGAATTTGTACATTGTATTCTACAAACTGCTTCCTGTTTATTGAGTGAAGTATTTTTAAGGTTCACATAGACTTTTCAGTGGGTCTTGTTCCATCAAACCATACTAGCCTGGAAGGAATCCATAGGTTCTCATCTTCTGTGGGAACAAAACCAGGACCTCTTTTCCAAAGAAACAAATCCTTAGACCCAAATTTTGAAGTCAAGAAACCTTTATGTTGGTTTAAATTAGAAGTCCCCAAAAATCAAATGTCTCTCTGCAGTCAAAACAATCAGAGAAAACACAATAATATACATAATCCAGACTCTGTGTATATTCTGTCTTTACATGGCTTATTTTTCTCCACCCTTTAGTCTATGAGTCTGTACTCTTTTATGTTACTTTTACTGTCTCTTCAAAGAATTCATTTTATTTTTAAAAATTGTTTCTTTTTATACTTGTCTATACTCTTTTTCTTCTTTCTCCCAAGCCTAGATACATTTTTAAACACACTGTGACCCATTCAGAGGTTTATTTCTGTCTGAATCTGTCTTTATTGAATATCTGTAATTATTTTCTGACCAGGAGCATCTTTTTTTTAATTGCTAAGCAGGCGTGGCTAGGACCAACTCCATGGCTCTGCCTATTGGCTCTACCCTGTCCAACATGACAGACGTATGCTCACTGCCTCTGCAAGCCATGCTTACCACCCCAGCTCCAGGGATGCAGTGGGTCTGTGTTGCTATTAAGCAACTAGTATCATGCTGCTCACAGACCCCATTTAAGTGCAGACCTCCTGAAAGAGCCAGAGCTATTTGTGCCACTAGCACAAAGCAGGAAGCTGTCTCTCAAAGAAGTCACAAAGTTTTTGCTGCTAGTGTTGAGTTGGGAAACCTTCTGTTGAAGGAGCCGCACCTTTGCTTGTGGCCTGCAGAATCTATCTGAAGAAAAAAATGCAGCTAACAATAAGCTCCAATTCACTCTCATCTGTGTGGGTCTAGAAGTCCTTTGTAAGCTTTCTGAGGCTTTATGTGGATGTACATTGCTGAAGGTTTGGGTGCCATTATGTAAGACAGAGACTGGAGACTGTGTGTTCATTTCCCAGCCACCCAGACCCAAATAATCTCACAGAGACTATATTAATTCCAACATTGTTTGGCATATTTCTTATTAACTAATTCTTACATTTTAATTAACCCATTTCTAGTAATCTGTGTATCACCACAAGGCTACGACCTACCAGCAAGGTTACGGCATTCCTGCCTTTCTCCTTCAGCAGCTACATGGCATCTCCTTGACTCTGCCTACTCTCTCTATCTCTGCTCAGATTTTCTGCCTGCCTTTGCTCTGCTAAACCATCTACCAAAACAGCTTCTTTATTAACCACTGGTAATAAAATGTATTCACAACATTGAGAGAAGAATCCCACATTAAATCTCCCCCACCACACTACACACCCATTAAAGGGAGACTTATACTTTCAAATTGCCTTTATATTTAAAAAAAAAATTCTGAGCAGTTGTAAGTTAACAACTGAGATCAGCTGAGATCTCAGACCCATACTACTGCAAGGCTAGCAAGTCATCAATCTAAAACTTCTATAATACCTTTTCTTCTGATGCCAAACTGCCTGCACCATTAGCCTCTGAAATACCAGCCCGCTAAGGACCAGCCCTGGGCTGTTGGCTCTTTATCTAACTCTATTTCTGTGACTCCATTCCACCCTGTGCCCTAAATACCACCTGAATGCTGAGGCCTCTGTGTTTCTATCTTTAGCCATGTGCTGCTGACTCGCCCAGCAGCTGCCCGCTGCTACCTCTCCTGGATAGCTAATTGGCATCTTAAATTTAACACATCCCAACCTGGAACCCACAGTTTGCTGCCAGTCTCCTTCTTTGTATCTTCTAAGGCACAACCGTCTGACTTCCTCCCACCTCCTTTAGTCCAGTCAGACAGACATTTGAACTCCACAGTTGACTGAAACATTTCTCCTGCGAAATCACAATGCAACCTACAACTTGTTTTACCAACGTCTAACCTCTTAGGAGTATATAAGCACCCCAGAGCAGTGCCTCCATATACCAAGCAACTTGCTAGGGTGATAGAAGTATGCTCTTCTAAGGAGGCATGGTACCTGCTCACTGTTGTGAGTGTATTAATGTGACTGAACATTACATGTCAAAACTGTAAGGTGTGTATTACAAGAGCTTCATCTTCAAAAATTCATCTTCACATAGTTCTTCTCTACTCCTCAAGGAGAAGTTACACTGGATCTCATGTTGATGAACTCCGTTGAGTTGGTCAGAAATAGGATACAATAATGGGCAACCTCAACGGCTCTTCTTTTCAACAATTCTGTAAATCGCGGTGGCATTCTGGGCCGAAGAGATGCTCAGCAGGGAAGATGGTGTGCTGCTCTTGCCGAGGACCCAGGTTCAGTTCTAGCATCCATGTACCTGCTCATAACCATGTGTAACTCCAGTGCTAGGGGATTAAGTGCCCTTTTCTAGCCCCTGTGGGCACTCAACACACAAATGGTACATATAGATACATGCAGGCAAAACACTTGTACACATACACTAGAAATGATTTTAAATAATGGTGGTGCCCACTCAGTCCCCAAGCCATTTCCATTCAAGTTGGAAACTGGGTGAGTTTTTTCTGAATTTCCTCATAGTGGATAGGTTAACTACTTTCCTAGGATATGATTGAAATTGCCCAAATGATAGGTATCTTTTGGATAGTTAAGGGATATACCTTTTGATTCAACATCTTAGTTGGCGTCTACCATGTAATTAAGCCTGCAAACACTAGGTCTCTTACCCATTCATAACTGCAAGGCTTTACTGTGTCTTTCTCTTAACCTGAACTGCCCTGTCTTTCACTGGATAACTCTGTACATCAATCAAGGGTCATTTCATGATCCACCCCTGCTACTGAGCCTTCTTTTAGTTCCTCCTGTGGAATTTCCTTACCTATGTCATGCTTTCTCTGATGGCTCATGAATCTTATTATATAAGACCCTCTAGAGTCAACTTCAAATTGTCCTGAGCACATGCATATACCTTTTTATCCCGTAGGTGGCCTCTGCTTCATTGACTCTCTCCAGAGTTACTAACAGAGTCACGACGCCTTGTGTTAGTAGATAGTCGTCAGTTATCTGCCGAAAAATTAAAACCTTTACAAATGACACAAGGGACAAGAATGCCCCCCAAAGGCCTGGTGAGGTGGTAGATTGGCTTATGGAAACCAAGTGGGGAAGAACACTTACAAGAAATCCGTAGTTGTAAAAGTGAAACCGAGAAACCTAAATTTGAGGGGATCAGCAATGATTACAGCTATCTTAATGGCTGTATTGACTGCTGTCATATATTTCCCCTGAAGTAACCTCCAAGAATATCTCCAAGGGGCAATAGAGTCCAGAGAATGGGAACCAGTGTTTATATTGGAGCTTTTTTATTTGTAACTTCTCTTTGAGAAATTGTTCTAAATTCTTTGATTACTGGATATAAATCTGTAAAATGACACCCCCAGCTATGCTTTTTTTCTCGGTTATAATCAGAGTTATGAAATATTTCAGGCTTACAGTGCAGCAAAGTACCTTATACTTCTTATTTAACTAAGAACAGGGATACTTTCATAGTGTGTAATTATAGTAATGGGGATTTGGGTTGAAATTATTTCCCATTCCATCTTGTATTCGTTCAGCTTTCCACCACAGAAGATTATGATTATGTTGTTGTAGCTTTCGTTTTGATTTTTTTAGGCGGAGATAATAGAATTAAATTTTTGCAAAAAAAAGTTATTAACAGAACTGTTTCATAGCTCCAAGTCTTCTTTATTTTGAGAGTTCAAATGGCTCCTTGAAATTTCTCAAGCTGTGTGACCTGAGGCTAAACAGAACCTGGAGAAAAGATGAGAGCGGGGCAGCCTTCTGAGTTCATGCATTCTGCTCCACAAGTCGGCAAAGCACATCGCCTCTTTAATTCAAGCTGCAGATTCACGCCCCTGACAGTTTTCTCATTTCTCACACGAGTCCTATCACATCTGGCCTTCATTCTCATCCACAAGGAGAGTGACTTTGGACAGGGGACTCGACTTCTCTTCCCTGAATTTTCTTATCTGTCAAAGGCAATTGGTGGAAGTTTGCATGAGTCAGTTTATATGAGGTACGTGGCAAGGACCCTAGAGAATAATAAGAACTCAAAATGCGGGACTGTTTGGCCATTTTAAAGATGCTTTTTTTTTTAATTTTCTTTATTATTGAAAATAGCTTTTTCTCGTCTAATATATCCTGATTATGGTTTTCCTTCTTTCTAACGTACTCTTCCAGCTCCTTCCCACCTACTCTCCCATCTGGAATTGCCTTCATTCTGAATCTCATTAGAATATGAACAGGTTTTTAAGGGATGATAATAAAATATAATATAATAAGATAAAACAAATACAAGAAAAGAGGGCAAGAAACATCACATAAACCGGATATAGATTCAGAGAAGCACTCACTCACACACATTGGAATCCCTTAAAAACGCTAAACTGGAAGCTATTACACACACACACACACACACACACACACACACACACACACACGACACTGCCTTCCCTTCCTCGGGATTCCCTCTCTCTGAGGCGAGAAATTTGAGTGTTCTAAAGCACTGAACTACAGTTTTTTTTTTTTTTTTAAAGAGCAGTAGGATTTGGTTTTGCCCTAGGTCCCTGGCTATCTAGTCTCGGGTTCTTGGTCCCCCAAGTAGTGTTGGGTATGTGTTTAATATCATGGAGAGGGCCTTAAGTCAAATCAGATATTGGTTGGTTACTCCACAAGCTTTTTGCCACCATTTCCCTAGCATGGAGGGCGCCATTGTAGACCATGGCGTTTGTGGCTGGGTTGGTGCTTGCATTTCTCCTTCGCTAACTTGCAGAGTACCATCCTTAGCAAAGATGATAGTGCATAGGGTAAAGGCTCTATATAGGTACTGCTCGACTTCTCCATGTTCAGTGAGTTGCCTTCAGCAGTGGGGCCTTGCTGTCAGTTGTTGTAGAGCAACCTGTAGTCTTGGCAGGAGCAGGGTTGTTTGGGGGGGGGGAGGGTCTAATAGGATCCCTTTGAGCAGCAACTCAACTAAGTGTAACCCAATCCCTGTCCTGGAAACTTCATTTGATGACAAAAGATGGCCAGTTAGGGCTCTGTCTCCCCCATTATTTGGCAATTTTATTTAATCCCCTTCATAATTTACAAAGCTTCTACTATGTTGTATTTTCATTCTGCCCCTCAAATGGCCCTTGATTTTAGCTGTCTCTCCTAATATTTCCTCCCTCGTTCTCTCTTTCCACTCCCTCTCCACTTGATCTGCCCGTCTCAGCCCAGCCCCATCTTTAACTATTCTATTTCCCTTTCCTAGAGAGATAGATTTTCCCCTCCCCAGTCCCTTCCTCTAGACCTAATCTCTGTGCTTCTACAGATTGCAACTTTATCATTGACTTAACAGCTAATGTACAGATATAAACCAGAATATACCATATTTGTCTTTCTGGGTCTGGATTGCCTTTACTCGGGATGATTATTTTCCATCCACTTACCTGTGTGTTTCATGCTGTCTTTTTTATCATGTGAGTAATAGTCCCTTGTGTAAATGTGCCACATTTTCTTTATCCATTCATCTGTTGAGGGCTTTCTAGATTGTTTCCAGTTTCTGGGCATTATAGATAGAGTAGCAAGGAACATGGTTGAACAAGGACTCTGTGGTAGGATAAAGCATCCTTCGCATATATGCCCAAGGGTGGCAGAGCTGGCTCTTGAGGTAGATCGATTCTCATCTTCCTGAGGAATTGTCACACTCATTTCCTCAGTGGCTGTGCAAGTTTGCACCCTCACCAGCCGTGAATGGGTGCCCCCCCCCTTACTTCACATCCTTGCCAGCATAAGTTGCCACTTGTTAGATTGATCTTAACATTTGGACAGGTGTAAGATGAAATCTCAAAGTAATTTGGATTTGGATTTCTCCCATGACCAAGAGTGCTGAACATGTCTTTAAGCATTTCTCAGCCATTTGAGTTTCTTCTTGGGGGAATTCTCTGTATCTGTACCCAGTTTTTTTAAATTAAGTTACTTGTTTTCTTGATACCTAGTTTTTTATGTTCTTTATACAGTTTGAATTTTAGCTGTCTATAAAATGTAAAGTTACTAAAGTCTTTCACCATTCTGTTGCCTGCCATAATATCCAGATAACAGTATCATTTGCCTTGCAGAAGCTTTTCAGTTTCATGAGGTTTCATTTATTAATTATCTCTCTTAGTGCCTGTACTAATTGTGTTTGTTCAGAAAATCTTATCCTGTGCTGGTGAGTTTAAGGATATTCCTCACTTTCTCTTCTATCAGGTTCAGTGTATCTGGTTTTATGCTGAGGTCTTTGATACATTTTGAGTTGAAATTTGTGCAGGGTGATAGGTATGGATCTATTTGGCTTTCTTTACATGTAACCATCCAGATTGACTGGTACCATTTGTTGGAGATGCTGTCTTTTTCCCAGTGTCTATTTCTGGCTTCTTTATCAAACTCAGGTGTCCCCAAGTGTATTAATTTATATCTTGACCTACAATAATTTTTCAATGTGTTCTTATTTTGGATGCCTTGCTCAACCATCTGTGTGATAATTTATATATTAGCATTTGTGTGGTCCTATAACTTTCCTGTGAACACCTATAGCAGACCTAGCAGAGGCTGTTTCGTAATGTTTGTGAGAACTGAAGTATCAGCTTCAGTCTTTGGTTTCTAACTGTGAGTCGTTTTATCCTGATACATGACTTTATAAAGGCTTCTTTTTTTGAAGTCATAAGAATAAGAATATTATTAAAAAGGACCCAATTGTTCCCAGTTACCCTCTTCCAAGAGTATATTAATTCATTTTTCAATAACATAACCACATAGCGTCTGAATCTAGATAACTTTATAAAGAAAATGCTTATTTATAGTTGTGAAGACTATAAGTAAAAAAAGAAATCTGACATCCCCATGTGTCGAGCCTGGACATAGCTGTCACCATAGTGAGCTTCCATAGAGGAGCAAGACTTCACAGGGCAATTCAGGAAGCCAGAAAGGCCACGACCCAGGATACTTTCCCAGGCCATACCTACGTTGATCTAAGCTCTTCCTCCAGATTCTACCCTTTAAAACTGAGACCTTCACACTGAGGCCCAAACCTTTGCAAGTGAACCATTAGGAGGCAAAGCAAGTCCAAACCACAGCCCAGGGATGCTTAGCTGTGAGAGGACCGAACTCTGACGCCTGTACCCACAGCACAAGGATAAACTGCAGTTCTATATGTGGTAAACATGGAAGTTTGCTTGCATGAGCTGTAATTCCAAGAGGCTTAACCTTCACTGTGCCCCCACTGTGGAGAGCAAGGAGGTTTACTCTTTGGGAATATTAAGGAGATATACTTCCTTTGTTCTGCCTCCTCAGCCCCTGGCACTTCTGAAAGAAAGCTTGAGGAGTCTGGGCCTAAGGACTTGCCCCTGGTTATAAGCATTATTATGGCAAACGTGAGCATAAAGTTCAGATAAGTCATTTTATTAAACAGTATTCCGTAAGTGTCCGGTGTCTCCAGAAGGACTCTCACTATGGTACAGTTCTCATGTACACCTTCAGGCCTTCGCATCTTAAGTGTACACTTAGACTATGTGAGCACTATCGATGATGTACACAGTACACCTATAGACAACCCAGCAGGAGTTCAGGGCGCCTAGACTTCCATCAGCAGCTCAGTCCTACTCAACACTACAGGTATGAATGAATCAAGGTGGGAAAGGAATCAGTAGGTTCCCTCTCAGCTTCCTTTCAATGACCTCACTAAGCCCCACTCTGATTTTATTACAAAATAAACTCTTTGGAAGCTAGAGGTGACTTAGCAATAAAGAGCACTGGCTGCTCTCTCTGAAGACCTGAATTCGAACTGCAGCACCCACACAGCGGTTCACAACTGCTTGTAACCCCAGTTTCAAAGGCTCTGACTCCATCTTCTTGCTTCTGTGGGATCTGTATGGATGTGGGCACAGATATACATGTAACCAAAGTACCAAACACACACTATAAGGATTTGGGGTTTTGCGGTTGTGTTTGAGCCTTGTATGTTCTGTTGACTGTGTAGGCCAGGCTAGCCTAGAACTCATGGAGGTCTCCCTGGCTCTTCCTTCCAAATGCTGGGATTTAAGGTGTGCACACCAGCACACCTGGCCTGAAGGCCTATGGTTTCTTAAAATTTAATTAAAAAAAGGTCTTTTTCCACTCCCTTCCTCAGGTACACAAACTGTCACTCTCAAAATTAACTAAATGAAACTGTTTCTTAAACTAAACCCTCATAATTCCATACATTAATTTTTCATGAACTGATTAATTTTAAAGAAACAATTTTAAAACATTTAAAAGAAATTAAGCCCAGACTTCTTCTGGGGATTTTTAAGTGGCCCACCTTCTGTTGGAATTCTTTCTCAGGTTTTATAGTAAAAATCAAAATAGCTTCAGGCACATGGAGGGTGAAATAAAGACCTGTGCGGCCTGGAGGCCATGTTTGAAGCTTGCGGCTATGAAAGCGTGGGTTTTGTTCATTTTTTTTATTCATGGAGATAGTCATCTCCTTCAGGTTAAAAAAACCACAATTACCCCCTATTAAAACAAAATAAAGGATCAAATGAAAGTCATTAAGACCTTATTAAAGAAATTTTAATAAACCAATTAGTGCTCATGAATATGATAATTTCTAGGGGAAAAGGCACCCTTTGCCTGAAATAAAAATAAAGTATCTCTTAAATATATTTAGTGTACATCATTAGTTATTTAAATTTCTTCCCAACTGAATCAACTGTCAATTATATTCGGAACAGTAATAACTTTGTACTGATAAAAGGATGCTGCTGAATGATGTAATTAATGGAACATTCCCCCAAAAAAAAACAATTTTATTACAGTTTACTATCAGAAGTAAATTAGTATGCCTCTGTCATGTAAGTTAAAATATCCCAGTTACCAGTTACAATGTTTTTTTAGTTACTATCAGAAGTAAATTAGCATGCCTCTGTCACGTAAGTTAAAATATCCCAGTTACCAGTTACAATGTTTTTTTAGTTAACTTCTCATGGCTGTTCCACAGTTTTTTTCATGTGTTACAATTTGGTATCGCCCTGGATAATGTAGAATTATTGGTAAGTTACTGTGATGAAATTACCCGGATCAGCTGCAAGAGGTGAGACTCCTAGTGCTAAACTGATTACTGTTTTTCAGAGGTATAAATATTTCTCTGCCATCTACAGGCAGATATGTCTGCAGATTCAGGGCATATAATGTCATTTAAATAGTGCCTTCCTGTTTGCACCTGGATTTCCTATTTGTCTTGTGTCTGCTATTTTATTCTTTCAGTTCATTGCATCATCTTGCTAGCACTGTAATGCTTTAGAAGTGCTCGATGCTCAGTGCCCCTGGCATCCTGCAGGGTCGTGTCCTATAGTTCCTCACTACCTGGGAAGCACCTCCTGGGTGCTAGAGCACCTTCTGTGTGCTACAGGCTGGATGCTGAGTGTGTTCTGCACTTTTCCAACACACGTGCCTCCTATCCTCTTGTGGGTGGAAAGACAGCAAGGACAGATGCATCTTGGTCAGTTGAGGCACAGCTAGAGAGGCGTGTAGAAATCCAAAGTGAGGTGAGCCCATTGGACAAAGGGAAGGGACATGAAAAGGATGGAGAGAGACAGCAGGGTATAAAGGAAAGAAGGTATAACAAACAAAACCACAGAGTTTAAAGAGCTAGAAACAGCAAACGCATCTCACACAGTGTCTAAGGGTCAGGGATCCAGCAGCAGCCCCATTCTGTAGCCCTGGCTCTGCTCATTGGCAAGACTCAAGTCTCCAAAAACTTGGGTGGAAGTGGAGGACCTGCTTACCAAGTGGTGTGGTCACGTGAGCTTGTTCAGTGCGGGTCTTCCTCTCCACCGCAGTGACCTGTGTGTGGGCTGCCTGTGGTCCTGGGGCGTGAGAGCAGGCTGCACTGCCAGGAAACGCCCCAGAGTTCCCCATCCGGGTGTGGGCTATCACTCTGCCATTCTGCTGTTGGCCACAAGAAGCCATGGAGTCCCCTTCTCTGCTGTGTTCAGGCTCTGGCTGCCTAGCTTTGTAGGGACTATCAGACAATCTCTGTCACAGCCTAAACCACCGCAGAAGAAATGAGGAAAGGAAAGAGTAGAGAATTTGAAAAAATCCAATTCTCATTTACTCAGAGAGGAGGAGACCAAACTATCCAGTTTCCTACAGCAATCTCAAATCTTTCCCTCCGGTGAATTCTATTCATTCTCTCTCTCTCTCTCTCTCTCTCTCTCTCTCTCTCTCTCTCTCTCTCTCTCCCCCCCCCTCCTTCCCTCTCTCCCTCTCTCCCTCCTTCCCTCTCTCCCTCTCTCCCTCCCTCATTTTTTCCCTCCCTCCCTCCCTCCCTCATGTGTTTTTGTCAGCACAACTGTGGACCCAACTTTTGCCTAATTTCGACCTCTCTCAATATATTAACCATTGCGTCAACTATCTCCAGAAAGTAGTGATTCTTCCTTCAGGCTTCTACTTGTGTTCAGATAATTGACCCAAACTCACATTTTGAAAGCACCTCTCAAATAGTTGGCTGGGTTCCTTCCAGAAGAGTTGTACTGTTAGACCCATTTTTCAAACTCTTCAACTCATACCAGGGTGGAGTCATGGTCCTTCTCAGGAGAGGTACTGTAACAGGTCTCAGATGCTCATGAAGCTAGGTGTAAGACGGGCAGATGCAGACCACAGGCTTTCATAAGTTCGCCGGACTGGGGCATACCCAATAGAATCAAGTGGAAAGTTCGATTGAATAGGAGCTAAGAGACCACCCCATGCTCAAGTCTGGACTAGTCTAAACTAAGAAATTAACAAGAAAGATGAGGGAGACAAAACAGTTCAGTGAAGACATCTTCTCCTTCGTCTTCTCGCTTCTTGTAAAAGATTAGTCCTCATGTTTTCCCTTGATTTTTTTTACCTCTTCGTCCCAACTCTTTTTTGGTCCTTAAAATAACAAAAATGTTTATTATTTATTATTATTACAGAATGACTTATATGTAAAAAAATGTACATTTTACTATTTAGTTACGTTTTGCTGTAAAACATCACCCACATTTGAAAACACTCCCTTTCAGACTTGAATTTGTCTTAATATTTTCAATCAGGAGCTGGTAATGAAAGTGTTCATTATCATCTGTCACCATTGTTTACATACAGTGCACACCAGTGCTTTCACATGCCTTTCTGAAAGGGCACCCTCAAATACTGAGATGAAATATAATTTATTTTAATGTTCTTTTTTAAACTGAAAGATCTATTGTTTTGCTATGCAGTGACATAGTGACACTACCAATGAATGCTGGTGCGCATTTTGATTATTTCAATGATCAGAATTTAATAAAAGATTTCATCATGGATGAATGAACAGGTTTATCTTATTTTTCAAAATGATATAATATGTTAATATTTCTAGTATCACAACTCAGCCCCACTGGAAACATATTTTCTACACCAGCCATTTGCCACTGAATGTTTTGTGTAGTCGATGTGAGAAGAGTAATGAGAACAAAAGTCATACACAGAGCACACGGAAAATCATTGATGGATAAAAAGGAGGGTGATTAGACTCTTTTTTGGAAGAGACAGGATGACAAGTTATTCGTGGACAAAAACAGAGATAAATATGCCAATGGGCAGCGAGGTCTGGTTCAAATCCAACTGTGTTTGTAGAAACCGGTAAACCCGACAGCTGAAAGTTTATCTTGTACATAGTTTTTATAGTGCTGTGTAGTCACTTATTTCATTAACCATCAGATTTGTGTGATCAGTGGCTCTGTTTGGTAGAGCACGTGGAATGCGAGAATTAATCAAAATGTTAATAACAATGTTCTGACCCCATAGATGAGATATTTCGTCTGGTTGAAATCCTGCAAGCCCCTTAAACACGTAACCTGGAAGTCACTGTCTGAAGAACAAGGCAGTCCTTCCTCTGCATCCCGGTAGGAGTGACTCCAGCTTAAGCACAGACATTTCCTTCTATTCAGAACAAAAATAAAATAGGACAGTTATTTTAGAAGCATTTTTAAACAGCAGCATAACATAGAGACAATGCCAGTGACCCCATCTAGAGTCAATTTTGTTATTGTTAATTCATGTTGTAAAACCCAAACCATTCTGTGTGGTCAAACATTGTTGCTTTTGTTCTGTCTCCATTCATGTCTGTTATACTCAAACTGGTGCTCCCTCTTTAAAAAATATTTTTAAAGATTTAAAAGTATTTAAAGATCATAATATAATCATTTCTCCCTTTCCTCCCTCCACCCCCTCTTATGGACCAACTGGCCCTCTTCTCTTTCTAATTCATGACCTCTGTCTTTAACTGTTGAGGGCAGGCTCTAAGACTCATGTGCTTAACCTGTCCTATCTTTTATGTTTATGGTGTGTGTGTGTGTGTGTGTGTGTGTGTGTGTGTGTGTGTGTGTATGCAGCACACATGCAAGTGTCACAGAACAGCTTGTTGCAGAAGTCTGGGTCCTAGTAATTGAACTCAGAGCATCAACCTCAGCAGCAAGCATCCTTACCTACTAAGCCATCTTGCTGGCCCAGTGCATACTGTTTATTTACCCTTTCCAGCCAATGCTGTTAACTCCAGTTAGAAAACCTGGTTGAGATGAGAAAGAGCGGTACCATTCAGTGGCTTTCCTTGTATGTCTTCCAGGAGTCCTGTGGAACCTCTCATCATGTGATGCACTCAAGATGCCAATCATCCAGGATGCCCTGGCGGTGTTGACCAACGCGGTGATCATCCCCCACTCGGGCTGGGAAAACTCACCTCTTCAGGACGATCGGAAAATACAGCTGCATTCATCACAGGTGCTGCGCAATGCCACTGGGTGCCTAAGGTCAGTCCCTTCCCTGTTCACCAGGGTCCTGGTCCAGGAACTTTTTTCTGAACTCAATGACTGTTTCCAGAGGACCAGACTGTTCTGCTGAGACAGATGTTGGCATGGCAAACACAGAGCTTAACAAAATCATTTGAAGAGGAGGTTTCCACAACTCTGGACCCACACAGTGTTCAGCTGAGTTAGCTTGCTGCTTATATCTAGAAAATATCAGAGTCCCATCTCAACCGAAACCAAGTCCCTTTCTTTCACTGTAAACAGTAGTTTACAGTAATTTGACATGACATTTTACATGTAAAACACCCAGGCAATTGCTTGGGGAGAGTCCATGACAAACGTATAGGGGTATAATTAAATACCACCCGGAACTACTTTTATTCCAATTTTCCCACTTAATTCTTTGTATGTTTACAAGATTCCTTAATTGATTAGAAATATCTCCTTAAGGAAGCCTCCTTTACTTAGAGTTTCTCAAATAATAAAAAACTTATAAGCATCTATAATCTTTTCTACTGTATTTAAACAAATCACCACACAGAAATCTCTGTCATCTTCTTAGCATCATCTGTGAGCCTCGACTGACTTTTAGGAAAGGAGGGAGGTACCAAACAAGATAGACGGTCATCTAAAGTCAGCATGTGCTCCTAGGGAAGGTTTGTGTTAAAGTTGGAAATTTCTACCAGATGGGGCTAATTATGGGATAGGAGCCAAAGGGCTTGTTGAACATGCCTAATCAAATAATATGTATTTCAAAGCTAAAATGTTGAGAATGGCTTCAGCTGGGCTGCCACGGACCTACAGTTTCTCCAACAATTGGTCTGTTTCTAGCTGTAGTTATAGTGTCTGCTAGGAAGGAACAAGAGCATGTCAATGAGAATTAATACTAACCATCTTCTGACTCTCCGTACCAACGCTCGCAGCCCTGGCGTTGACGGCATCTTTCATGGGTTAGGTACGTGTAGAGTAAGGATCACAGTCATCACCGTGAATATCTTCACATACTTGGAAACAGAGCGGGAATCCTGTGAACACTTTTCATCCTCCACATGGCATATGAACCTCTGGCATGATTTTTCTGCCACAAGCATGAGTCTCAACCACAAGCCGGATTTACGCTTCCCCCCAAATCGCTGTTGTGGCGTCCTTTTATGGCTGCAGTTCTGCTGTGCTTAGGAGGCCCCACTCTGCCTGCAGAGCTGTAGCTCCTCCAGTACCGGAGCCTTACACAGGCTGGACAGGGAGGCGACCACTAAGCTGCATCTTTCACCCTGCTCACAGTGTATTCTCCTGTTTTTTATAAGCTCAGTAAGTTTGTGTTTAGGTAAGTTATGAGGCCACTCCTGACTTTTGACTCATGCCCTGAGTCTTATGCAGAGCTTTTCCAATTGCCCACACTTGAGAGGATGCGTCAAGTCATTTGTCAAGCCCTCCTGAAATAGTGTGTAACAACCAGCCAAGCAACAAATAGGCCGCAAGTCCTATGGGTTGGTTGACTTAATCTCCTTTCCCTTTGTCTTTTGATGTTTTTGAGACAGGATCTTACTCTGTCATCCAAGCCAGCCTAGTATAGTACCTGCTTGTGGCAGTCTTGACTCTGTCTCCTGAGTGCTGGGAATTCAACATTTACCGTCATGTTTCCCCCTTGATTTCTTTGTGAGCATTTACTGAGTGGTACTTGCCTAACTAATAGACGCTCTGCCTCTAAACATCAGCTGTTCCTTCTTCTCTCCCTCTTGTTACTTTCCATCTTCCTGAGGTCTTTCTGTGCTTGGATGTGAGCCGTGTCCCTACGGTCATATGCTGGGAACTTGGTCCACACTCTGAAGATGTAGAGAGCCGGTGGCAGCTTTAGAGAAGGGGCGTGGCTGGTTCCTGGGACGTTGTCTTCATAGGAAACAGCTCTATCCCCTGACTGGTTCCCTGAGACAGATCCTCTCAGCGAGGGACTGGAATCCTGTGCTATTCCTGGTGCCTTCTGCCCTCTCCTACCATGATGATGGATTTGCCTTGAGGTCCTCACTAGAGAACAAGCAGAAAGCATCACCTGACATTGATCTCTGAGCCCCCAAAACTCAAAAACATTTCTTTTTGTAGAGCCTTGGACGGTTGCCCAACAAGCCCCATCTGAAATCTTCATTTGAAACCGTGTATGCCCTCAAAAATGACATGTAGATATATATTTTGGACGATCCTAGGTACTTGTGCCATGTTCCTCTATTCTGTGACTGATAAGTTTAAGATGAGTTGATATTTTAGGCTTGTCTCTGAAACTGCAATTTAGGAATACATAAATAAAATGAATAGAAAGGAAAGTAAAACTGTTTTTCTGTCACGGATTTTTCTAACCTAGCACAGCAAATGGCAGGTAAAGACGTATCGGACCATTCTTAGCCATCATGACTCTTTGTTCATAGTGTAATTCAGACTTGTTTCTGCTACTCCAGCATAAGAAGCAAGACCAGGAATGTAAGCAGTTTCCATTATCTTCACCATTTTACTTTTCAGAGATGAATTCAAGTTTAAGAATGTAAGCCACACGGCTTCTCGCTGTCCAAACGCTCAACAGAGAAAAATTCAAGTAAAATAAGTTTAATTTTACAAGCCAAAATCTGAATGTCCAGAACCATATTTCCTTAGGCAACTCATGGCCTTGGCTGACAGTCTAAGTTCTTGTGTGTCCGCCAGCAGTAGATGTTCACTGTTTCCAATGGATGGCCACTTCTGTCAGGTCTGGACGGACTGGTCCATCCCTTCCTGAGAAGGGGAGTGTGGATGGAGGAAAAAAATAGTCAAGAGACAGAAGATAGAGTCAGAAGAACTTCCAGTGAATACTGTAACAAATAAATCTCTGAGTTTATTACTCATAGTCCTTATATACTCCAATCAAAATGGGAGGGCACCTGGCTCCCATGATACAAAGAACAAGCATGCGTAATTACCTCCTTATATCTCAAAGCACCCGGTAATCACGCCTTAAGTCAAACATCCTGTTGTCTGACGTTTGAGGAGCAAAGCATCCAGTAGCCACACCTTTGGCTGAGCGTTCTGTTGTCATCCTTGAGGAGCAAGAACAGGTCAAGATGGGAGGGATTCAAAACTGGGGGCCCTCACCACCCCTCTGCCCTGATCCACGGAAGCTGCACTCACAGAGCGCTCTCCAGAGAAGAGCCCTTGGCCTCCACCTTCCTGAAGAGGAATGAATCGTCTCCTGTGGACACAGCCAAAGTTAAGCACAGATGATTTGTAAGATGAAGACGCAATGCCCTCAGTCCTTTCCATTTAAAAGTCATTTTGGGTAGGAAATGGAATTTTTCTCGGGCAGATCCATCTATTTGTTCCTGAAATGCCTGTTTATCGCTGATAAAAATAAGATAGAAATGGGGGCAGGGAGATCTCTTAAATTTTGTGGAAGGAATCAGTTGATAAGACAGGACAGTAGCTGGATGGTGGGATGGGATAGAGGGCCTCAGAGCCATGCGTCCTCAAAATGCAGGGCAGGGTAGAACTTAACTCTTCTCACTGCCTCCGCCATGTCTACCCTCCTCATCCCAAATCCAGTCACCCTCATCCGTGCTCATTTCTTCCTGTTTTGCAATGCCATCTTCTGTTCCAATTCTGCTATGTCCAAACTTTATTTTTAAATAAAAACCATTTTTAAAATATTGTCTAAAACAAATGTGACAAGTATTCTGTTAGTCTTTTTCTTCCTCCTTTCATGATGCAGAACGCCTCTGGGGAAATGACTTCATGCAGACCAGGTCAGACCTAGGAATAGATTTGGTTTTGCACTGACAATTGTTTTGTTGAACACCGTGTAATCAAATGTGTCTCTTAACCTTTGGCCATGGTAATGATCACCTTCATCTGGAAACATGTATTAATAGACTGCATGGGGCCAGATCCAAACAGTCTGTGAGCAAGTTCTTGCTGGCTGAGGTCACTGTGGTGGCTGAAATAAACATTCCTCCAAAATCTTTGTCCATCTCTAACCTTGGAAAGTGACCTTTCTTGGAAATAGTGTCTTTGGAGAACTCAATAGTTGGATTAGGGTGGGTATACGTGTAATAGCACCCTTTTAAGGAGAGATGTGTGGAGGGAAAGGCTTTGGGAACAGACAGGAAGACTGGGGATGCCTAAAAGCCACCATAGGAAAGGCTTCCTAGAGCCTTCAGTGTGAGCATGGCCATGCTGGCGTCTGGATTTTGGATTTCTAACCCTGGGAGGATACATTTCTGTTGTTTTACACCATGAGTTTTTTGAGATTCTACTCTGGCAGACCCAGAAAAGAAATGCATATTCCATAGTTGGAAACAGAGGGGCCTGCAGAGCCAGGGGGCACCCGAGGACACAGGATAGGGAAGAAAATACGTAAACCATTGTTCCCAAATGGTCCTCACAAACTGGGACAGAATGACCAAAGGGGGACTTGATTTTGTCTGTGTAAAACTGGTTGCCTCTATAGGTAAGGAGCAGAGGCATTACCTATGCAGGGGTGAGGTCTGCATGTCCAGATGTGATTGCCTCAGACTAAGGAGGTTTGCCTCCAACCCCCTTACTAGACATGCATGAAGGAAGAGACTTCCTAGGTGAGTGTGTGATTTCTGTGTGCCCTGCTCTTGCCCGGGTGTCTTTCTTCACTGTCTCTCCTGATGCTCTCAGAGCAGAACTTGGATTTGCAGAAGACTCTGTGCAGCCCAGAAGTCATTCTGGGTTCCTATACAGGCAACCTTCTAGGTTCCCACAGTGCACTCCAGCAGCAGTGTGCAGAATGAGTGCTTCCTGAATCTTCTGAGAAAGATGACTGTGTTTCCCATTTAACATGTATAAATCAATACCCTAAAGGCCCTTGGCATGGCCACAATCATCATTTCAGAATGAGCTGTAGGCGAAGGCTTGATAAGCGGCCCTTTTTTGCTCTCTTAAAATCCAGCCACTAGCTCAGTGAGACAACTCAGATACGTTCCTCTGAGGCTGTGCTGCTTTTCGCCGTGGGCACTTAGGACTTCATCAGCAGGCGGAAGTGTGCATGAGGCTGGCTTTGTTAGCTTCCGCAGCTCCTTTGCCCATGCCACCAAGCCATTTCTTTATTTTTATTATTCTCTTCCCACTTCGGCATCTTTTCCTGAAGGACAACAACATACAACCCTAATTTTTCTCATCTATCTTGTGTACATGGAATGTTATTAAGCCTGTCGCTGTGCCTGTGCTTAGGAGCATAATTAAACTCAGGTCCTCAATTAGTCATTGTTACCCCATCTAATGGATGAGCGCTCGGTCCCACAGTGCCACTAATTCTAGAGTGACCTTGAGAAAACTCATCACAAAGTAATGCTTATGATAATCACACCATGGCTGGAAGGCTCTGAGGACATTATTTTATTTGGTTTACTCTTGCATTGGCCATAGATAAGAAGAGGAAAAATTACTGTTTTTATGGTAAGGCCATGCCAGTATTATCCACCTATTCAGATGAATGATCTTTTTAATATTTTATTTAATATCCATACTCGCATATAACGTGCTTGGATCAAATCCAGCCCTCATTCTTTTCCCTCTCCTCCCTCTCTTGCCTTCCTCACCCCTTGGACCTCCCAACTTCATGTACTCTCTTTTAAAGCTAAGTTGGTTTGGTGCTGCCTGTATCCGTACAGATTGGGACCATCTCCTCAGGTATGGAGAGCCCCTCAAGGCCCACCTCCCTCAGTCATGCTGCCCTCATCTGTGGGTGTGAAGACAAGACCTCACAGTGTAGTTTATTCTGTGTCCACTTAACAAAATAATAATACAATGTTCTCCCCTAGTCCTGTGACCTAGTCCTTTTGGGCCTAGTCAGTGGTTCCCAGGGATCCATCTTATAAAGTGATCTTTAAACCCAATCAGAAAGTTATTATTGGCTGTTCCCATAGCAATAATCGGCTTCTCCCATAAGAGTTGTGCCACAGTTGCACCAGTGATTAACATGTTGGTGGGCTGGCTTTTACTATAATGCAGGGTTCACATCTAGGTACTGCTGTCGAACTACCTAGCTCCCCTAGTGGCATTCATAGAGCCTTCCAGTACTACAAAAGATGGCCAGCAGGTCTGAACCAATTTGCAAGTGTTGGATGTTGAACTCTAGGGTGGTTTGCCCATCTGGACAAGGATATGTAGCGTGTGTCAGCTACATAAAGCACACTTTACCTGGTGCTTGGAGTGGAAAGGGGCTTTTTCTCTAAGCTTGTCCCCACCCCCTTCTTTTTCATACCTGGACCTCAATCTCCTTACTGGTGAGAGGGTCTAATGTAGATATGACAAAGCTTCCCTGAGTCACGCCTCCGCAGCGAAGGTCATCCAAGGGCACCGAGGTCAGTGGGGCAGCACTAAAGAGTCTGGGAACTCATTAGACTAAGTGATTGCTGCCTTATCTAGCAGCCGCATTGGAAACGGCTGTGCGCCCCGTCACTAGTAGCCCAGTTCCCTCAGCACAGTCAACAGAAGGTAGAAAATATTTATACTTGCTTAGCTGCTGTATCAAAGCATCGTGGACTGTGTGACCCGAGTCCCGGGATCTGTGTCCTCTCAGCTGTGCGCCTGGAAATCCGATATCCAAGTGCCCAGTGGGCATGTTCCTCGAAGGACACTCTCCTGGACTGGCAGACTTCTGCCATCACTGGATTCTCCTGTGGTCTTCTCTCAGGCATCTGGACCCAAGTGTTCTTTTCTTTTAAGCACACCATTCAGACGTGGCTAAGACCAAAGACTTAATTCTAAGTATATTGCCTCATTTTACAGTCCCTGCCTTTAAATACTGTTGCGTCCTGCAGGGGAGAGAGCTCTAAGTGAAGACTTCGCTTTGAATTTCAGAGTGATACACCTCAGGCTATGGTAATGCTGTGACTGTTGGATTTCTCTGTTTGGTCCCAGTTTAGAAAATACTGCTTTTTTTTTTCTTTAAAAATGAGCACACAAAGATGGGGTTAGTTATGGCATGTTCAATACATGATTCTTCTTTGTTTCTTCTTTCTCCCTCCAGGACCCTCTCTTCCCTCCTGCCCACCACCTGCTAGTCCCCTTTTCTCCCACCAGAAGCTCCCATTCCACACGTTCATGTCATACGTATTCTATTACCATGTTTTCTTTTTTCTCTCTCCCTATTCTGTCTTGTTCTCCTTTCTGCTTTCATGCCCTGTGGCCATACTATAAGCATATATGTATATGTGCCTAGATAAAAAATTAAAATCTAGGATATGTATATGAGAAAAATCATATTTATTTGTCTTTGAAGGTCTGGAATATGCAAATCCCATGGCTTCTTTTTTGTTTGTTTTTTCAAGCTGAATAAAATTGCATTTTATATATGTACCATATTATTTTTGTCCATCAATATGTTGATTGATATCTAGGCTGGCTGTGTCCTCGTAGGTGTCTCTGCACCTGGAAGTGGTGTAACTAGATCCTATCATCCTAGTTTCAGGGTCTGAGAACCCACCACACAGATTTCTGCTGTTTTGGTTTGCATCCCACCAGCAGTGACCAAACCTTTCTCTTCCCTAGCATCCCTGCGGGCTTCATCATTGTTTGGTTTCTTGGCTTTATCCATTTTTACTGGGAAGAGATAGACTCTGAAAGGGGTTTTAATCTGCATTACTCTAGTGACTAAAAATAACTAGATTCTTTTTAAAAAGATTGATTGAGTGGTCACTTGTCGATCTAATTTAATAAGAACTGTCTGCTTAATTTAATAAGAACTGTCTGCTTAATTAATACATTTATTAGTTGGTAGTTCTGTTTTCATTTGGGGGTATTTGATTTTGTAAGTTCTTTATATATTCTATATGTTAGCTCCCTGTCAGAAGTACAGCTGGCCAAGGTTTTCTCCCACCCTGTAGCCTGTCTGCTCACCCTGCTGATCAGACACCTTACCTCACCCTCACTGTGCAGATGCATTTTGGTTTCGTGTAACGTGAATGAGAGTCAAGTCAGTTCTGGGAGTAATATCTTGTACTATTAGAGTTTTTGACAGAAGCTCATGCCTTTGCCTGAATCTTGAAGTATATTTTCTGTTTTCCTTGAGCAGTTTCAGCAATTTAGGTTGTATATTAAAGTCTGTGATACAAAACTTTATTGTGTGTGTGTGTGTGTGTGTGTGTGTGTGTGTGTGTAGTGAGATCTGATTTCATTCCTTGGCAGGTGTATTATCAAGTGCTGCCAACTCCATTGGTTGAAAGACCTGTGTTTTTCAGATGTAGTCTTTTACACACCCATATTAAAATGATATGGTTGTAGCTGTGTGGGCTTATTTCTATCTCTAAATGTCTATTTGTGCTACTATCATCCTGTGGTTGGCACTTTGGCTCTGTGGTATAATTTGAAGCCATGTACCGCAATACTTCCAGCATCATTCCTTTTACATGCAGTTGACAATTACTGTGCTTTGACTATGTGGAGTCTTTCCTGTTGTCATATGAATTCTATGATCATCCTTTCTAGGATGAGAAGAATGTCAGAATTTTTTAATGATGACAGCATTGAATCTGTACTCTCCTCTTGGATGTCCAGCTGTTCGGTCACTATTAATTTGATTAGTCCATTAGCAAAGAAAGCCTTAGCATAACCAAGTGTTTCTTTAATTTGTATTTCTGTCTATGTGGTCTCATTATATATATCTTTTACATTTGTTGGGTCTATTCCTAAATATTTTTCATCTATTATAAGTGATCTACTTTCCTAATTTCTTTCTTAGCAAGCTCACAATTGTATGTAGAAAAAAAATCAAATTTTGTCTGTTGATTTTATATCTTTCAAATTTGGTGAAAAGTGTTTATCTGAGTTATGCATTTCAGGGGAAGTCTGTGAGTTCTTTTAAGTATAAACTCATATTGTCTACCAACAGGGGTAATTTGCCTTTTCCCCCCACTTGTATTCGCTTTTCTTCTCATATATTTTTCTGGCTGAGATGCGAGCATTATGATATAAGAGCAGAGAGAGTAGACACCTGTGCTTGTTCTAGACCTAGAGGAAGTCTTCTCAGATTCCCCCATTTACTCTAACATTGGTCATTTTCTCATGCACAGCTCTCTCCTATACGGATGTATTTTCCATCACTTCCTATTTCTTTTAGGGCTGTTATCATGAAGTCATGTTGAACATTTTCACATGCTCCTTCTGAATCTGTTGAGAAGAGGTCTTGTGATTTCTGTCCTTAAGTCTGTTTATATCATGTGCTCTGTTTATTGATTTACATATGTTGAACCAAATCTTGTAATTTTTGCATCATCAAATTAAATGGTCTATACTGTTCTTTTTTTGTTGGGTCTTTATCTGGTTTTGGCATCAGGATAATTGTAAAAGATTTTGGTAGTGTTCTTTCCCTTTACATATTTCAAAACAGTTAGAGAAGTCTTCCTTAAGTTTGGAAGACAGGCATCTCTCTGCTGGAGGTGGAGCCCTGGGAAGAGCTTAGTACTATTGTTCTGCTAAAGTAACACGCCCCCAAACTGCCTTCTACACATCCTTTAACTTTGTTTCTGGTGTTTCATTGGTTGATCTTTGAGACTCTAAGGAAAGTGCATCCATCCACCCTCGTTTGCCCTTGTATCCTAAGGACACTGTTCCAGGCTGCCCGGCATATTTCCCGTGATCCTCCGGAACTCACCCAGGCACTGGCCTGAAAGGGTGTGTTGTCGTCTTTGGTGAACATCTCACTTTGGCATCTCTTCCCAGCTCCAGCTTCCCTTCAGCCAGTTCCCTGTGAGTGCCTTATCCAGACTCCTATCACATTTCAATGGCCCAGGCCTTCTCTCTGGCTAATGTGTCACCTGCCCAAGAGAGCATTTCACTGACAACAGTAGTGTAGCAGTTGGCAGCAGCTTGGCTCCTTCTTCCTGGAGAAATTCCACCTCGGCACCATTTTTGTTTCCTTTAGGCCTTTCACTTCTATGGATAAAAGCTATTGTGTTTCCATCTTAACCTTCCTGAGGCATTGCTCAGATGCTTCCTATGTCCTGCCAACACACCCAGAATGCTGAAATGGTGGCAAACAGCTTTCAATAGCTTCAAACCTTTGTATAGCAAAATCATGCTGACCAGCATGAAGTATGCTTGACTCATTATATAGTATAAACAAAACGCTTCTTTTATGACCTAAGTAAAAATAGCTAATGTTAGCTTTTAGGTCCCATTTCCAGGTGGTAATGATCATAAACACGGACTGTAAAAATGTCCTGTATGCTGGCTTCCCTGTTCATTTCCTTCCCTGGGGAGATGAAGCTGGAGCTCAGCACAGTGGTAGAATGTGAAGCAGGAATTCTCAGCTTACTCTACTTCTACCAGAAGTTAATATTCATTGAGTGACTTCTTCAAGTCAGTTAGTGAAAGAGAGAATCATAGCCTTGTCTGACACCAGAACTAGGCTCCTTACTGCATGCAAGACAGAGACAAGCCATTCTCAAATACACCTGTTTATTTGTGGCCAGATAGATAAGCTGGCTTAGTCCAGAGTCCTCCAAAATCATCAAAAGGAAATCAGCAGTTCATGGAACGTATCTGTTCAGAGGCCACACCTCTAAGGGAAAATAGACAGAGGAACCAGGAGAGCCATCAAAGCAAGACACAGGTTTCCCTCATATAAGAAAAGGGAAGGGAGATGGGGAGAGAGGGAGGAAGGAATGAGGCAAAGAGGTGGCACTGGAACGCCAGGCTGACAGAACTCATCAGGCCACTGGAGAGGTCTTTAGCCCTGACATCCTTCACGGAGCTGAGTCTCCTGTATACGAGCTTGCCTCATGGATGCTGCTCAGATCTCAGTCAGCTGGCTGCAGCATACGTGGGAGACAAAGCCTTCATCTGAAGCCAGACACGGGGATGCATTTCAGGGCACAGCAGCCAGGGCCTATCAGAAGTGACACTCCTTCATCTGTCTAAGCACGCTCATGGAGCCTACACCAGCATCGCACTCTCTGTGGACTGACTGCATAAAGTACCAGTGCATAACCAGGAAGTTTCCTGGTGAAATCCAGGCCAGAGGAGTGTGTTACATCAAGTGAAAGCCCAGTTCTCTCTGCGGATATTCCTTTGGGCATCCTTCTTACTCCAGGCCGTGGACTGTGTGTTGTGGTCATGCTGGTAAGCAAATGGACAGTGTCCACAGATTAGCAGCAGACGTCCTTGCCTGTCCGTCCTGAGGTAGACAGATGTGTGTATTTTCTCCAATTAACACAAAACAAAGGAGAATATCTCTCTTTTCTCTCTGTGTACGTGTGTATCTGTGTGTGCATGCGTGTGTGTGTGTGTGTGTTGTTCTGTGTATTTGTGCACATGTATTGGCTATAAGTCAATGTTAAGTGTCTTCCTCAGTTTCCTGCTGCATTATTTTTTGAAACAGGGTCTAGCAGACCAACTGGCCAGACTGGCTGGCCAACAAGCCCCATGAATCTTCATGCCTGAATCCCTGTAGCTGTGATTATAGACACACACTGCCATTCCTAGGTTTTACATGGTTGGCATGTATATAGTTCCCTAGCTCAGGTCCTCATGCTGTTATGGAAAGGAGTTACTCTAATTATCCATAGTTTTTTTCCAGCATTCATATTGCATGAACCAGTAATGAGGAACACTTCTTCCCAAACAGTATGTTGTTTCACTTAGTCAGAAAAGGTGAGCATATAATGATTTCACCTTAAAGACAACTGATTAGCATAAATATCCCATAATATACTATTCATTCCATTTTATAGGCAATAACTAAAGCTTAAAATGTTTCTTTTTTAAATTTGGTTGTAAGTATTGCTTCTTTTACTCATTTTTCCTAGCTATACTTGGATCTAATCTCAATACTTAGGAATAGAGGCAGGAAGATGGACAGTTCAAATCCAGCCTAAATTCTGTTGCATTCCAGGCCACCCTGAGCTATAGACTGAGACCTTGTCTCAAAAGGTCAAAAAAGCAAAAATCGTTCTTCCTGTCAGCATATAAATACTCTGATAGTTCCATTACATTTTTAAATGTGAAGAAATTGCTTCCATAAAAAAACTCAGTGAAATGTAATTCATTCCCAACCAATATGTTAAAATATTAAATATTTTAGACTTTTTTTATTGATTCTTTCTGGATTTCAAGTCATGCATCCTGATCCCATTCATCTCCCCATCCCTTCATATCTACCCTCTGCCCTAGCAACCCCCACCCATAATACAATAAATTTAAAATGAAAGCTAAAAACAAAACAAAAACCTAGAAGAAAAGTCTCAGTGTGGCAGCTGTAATGTATATGACACCGTGAGTCACACCATACACCCTTTAGTCCATACAGCTTTACCTGGAAGCGTCCTTTGCAATGTGTCCTTGGTGTGGTTCAAGGCCTCTGACCTCTGCTGTACCGTCAGTACTGGGCCCTCACTGGGACTCCTCTGGAATGTCTTGCTGTTGTCTTGTGTCATGGTGGATCTGTAGGTCCGGCCCCTTCACGTGCTCCAGCAGCTAATAGATGAGGTGGATGCTGGGGTGGACCAGCTCCTCATAGCCCTGGTTCTCGACCTGGGTGTTAGCTGGATTGGGCAGCCTGCCAGTTTTCCCTCATTGAGGCCACCAGGGCCGGCTCTCCAGCACTGCCCTGCAAGCTCACCCACTGCAGTAGGCAGGAAGGAGTGGGGCCGGTTCTCCTGCCCTCCTGCCCTCGGGGCCTGGCGGTGTGGGTAAGCTGGCTCTGAGACCTGAGAGGTGGAGAGCTAGCCTCATGTCTGTCTGTCCCCTAGCTACTGCAGCTGGGAGTAGGAAGATAGGAAGACTGGCCTCCCCCTCACCAACTGCAGCCCTTTGGAGAGCGGGTCTTACACTTCACCTGGGCAGCACAGTAGAGCTAACCCAGTGGATGGGGGGAGCACGATGACAGATGATCCGGTGCCAAGAAGTGGATGAGAGGCCTGGCCCCGCCCCTCATCTACATATGAATGGTGAGGGACTTAATACTTGTTTTTATAAAACATTGTTTTATAAGAGAGAGTGTGAAATTATACTTAAAACAAAAAAAAATAAGAGAGTGTGTCCTTGAAAAATAAATGATACAGTTCATTCTTTAAATCATCACAATTTCTTGATATGATATATATGTATATATGATATACATATGTATATGAAATCATCCCAGATTGCTTTGCCAATACTGTGTAAAGAACAGTTTCCCTGAAGATGCAAAGAAGCAATTTTAGTACCTGACAGTGCAGGATAAAAAAAAAACTCAACTTTTTTAACTTACAGTTTATATCCTAAGCCTTTGTAATATCTTAACATTTCTGCTGTGTGCACTTCTTTGCAAAGTGAGATTATGTTAAAATAGTTAGCAGCAAGCGTAGTTGGAACCAAAGCAACAAGGTGAGTATGGTTCACACAAGAGCAGAGACCAACTGATGATGGTCTCCTGCTTGCTTGTGAGTCCTCTTAGAAGAGAAGCCTAACAAATGAGAGAGCTCCCAAAAGCATTCCAGATGTTCTGGGTCAGAGGTCTCACCTCCGACACACTGGCTTGTGAGTTCGGAGCTGGATGCTTGAGCCAGCACTGCACTGTTCTCACTCTGTCTTGTGAGCTCAGAGCTGGATGCTTGAACAGGTACTGCACTGTGTCCTCACTCTGTCTTGTGAGCTCAGAGCTGGATGCTTGAACAGGTACTGCACTGTGTCCTCACTCTGTCTTGTGAGCTCAGAGCTGGATGCTTGAACAGGTACTGCACTGTGTCCTCACTCTGTCTTGTGAGCTCAGAGAGGGATGCTTGAGCCGGTACTGCACCGTGTCCTTGCGCTGTCTTGTGAGCTCAGAGCTGGATGCTTGAGCCAGTGTGGCACCATGTTGCTTCATTCTGTCACCCCTCATACTCACTTCCTCCATTTCAGTTCATCCTTAGGCAACAAAAATATTCACAATTGATTCTGGTTCCTTTTACTGAAAGATTAGAGTAAGAATACATAGGTTTCTAGTAAGGAGGTGGGAGGTCCTTGGACTTCCCACAGGGCAGGGAACCCTGATTGCTCTTTGGGCTTTCGAGGGAGGGGGACTTGGCTGGGGGAGGGGGAGGGAAATGGGAGGCGGTGGCAGGGAAGAGACAGAAATCTAAATAAATAAATAAATAAATAAATAAATAAATAAGAAATAATAATAAAAAAGAAAGGCAAAAAAAAAAGAATACATAGGGGTGAGGTGAACAAACAAGTGAATACCTTTACCTTCATGTTGTTGGACTCTGAGCTTTTCTGTCTGCGTCATGGCTGTATTTCTCCATCTCTCGATCTGCTAAGTAAGAGAACAGACTCGCTAGGACTTCTGATTAACCTGTGCTCTTCGTTATTGTTCCCGGGAGGTGCAACTGCATCATTATTCCCCATTAACAAGCTCCACACCGGCACGGAAGACATGATGTCACCGAGGTACTGACTGGAGCTAATGAATTCTCTACAATTAATCACGTTTCTCCTTAGGTAACCTATTACTGGGAAGGAGCTAGGCCAGCACAAAGATTGTGCGACTGGCTATTCCCAGGGGAGGCCGGCTGATTTGTCATGCCCCCATGATGCTCCATAGGCATGCTACGTTGACTTTCATGTCCTGGCCATTGTTCTTCCCGGGGTTGCATTTTTACCTGACCTTCTTTTGGTAAACAGTGTAACCACTAATTGCAAGCTAATTTAATTTAAGCCAATGAAGGTCCTGTCGCATGGGCCACCAGAAGTGGTCCTGACTGCTCTTACAGCTCTGTTGGCAGAAGGGTGGGTCAGGTGGTCGGAGCAAATGGAGCTTTCTGGAAAAGGTAATTAGTTACCTCAAGTAAGAGTAAAGGGCACCATGGCACCATGACCTTTTGGAGTCTGCCAGGGGGTGTGGCTTGTGGCCTGTCACAGTGAGTGAGTACCCATGGCTGTGGGAGGAACCTGGCTCTGACCCTTGGCTCAGTCTGGCACCGCCTGAAGGTCAGGCTTTCTCCCTAGCGTGTGGGAAAGTGGCACCAATAAGCTACTTTCTAGAACAGTAAGGAATTTTCCTTCTTTTCCACTGTGAGTAGCACTGTCTTCGGGCTAGGCAACGTGTGATAAAGTGTCATTTGTCCTTGACCCCTGTCACTCCTAAGCAGAGGAAGCAGATGGACAGGACGGCACTCCCCAGACAGATGGGGCGAAAAGTCTCATCCTTAATGGGGGAAAGGATGCCCATTTGAGAACAGATCATTGAGACCGGTGATTCTCTTATTTCCCACCAAGCAGTTGGTGGGGAAGTTCTGCAGCTGCTGAGGGAGGCCTTTCGAGGCAGCCTGTCTGAACACCCACCCCGGGGCTTGGAACGTGCAACAGTTCCCATGGGAAACAAAGACTGGGGGAGAGAGGGGCACCTTGCTTCTCACCTTCCAGGCTTCTTCCACTTTCTTTAGTAACTCACTGAGCTGTGAAGGCCATTTCAGGAGATTCCACAGACCATCAGGGCCACAGGGACTCCTAGAGATACAACTTTTCAGGCCCGAGTACAATTCTGGCCAGCAGAAAAGTTAGACCCAATAGCTAAGTTCCGTCGTGACCCCCATCCCATGGGCCTTCCCTTCACTTAACTTCTGTTGTGTTTTGTTTTCACAAAAATAAACTCAAGTCAACGTCATACAGGGTAAAGCTAACTATTTTAAAGAACTGCAAACCAGTTGCGTCTAATTCCAAACTATGGCCTCCAAAAAGAACCATGTCCTTGTGAAGCAGACAATCGCCCTGCCCTCTCCCCAGGCCCTGGCAGTTACCAACCTGTGCTTTATCCCCTTGGATTTACCTGTTCTGTGTATTTCATATCAGTGGAATCATGCAATGCATGGAGCTGGCTTTCATGTAACATATGTTCTGGGTTCATCCATTTGCTGGTTAGTCTTTGTGAGCAGTAAATCAAATGAGAACTCGTATCTCAGGGTCTCACCCCTTTGTGCGTGAATGTGAATACGCTGTCCCGGGTACTCAGCCATTGGTCAGTTAGACTGTGTCCGTTCTTTGGGCACCAGGCATAATCCTGATATTAGTACCCTTGTATGGGTGTTTGTTTTTAATCCTTTTAGGGTAGATGCCTAGGAGCAGAATTTCAGGGTCACGTATTGTAGGCTGTGTTCTGTACTGGCCAGCAGATCTCTGAAATCTTTCTATTTTAATACTCATGAAAGGGTTAGTCATAAAAGCAATTTTATTACGATGAGATTTAAGAAAATCTCAAGTCTCTGGCTTCTGTGTTCTAGGTTATTGCTCACCGCGCTGAATTCTTGTTACAGTTTGTCCCAGGCGTCTAAGAATCCTAATTATCTACAAAGTACAGTGAGGATGTGACAGGCAGGTGTGCCTAGGCTGAGTGTGAAGAAAAAACACCTTCTCTACTGTACTTTAATTTTCCTTGGGGAAGAAAATAAGTTGGTTAAATGTATAATTTTCAAATAAAATATTTATATTTGCTCCAAACCAAGAGCGATGAACGAACTACACGCAGATTAAAAACCCTTCGATGGTGGCACTCGTTAGGCCTTCTTAGGTTAAATCATGAAACTCAGCTCTTCATGGCCACCTCATGACCTGCCTAGAATGTTGCTTTGTGGATGCACAGCTTGCCTTTGCATCTGACCTTTGGACGCAGCTAGTACTGTCCCTGGATTTCCAAAGCATCACTCCTTCCACAGCCACAGCAGTCGAATGAGATGATACACCCTGCCATGGGTACCATTATCCTACACTCACTGGGTGCCCCATCTGGTGGCAGTGAACGTGGGGCGTTACTCTTGGGTCCTACCTACGGTTGGTGAGAATCCTGCTCAGATTGAATTGTCACAACAAGTGGCATCTAAAAGCCCTGATGACTGTCTCCCATCTTGTTCAAAGTATTTAAAATGTTCCCATAAGAAGAACCAGAAGGCTGCTCTAATATCCATTAAGTCTGCATGTGGCAATGTTAAAATGAACATGTATGCAAAATTGCCTGATGAGGTCCAGGCTCTGATGTGCTGTCGAGACAAATTACCACAAACTAAAGTCACAGAATGTATGGTTCTATAACCACAAAGTTCTGTGCCCCAGAAGGACAGCGTTCACCTAACAGAACTACACAGTTGTCTCTAACTCATCTACTGGAATCTGGATTTTCCTACTATTTGTGACATTCTTTGGCCCAAGTAACATCACCAAATGAGTTTTCAAACTTAAGTCATGATTTAAGAGTTTGCAGAGATGTGTACATTTCTAAGACAATAAAAAATAAAGATTCTAATTTTTAAATTACTTCTATTTTGGACACAGTTTTTTATCTTTTGGCCCAATGACATTTTTAGTAGCATGTTTGTCATAAATTAAGAGCCCTCCTCCCTACGTCCCCTCGCAAGGAAGAATTATAAGAAAATCGTCATAGTTAATTCAGGCTTCCATGACAAAGTGTAGCTGCTGGGTAGCTTATAACCACAACGATTTGTCACTGCTCTGAAGATGACATCTGAGAGCAGAGGATCGGAATGGATCGATTCCCACAAGTGTCATGGTCTAGAAACAGGTAGTGGCTTCACCTGTGCCTTCCCGACGCAGAGGAAGAACTAACCAGATCTCCTTCATGAGAGCAAGGATTCCTTCAGGTAGGCTCCTCTCTTATAACCTAAAGGACAACGAAGACAACACCTCCTAGTATTGTCACACTGAGAGAAACTCAACATTCAAATGTTGTTGAGTCCACCACAAACACCAAACACTCAGAAGGAAGAGGACAATAACTGGGCCTAGCCTGGATTAACAGAACGTGGGCTTTCGACTGCTCTGCGCCTAGCTTGGGGCTACTTAACCCAGCCATTCCACCCAGCCATGCAGGGCAAGAACCCCAAAGTCAGTTAGGAGGGCTGGGGAGTCACACAGGAGGAGCGGCTAAGTTATAAAGGCACAGATAGTTCTTTTCTCTGAATATGCTTTCTTGTGGTTGTTATTGGTACCCAATAAACTATGACTGTGTGATCAAAGCTGTCGTGTAAATAAGAATCATGCCTGGAGGAAGACTTAGCATCCAGATAAGGAAGCTTTTAGAAACCCCTTGGATTCCCAGCTTTAGTAAGCCTTTGAAGTACAGTTGGTTAAAATTTCCTTCAAATGAATAAATATAAAAGATTACATGACTGCATATAGGGAATTAGGCTAAGAGGAGAAATGCCTATTAAAAGGCTCATTTTAATATCTACTAATAATCCAGAGTTGCCAGATCTTGAGAGTCTTCAGACTACACACTAACACTGACCAGGCAGGTGACCAATTCTAGTAGTCCCTTCCTTGTCAGTTTTGTTGTTCTGCTCCTCCGAAGATGGAGGCAGTGACCTCCACAGGAGCAAGTACAAGAGAGTGACTGCTGAAGGAGCAGGCCCAAGCCAGAGAGGTCTGCAGTACAGGGACCAAGTCAGGGACACCTGCAGGATTAGACCTGAGCCAACAACCTCTACCAGAGTAGGCCTGAGCCAGTGACCTCTGCCAGAGCAGGTCTAAGGCCGCAACCTCCACAGGAGCAGATACAAGGGAGGGACCACTGAGGGAATAGGCCCAAGCCAGAGACCTCTGCGGTGGCATATACCTTTAATCCCAGGACTTGGGAGGCAGAGGCAAGTGGATCTCTCTGAGTTTGAGGCCAGCCTGGACTACATAATAAGTCACAGGACAGGTAGGCCTATGTAGAGAGACCCTGCCTCAGAAAAAAAAAAAATAACAAAACTTCAAAAAGCAAGAATAAAACCACAAAAACAAATCACGCAGAGTTCATACTACAAGGAGTTGGATTATGTCATCATTTGATGCTCCTCTTCCTGGAGGCTCAGTAAAATTAGTATTGAATTTATATTTTCATTGTTTCTTTCGACGCCAAACACAGCTCTCACTTCAAAGACAAGAAGAGACACATTATTCTTGAACTAAAGATGAGTGACCATGGCCCTGAAAACACAAATTCTCATCGCCCTGAAAACCATGTTCCAAAATAGAAATAGTCTCATGAAACTTTTACAGTGACACAAGGGAAGGAACTCACAAATCAAACCATTTTCAAATAATTGGTGGGAACATCGGGTTCTGCTGGAGGGGAGAAATTGATTATAGGCTTCAGATTCTGTCTGAGAATATTCTTAGCTTTGGGGTTGATAATCTACTAAGTTAACACATTACAGAAGGTTGTATCTGAGATTCACAGCATATGAAACCACAGAGAGAAATGGGCAGCGAGTGGCCATGAGGACGCTAGTGATGGCCCACGATAACCTGACCCTGGGTCTGTAACGGTGCAGTGCTCTGCAGTCACAGCTCTGAGCAGTCATTGTCCTGGCTTCCTTTCTGTTGCTGCAATACGATGGAACCAAAACACAACTGAAAGGAAAAAGGGGTTTCTTTGGATCACAGTTCCAGGCACAGTTAATTGTTGAAGGAAAGTCGGAGCAAGAATTTGAGTGCCCTGCTCACGGCACAGCCAAGAGCAGGGAGAAAAAAAAATGCATGTCATAGCCTGCTTGTTCTGAGCTTCAGCTTTTCACATCTTGCCTAGGGAATGGCTTCGCCCATATGGGCTGGGCCTGTCCAGATCAATTAATTTAGTTAAGGCAGTGTCCCAGAGATGTGTCCACAGACCAGCCCAATACAGAAAATACTTAACTGAGACTCTTCCCAAGTGAGCATAGACTGTGTCAGGTTGACAAGTGAAGATGGTCACCCCAGTCAGCACTCTAGTGTCTTCAACACAGGCATGGATTTTGCTGAGAACCTCAGTTTCCGTGTCCTAGCATGTTAAGTTATATACATATGCATGTTCACATTATGCAACACACATATTCATATAGGTATAATATAGGTGTGAAGCTCAAGTTTTCCCATGTCTCATATGAAACCACATCTGGCTGATGAATAATTTGAATCAGCAGAAAAGGAAAGGAAATATTCACTATTTTTCATTTGTGAACTTCGTTCACTTTGGATCTTTGCCTCTTTTCTTGTGCTGTTAGTGCTTTTATAACTGGGCCATCACCAGCCCACTACTTAGCGTTGGCGTAAATGCTTGCTGCGGTGGTGTGTGAATTTCACCAAGGTAGAGTTACCAGACCTCTAGTTCATATGGGCGCTTCCATACTAATACTCGGGTCTTCGGGTCAGACACATGTAAGTAAAACTTTGTATGTTAGTGTAATCAAAGGAAGTGGGCATTGTCTGGGAGCTGAACCACGTGTGAGAACACTCTTCAGTTCTGGAAGTGGTCACCAAAAGATCAAATGCCGGAGAGTACAGCTCACATGCTGTTAGCACAGCCAGAGAGGAAACAAATGTGACCAGAGTGGGCACGTTTGGGGAGCTCAGAGGGCCACATGCACAATTAGGTTCCCAGCTAATGGCTTTAGCCACACAGCGTTCGTGTTCTTAGCCCTGTGATTTCCCTGTAATTTAGCCCAATGGAAAACTTCGAGCAGACATTTCATGGAGCCGTTAACTCCATGGCAACCATCTAGTCTAATTGGAATCATGTAGCTAAAGCCCCAGGTAGTACTTGACAGTGAAAGGGGGGGTCTTTCAACTCAGGTACCTCTGGTTCTGCTTTGGGCTTCCCTGGAACAATGTTCCCTGATGCATGGCTGACTGCTGAAGGCACATACCCAGGCAGTCTTTAAAAGGGACAGTGTTTAATCGTCAATGAAAGATGAGCTTATCTATCTCCTTCTGCTACTTTTCATTTATGAGGTGACCTGGGGACCATGGGGGAGTCTGTGCAGCAATGGATGCTCGGAGTACGGAATAGCAGCAGGCTTCTCTGCTGGCCGCAGTAGGTAGCTGGTCTTTGGCCACTGAAGCATTCTGTCCCCGCAGCTCAGCAAAGCAATTACCAAGCCCTTGTCATCTTGATTTATAAAGAAATTGCCTTCCTCGAGAGAAGACAGCCAGGTGCACAGTAATCCAAACGGCAAGGCTGTGCTAATCCTTTAAAAATTAAGGAAATGTGTTTCTCAGGAAACAGCTCTGACTGGGCTGTGATGAGGTACCATTTGTACTCAGCTGTGGGGGTTGGGGATGGGGGTGACAGGAGCTCTTAAGTCACTTTTACTCCCCAGTGGAAGTATACAGAGCTATGTCTAATCCTAATGTGGTTAATATTTCTCAGTATGTTTGACTGGCATTTCAGATAATGCTTTTCTAAAACTTTGATCACCTTCGGTTAGCATAGAAAGTAAAAGCTGTGGTTACTGATTTTCATAGATAAGTGTTTGGATGGTTCTCCTCCCATTTTATCCCAAATCTGTCCTGCTTGTACCTCTGCTCTTCTAGGAGCCTCCTTTGTGCTTTTATGTCACAGGTGTCTTGTTATAAACACGTGTGCATGTGTTTGCCTCCTTAACCGTCTTTCTTTTGTTTAGTTTCAGAATCTACACCCCATACTTCACACTGACACACACGTGTGTTTGCACACATACACACATATTTGATATTAAAAACAAAGCTCTACATTTGAGAGAGAACTCGCAGTATTTGTTTTTCTGAGACACTACAGTCATTAACATGATGATTCTAGGATGACCCAGTTTCCTTAAACCTTTATAACTTTGCTTTAAAAAATTTTAAAGCTGAATTAAAATCTACTACATACATATTTCATTCTACATTCATCTGAAGATGGACACCTGAGATAGTTCTGTTACCTTGCTATGACATAGATGAACAGAAATCTTAGGGTTATGACAGAGTCATTTGAGTCTAGGCCAGCAAGTGATATAGTTAGGTCATGTTTTTGTTCTAATTCCAGCTTACTGAGAAATCTTCATACTGATTTCTGTAGTAGCTCAGCCAGGTGCCACTCCACCCAGCAGTGAAGAAGGATTTCTCTTTTCCCACTTTCTTGGCAGGAGCTTTTTCATTCATTTTTTTTGATAGCCATTCTGACTGGAACATGATGGAATCATGTTTTCTAGTAATGTCTGTACAATTTCTTTTAAGTATAGAATTGTGTTATCTAAAAAGAGGGAAAATTTTTTTTAATATAATTTTTTTATTGAAAAAAAAAAGATTTCCGCCTCCTCCCCGCCTCCCATTTCCCTCCCCGTCTCCCTTTTCCCCCCCCCCCCCCCCCCCCCCCCCCCCCCCCCCCCCCCCTCCCCCCCCCCCCCCCCCTCCTCTCCCCCTCCCTCTCCAGTCTGAGGGGCAGTCAGGGTTCCCTGCCCTGTGGAAAGTCCAAAGTCCTCCCCGCTCCATCTTGGTCTAGGAAGGTGGACATCCAAACTGGCTAGGCTCCCACAAAGCCAGAACATGGAGTAGGATCAAAACCCAGTGGCATTGTCCTTGGCTTCTCAGCAGCCCTCATTGTCCGCCATATTCAGAGAGTCCGGTTTTATCCCATGGTTTTTCAGTCGTAGTCCAGCTGGCCTTGGTGAGCTCACAATAGATCAGCCCCACTGTCTCCGTGGGTGGGTGCACCCCAAAAGAGGGAAAATTTAACTTCTTCCTTTTTATCTATATACATTTATATCTTTCTCATGTCTTATTTCCATGACAGTGATTTCAAGTCACAGTGGATAGGAGCAAAAAGATTGGGCACCCTTGTCTTTTTTTATTACTATTATTTTAGAGGAGATCCATTCTTTGTTTTTTTCCTACTTGGATCAATATTTTGATAGGATTGCTATATTCTGCCTTTGTTATGTAGACATATGAACTCATCTATTCTTAATTTTTTCAGGACTATTATCATGACAATAAATTGAACTTTGAGGTGATTTCTGCCCTTACGACAATTTATATGATACATTTTTTAATGATATAGTAAACTAACATTGAATCCCTAGAATGAAACCAATGTGATAATAATGTACAATCCTCTAACATTTTCTTGAATTGAGTTTGAAAGTATTTTGTTATGAAATTTTATATCTGTGTTCATCAAAAAAATTGGTCTGCCATTTCCTTTCTTCCCGCCTGCCTGCCTTCCTTCTTCCCTCCCCCCTCCCTTCCTTGATTGATTGCTTGCTTTTGCCTTCTTTATCGGGTGTGGGTATCATGGTAATACTGACTTTCTAGAATACTTTGGTGGTATTCCTTTCCCTTGTATTTTGTGTAAGAAGTGTGGTTGTTAGATCTTATAAACTTTAGTAGAATTCAGCAATAAACCTGTCTGGTCTTGGCCTTTTCTTTGTGGAGAGATTTCTATTACTGTATCAATCTTATTGCTTTCTATGGGTGTGATGAAATTTTCTATATATCCTGGTTTTAATTTTGGTAGGTCATATAAGTTTAGAAGTATATCTTTTTCTTTTAGATTTTCAAATATAAGTTTTTAAAATGTTCACTACACTTGAGCCTATTGTAACAATTCTCTCTTCATTTCTAATTGTATTAATTTGGGTTTTCCAGTTTTGTTAATTGTCTCAAAAAGCCAGATCTTTGTTGGATTGATTCTATGTATTTTCTTTTAATGTTTGTTTCATTAATTTGTATCCTGGTATCTTTTATTTCTTAATGCCTACTGCATTTGAATTTGCCTTCTTGTTTTTCTAAAACTCCGAGGCACACTGGGTTATTTATTTAAGATTTCCTAGGACCTGTTTGGCAATATTCACCTGATATACATTCAAAAAAATTATACGAGAAAGGATCCAAACCTAGAGAAGGAAATGGATATTCATATAAAAGAGACATGAAGAACCCCAAGTGGACATGACCAGAAAAGACTCTTTCCATGACATAGTCAAGATGTCAGAAGTACAGATCCTAAAGTTTATGTTCATTTGTGCCATCATTTTCATATGATTATGGGAATTGTTTAGTCCCTTCTTTGTCCCACCTTCTCCAGTGACCCAGTTTACCATCTAACTTTATTATTTAGTCTTCAGGTACTTGTGTTGTTCTCAGGCTTCTCTTACAGTTTATTTCTAGTTTTATTGGGCTGTGATTGGATGAGCTATAAGGAAGTATTTCAGTTGGGTCTTGTTTCACTTTTTTCTCTCTTTTTTTTTTTTTTTGTCATGAAAGTGGGTCTTCTTTCACTTTTTTTGTCATGAAAGCTTGCTTTGTAGCCTATGACATGTTCAAGTTTAGACGAAGTGCCACCAGCTGTCTAGAGGAAAGTACAGCCCAGACCTGTTGGCAGTCTTCATCTGCTGATATCTGTTAAATCCAGTTGATCCAGTGTGTCTCTAGCTCTGACTTTCTTTTCTAAGTTTTAGTTTGGAAAAACTTCCTAAATATGAGAGTAAGATACTGAAGTCTCCAAGTATCATTTTGTCAAAAACCATGTGATAGTTTTTTTTTTAAAAAAAAATGAAATTGGGAGCTGCAGGATTTGGTGCATAAATATTTACAGTAGAAATATCTTCTCAATGAATTGTTCTCTTTATTAAAGTCTAAAGGTCCTCTTTATATCTTCCTAACTAGTTTTGTTTCAATATCTATTTTATGAGATATAAGAATTGATATGCCAACTGGTTTGCAGCTTGTCTTCCTGGGAAGTTATTTCCATCCACTGACTGTCATGTTTTGGATTTCTTTACCACCTCAGTGTATCTCTCCTAGACAGCAGACAGTTGTATCTTCATTTTTAATCCAGTCAATTAGTCTGTATTGCTTAATTGGTGAATTGAGACCGTTTGCATTTTAGGTTGTTACTGAGAGGAGTTTGCTATTTATTGTGATCCTCTTCGTTGATATACTGATTGACTGGGTTATTGACATATCTCTTCCCTTTCACCTATTAGCTAGCATTAGAAGTTTACTGGTTTTGTGTATTGGCCATGATTGGTTCCTTCCCAGTTCATCTTTGTTCATTTGTTCTCTTGTGTAATATATTACTTCCTATGTTCTCATAAATGAGATGGCCTTTCTTCTTAGTCCCTTACACTATGCCTTTAAGAATTTTCTGAGGACCTGGCTAGTTTGGCATGAATTGTCTTAAATTTGTTCTTGAAATGTTGACTTAGTTTTAGCAGTTTTAAAACATAACTTTGCTAGGTGCACCAGGCACATGATCTTGGTTAGCATTTACTTTCATGACTTTGCATATCTTTCCTTGCTTTTAGGGTAGCTGAAGAAAGTTCTGATGTTATTCTTGCATTTCTACCTTTGCATATGAGTTACCATTTTTCCTTATAGCTTTTTATATTGTTGTTTTTTTTTTAATTTTAGCATATTGACGAAGGCATATCATGGAAAGATTCTTCACTTGTCTTTTCTACTTTGAATTGTTTATGCTTCATTTAGTTAGATATTTATTTCCCTAGGCATGGGAAATTTTCTGCTCTAATTTCATTGAATAAAACTGTCTATGACTTTGGACCTTATCTCAATTCCTTTTATTCCATGGTTACTTAGGTTTGGTCTCTTGAATGCACCGCAAATGTCTTTGAAGTTTGGGTCATATTTGTTAAAAAGAATTTTTTTTGACATTATATTTTTTTTATTGAGAAAAGGAAAAAGTTTCCACCTCCTCCCAGCCTCCCATTTCCCTCCCACTCTTCTTCCCCTCCCCTACTCCTCTCCCCCTCCCTCTCTAGTCCAAAGAGCAGTCAGGGTTCCCTGCCCTGTGGAAAGTCCAAGGTCCTCCCCCCTCGGTCCATGTCTAGGAAGGTGAACATCCAAACTGGCTAGGCTCCCACCAAGCCAGAACATGAAGTAGGATCAAAATCCCGTGCCATTTTTTTATGTTTGTCTGAATGTATTATTTCTCAATTTCACCTTCCATAAAGTCTTCTGCAAGAAAGTAGTTTGCCACCATCATGAGCTTGAACAGAAAAGGGGCTGAGGTTATCAGTGAAGAGAAAGTAAGGGTGCTAGGCTGTGCGTGAATCATCTCTAAGGAGTCTGGGTTCCATAACTGTTTGGGAAAACTCGCCCACCAAGCAAGAATCACACGCCCCCTTGCTGCCCAACATTCATCATGCCATGAAAGACTAACTGAAATTTTTGACAAGCGTCCTTTGTCATCTACAAAGCTCAACCTGGTGGAAATCATTTCTAGGTGGCATGATCTATAACATTCTTTTAGAATTTCCCTTCTGGTTTAGAATGACACCACCATGCCACTCACAAATTTTTCCTAACAGACAGTTACTCCTCTCCTGCTTCATCTGCACCAGATACCTTCTCAGAAACAGAGACTGGGATTTACAAGAATTCACATTAAAATGTTTTTAATATTTACCCAGTTGCCTTATCTAAGCAACTAAAATCTTCTATTTATATTTTAAGATCAGTAAAAAATCCTATTTAAATTGAATAACCTTTCACAGTGTTATATTAAAGTATTGACTGATCCTATTTTAACCCACCCTATAAAACATTTAGATATCAAAGTAAATAGTTAGGATCAGTAGCCTTTTAACAGCATTACACCTGTGTTCTTTTCATTAAATTAAAATCCCAAACGAAACCAATCATTCTAGATCTCGCACCATCCCCGTAGGGCTCCAGTTTCCCTCCTCCACTGACTCAGGATTCTTTGTGTCCCCTTCACTGACTCCCAGAACGTCTCTTGGGGCTCAGCTCCTTCGTCTTCAGATCGGTTCAGTGTCCACAAAAGAAACTGGAAGTGAAATGAGAGAGAGAGCTCTCATTTCCAGTCAGCTGATGGAATTAAATCAGCCTTGCTGCCTTCACTCCAGACTCTGCCCAAGAGCAAGATTCTTGTAGTTAGCGTCTTTGGCTCCCAACAGTCAGCAAAAAGCGCCACTCCTGCAGTAAACTCATCCGTGGAGAGTCCAGATGTCATGCCCTGTCATGCTCTAGGAAGTACATGTTATCCCCCTCCATCCAAGCTTTTAGAGTCAGATTCCAGAGTAGAGTGCAACACTACATTCTAGCTGCCTTCAAGGTCATCATCAGGGTTCCCAAATTTGAGAGCCATTGCACTCTCTCATTCTCTTACCCTCATTTCCTGGGTGCTCTCAAATTCTTCCAATCTTGTGCCTTCCACCTCTTCCAGCATTCTTTCTGTGTTGCCCACAGTCATTGCAAAAAATGCCTCGGTTGGAGCTGAATCATAAATATAGATAGAACATTTTTTAAGTGACGGAATAAATAAAGAGCACTCCCAAAGATTCTCTCTGATAACCTGCCAGGGATTCTTATCTACTAGGACATCACATGTCTTTTGCAGAGCTAGAAGAATGTCTGTTTAACCATGTGAGGTATGAAACAGGCTCCTTCTGTTGCCTTTAGCTCAGGATATGTAACACAGGAAAGAGTGTGGTGTACCTCCTTCCTATGGGCTATGTCAGAGACATACCAATGACACAGAAAAGTTATGTTCCTAGAATGAGCTCCTACAAGTATACTTCTGGCAGGATGGTAGACGGTATACATTTGAAGCATTAAAAATATGTCCCTAAGGTATTTAGTAAGTTGGAAGCTCTGTTTGTGAAAATAACTTGAGATTTCTTAAAGAATGTTCAAAAACTTCTGATTCTTTCTTCAATTGTAAGTGAGGTTGAGCCTCTGAAGTTTCTAAAAGTCTTCAATCCTCAAGAGTCCTAGGACCCTGACATATCTTGTTGGGAATTCTGCATTCTCTCTGTAAAAGTTGCAATAGATGCTTATGAATTAGCTCCAAGATGTGTCTGCTGAAGCCACATCTACTTGCTAAAACTAAGCATTTTAAATGGGAAAATAGCATTCTTCTGAAAGGGTGGTCTCTTGGTGGCTGTCTGAAGGTCACTGTCCTGTTCCTTTGCCTTTCAGGAATGTAAGTTCAGCTGGAGAGGAGGCCCGCCGGCGGATGCGGGAGTGTGATGGGCTCACGGATGCCTTGCTGTACGTGATTCAGTCTGCACTGGGGAGCAGTGAGATCGATAGCAAGGTTGGTGCTGTTTGCATAGATCCAGATTCTTAGTGGTCAAAGGTGCTCCTGAAATTAAACAACGGCTAGCAGCCAAGGGAAGCTGTCACTCGGCTTCATACTGATGAGCTCTATCCTGATAGGATGCCAGCATTGGTCAAACATCTAAAAGGATGCTCACCATAGCTTAGACCAGCATTTGAAAATTGCTGGTTTTGAACTTTCCAAACGCTCCACAGTTAATAGACGTTTTCGTCACTCAGTCCCTGCAGTCATATTCTCTTCAGGAATTCTCATCCATAGTGCCAAACAACAGTGTCCCCAGACACGGAACACGTCCTGTGAGGAGCTCAGCTGGCATTGCAGAGAGCCACTGCCTTGATCCCGTGGTTTCCAGCATTAACTCTTCACCAGAATTGCCTTTGAAACAGCTGGGGAAGATACCTGAGAGGACCCCATTTCCACCCTCCAAATATGACTACCCAACTCTGGCCTCAAGAATTTACCCATTTAAAAATGAATCATGATCTGATGATAATACGGATTAAATTCTTGCCTGAGAAGATGGAGTTTTGAAATGGAGTACTTAGGAAGGGTACGTAAGGGAATATGATTGTAAAGTCAGATGGAAAGCAAATAGGTGGGGTTCAGTTTGTATGGAGTTTGCTCACAGTGCCTGCAGGAGGCCCTGTGTGCAAGCCCCGGCACCACATAAACAGCATGAGCCACACACACCTGAATTCCAGCCCCTGGGAAGTGAAGGCTGCAAAGGTCAGAAGTCCATGGTCATCCTCAGCTGTATGGATACAGCCTGGGCTGTATGAAACCTTGTCTCAAAGAAAGGATAACAACAAAAGAACAATAATTTGGGGGCTGGAGAGGCGACTCAGCAGTTAGGAACAATTGCTGCTCTTGCAGAGAACCTGAGTTCAGTTTCTAGATCCCACACTGCAGTTCATAACTGTCTGCAACTTCCATTCCAGGGGATCAGTGCCCTCTTCTGGCTTTTGTAACTATTAGGCATACACATGGTACACATACTTACATACAATGAAACAATCATGCACATAAAATAAAAATAAATAATAGTTCAGTATGCTTAGCCATTAATTAGCTTTATGGGTGAGTTAGCATAACCCTTCTTAACTTTGACTATACATTACAGTTACTGAGAAACTTAGAAAATTTTACTGGTCTCTGAGCCTGTTACCCTGAAGAGTTGGGCTCAAGATGTCTTCCAGGAGTACGGTCCTGGGAACACTGGCTCCGTCCAGTTGTAAACACTGCTGTCCTCCCATCACCGATGCTCCCTGGTCCTAGGGCCAGTCATGCACCACATACTACTAATTTCAAGGATGAGATGTTATATAATAAAGACAAGCATCCTTTTTCTGGAGAGGCCCTTAATATCCATCGTAGACCTTTGAATACTGTTGACAAGAAAATTAAATTCCTAAAGTTGTGACCAGTCAACAAATCTTGAGTATTTACGGGACCCTGTTGGTGCAATAGACACATGAGGTATGAAAGCGCTCATGTAGGTAGTTCACTCCTGTGAACACTTTAATATTCACAGTAGCAAAAGACTGAGGCGTGGAGACGCTAAGTCTGTGAGTTTGGTGGACACAAAACGCTTTCCCGTTTTCTAGACCTTGCAGGTGAATAAAATAAAAGCCACTGCCTCATGCCTCTGCCAAACTCTCCTGCTCCCCTCTCAGGAGGTTTAGGCAGTTTGCGGGGCACAGGGCAGGGGCACCATCATCTTAAGCGTCATTGTCTGACTGCTTGGATGAGCAGACTCCTAATACCCCTGGGAGACTGGGAGATGATCTCTTTTAGAGACCACGTGTTTTTCTAAGAGATGAAGTTGGCATGGAGGACTTCTCCAGGCTGGAGTGAGAAGACCCGGAGCATCCCTGATGAGTAGGGAGTGGGCTGAACATCAGGACAGGGCCCTCTCCATCCCCCTCTCTCTAGAGCACTGTACCCAAGTGCTCTTAACTGGTGACAGCAAGGACCATCATAACCACATGCCCTGAGTATTGAAGGGCTTCATCCAGTGTGATGATAAATGACTCCACCATGCCTTTCTGGCTGGATCGTACTATTGACTTTTAACATATTATTATTGCACCATAATTTTCCACTCAGCCCTCAGCTTGGCTGCTTCTGAGCTTTCACGGTGACAAGTTAGAGGGGGGAGACATGAATGCACATTCTCTTTAAGGCCAAAGAAGTTAATGAATAAGAGCCTGCATTCCATGCAAGCTCGTGGCTCCACTCCTATAATTGGGAGACTTTATTGACTGGGTAACATATGGTGGAGCGCTCCACAGATAACTCCCAAATTAGCCTGTTCTAATAGAAAATAAGGAGTCACAATGACCCTGGTGACCAAGAAGAGCACTAAAAAGCGCTGTTGACAGTAATGGATGTCACAAACAGAGCCACCAGATGCCACACACCTTCTGCTGCTGCCAATGGTCTTTCTTTTCTTCTTTTCCACACTCTGTTTAGAGAAATGCTCTTGAACTGGGAACCTAGCTAACCCCCAACTCCAGGAGGCTTTATAAGAGGCACAGCTTTCCTCTCTGGGCCCTCTCCTACCTTCTCCAGCTCCTCCCCCACACCATCTCCCTAAATGCAGACTGGTGGCAAAGCTTTCTTTGAACCTTCAGATTTAGTCTCCCTAGTCCTGTTCCAGGAACACCGAAGCCCCAGGGAGGATAAACAACACGAGGAGAAGGAAGCTTAGTCTCCCAAGTCCTTGATGGAAGAGAAATCAGTTTGAGATGATTTGAAAATTGTCCCGACTTGTACCCTAACATTTCCCTTTCAAGGAGAGACGTGTCTGTCTTTCTTGTGTCCTCCTGTACTTACCTGCTTTCATGCTGGCTCCCTTGCCTGATGTGGAAAGGATGCTCCAAACAGAAAATGAAGTTGGCTCAAAGCCTGTGGGATTAGCAGTCATGAAACCTTGGCAAGCTGGGGGAAAAAAAGCTGAAGATGGCACGGGCCCCAGAGCGTATCCTGAGAACCACTCTTCTTGATTGACAGTCACAGCGCCCCTCATCAGGTAAAGAGCACAGGCTGCCCTTTACCTGCGTCCTGCCAATGAGAGCAACAGGCTAGGATCTGAGTCCCGTGTCCTCTGCCTGTGCTGGCACTGAGCCCAGACTGAAGAGGGATGACTTTCATCAGTGAGCAGCCGCGCGTTGTCTTCACCCATCCCCTTCCCTCTTCAGCATGAAATTAGGTTTCTTGCTTTTAGTTGTCACATAGTGGGTCTCGGAAACATAATTGCCAAGGTGCAGGGGTTTGTTTTCAACTTCCCCTAATTGTTTTCCCTGAGAATAAAATTTAAAAGGTCAGTTTTGAGGCCCCGTGATATGGCTCAGCCTGTAAAGATGCTTGCCTCACAAGGCTGCTGGCAGCTTGACTTTGATCCACAAAACACACAGCGAAAGGAAAGAAACTTCTCCAGGAAGCAGTCTTCTGATCTCCACATGTGTGCTGTGGCATGCAAAGACACATACAGACACAAATACGTAGACACAGATATACAGACACACAGACACAATAAATAAAACATGTTCTTAAAAGTCAGCTTTCTTTCAGGGAAGCACTTTCTGCAGAGGGTCAAAGGACAAATGTGGAACCCACAATCTCGGTCTCAATTCTCTTGTTCCCGATAGCAGCCCGAGATGTGTTTTGCCCTCTACAGGGGTGGTCATAAACACAGCGGCCCGCCAGATTTGTGAAAGCATTATAGTAAGACTAGCCTCAGGTTGGCTCCAGCCTGCAGGATGCAGCTTCCTGAACCTTGCTCTCAGCTTCTGGAAGCCACTAGAACTTGTTTTGCCTCACCTCCCCAACTTAGCGGTGACAGCAACAAGTGGGCACTGGGTCTCTAAATTCATCCTGTCCTCTGCAGTCCTGTGGTGCTGGAGCTTGTATCATTACTGGCTTGCCAATGAAGAAACAGAGGCACGAAAGGGGTAGTCACTGTGCACAGAGCCCCACAGCCACTGGGCAGAGCTAGAATTCACACCAAAGCCAAGACAAATGTTGAATGTCCCAGGCTAACGGCATCTCCTGTGCTGTCTTCAGCATTACTGAAAAGGTATTATTCCTTGGTAAATGACATGCAAAGACATCCCCAACCAGAGCCAAACTAAACCCACCCCTGTGATTTAGTGATTTGGGTTCCTAAACTCCTGGCTGGAGTTGCCTGTAAATGGTGATCTTGTAGTTGCGAGTTTGTCCAGTTCTCAGAAGTGCATTTTGATTACCCGTGACTGGTATTTGTTGAAGTACCCAGTGTTGATAATTATTGTTTGCCAAGTGAGACGTGGTCTTAGAACCTGCCAACCTTTTCCAAATTCTTCCTGTTGTAGCTGTTAGTGGAGCCCTTGAAAGCAGGTGCTAAATGCAATGAGGACTAATGTGTCCATGGAGACTGACTGCCTTCCCAGGGTGGAGGCATCTGCTGATTGGCTTACATTCACTCCTCCCTGCCTTTCCAGTAGAGGCGCCTGCTGATTGCCTTACACTCACTCCTCCGTTTCCCTTTTTCTTTTGGGGACGCTACAGACCGTTGAAAACTGTGTGTGCATCTTGAGGAACCTCTCCTACCGGCTAGCAGCAGAAACGTCTCAGGGACAGCACATGGGCACAGATGAGCTGGACGGGCTGCTCTGTGGGGAGGCCAACGGCAAGGATGCAGAGAGTTCCGGGTGCTGGGGCAAGAAGAAGAAGAAAAAGAAATCCCAGGACCAGGTGATGCTACCTGCTCGCAGCTGCATGCAATTATCCCCTTCCCTACTACGATATTAAAGCAGCACCAGTATATAGAAAGAAACAGGGCTCTGCTTTCACAACGTATGCTGAAATCGCTAGCGTGTCTGCATCATTTTCCTTTCTTCTAGTTCAGGCTGGGTAGAAACTTCCCAAGAAAAGAAAAAGCCATCAACACACTCCAGTGACCCAGTTCCTAGAGTGTGGATAGAGGCAGGTATGATGCCTGTATTCTGAGTGACAAATACGTTGAGTCCCCTTTGAGGGTGGGGAAGGACGGCTACCATGAAGGTGATGGAATGCCAAGGACAGGAAAAGGTGGGGAAGTGGGGAAGTTGGCAGAAGAGGCATAATATTCAGTGTATGTTTGACAACAGGTTCAGAAGGCTGGGTTATTGTCATGTTTAACCCCGGGAGGTGGGGATAAGAATCTGGGCTTAACAACTGGATGATGTCAGAATTTTGGTCTTAGGGGCATTTTGGTAAGTCCAGAACGCTGTAGCTAGAGAAGGAAGCCTCCTCCACATACATTGCTCTGTACTGCAGACACCTGTGGGACGGTTCCCCTGCTGCACAGTGAAGACCATTAGGCAGCTCTCCTCGGGGTGGTACTGAGGATAGCAGAGCCTTCAGTCTATCCCTGGGGTCCCTGGGGTATGAAAGCCCTCACCCCCAGATGTTGGGATATTATTTAGCTGTAGAAAGTTTCCCAGCAGGCATAAGGCCCCGGGTCTGGTGCCCAACACCAACTCCAAAAAGCCCTGGGTAGTGAATTCTGTGTATTACTATAAAAATGCTCAACTCTTTTCCTGTTATGTGTAAGATGCCTCAGAGAAGGGTAGAAAGGCCTCTTAGAAAACCAAAGGGTCTGTATCCACCACGCAGACCTCCCACTACAGAGGAGCCAACTCATGACATCAGGATCAGTTTAAAGATGGCCCTAGAGTTTTCTGTTTTCTAGACATTTGCATCCACCCTTAAATTTGGCTTTAGTGACCAGGTAGGGAAGCGCACTCCTTTAATCCCAACCTTGGGAGGCAGAGGCGAGCAAGTCTGAGCGAGTTTGAGGCTAGACTGGTCTACACAGCAAGTTCTAGGCCCGCCAAGGCTACATAGTGATATACAGCTTCCAAAAAATTGGCATTTGTGTTTTGAACCTTAGAAGAACTATACCATTCTGCAGGTCAGACTGAGTTAGAAGATAAAAGTCTCAGCAGTGTTTCCTTTTATTTCCTTGATGGGGATAACTCAGAGAAATGTACGCTACGAAGGTATAGCACATTCTTGCTTTCATTTAATCAAGTGGTTGCTATGGAAACATACCTGAACTGTCGCCCTGAGGACAGATCTATATGAACGGTGCATGTTTTGCCCTCACCTATAAAAGCTCTTGGCAGCTGACTTTGCTCACTGTCTGTTGCTGAACCCCATAGCCCATAGTTCCTGGTGTCCCTTCCCTGGAAAAAAAAACTTCCCAAAGCGACAACCATCAGACTTCTCTCTGTCCCACAGTACAGTTTTGTGATGACAATCTGGCCTCTCAGGGCAATAGAGAAACCTAAAAGAGTAGAAGACAAAATTAATAATTCTTCTTTTGTATAAAGAAGCCCTTTGGGGTTTGTTTTTGAACTTGGCATGTGTCTGGAGACCCGGTAACAGTGCACTGATGGGTTCTGCTCCATCGTAGCTGAAGGGTCATACCACACTGTCCTACTATTGGCTACAGGCCAGGCTGGCCTAGGTCTCACTCTGCATGAGAAAACCACAGGTCCAAAGCAGCAAAGGCAACTGGGAACCCAACTCCCTGTCCCGGGAGTCCCAGACACTCTCCTCTGGAAGAGATGAAAAGTCAGGTGTGTGTTCAAATGAGTGACAGGACACTGATCAGACTCCAACAAGATTCCGCCCCAGTCTGTACACACACAGGGTCGACTTTCTGTGGCGATCATCTTTGTTGCATGACCTATTGCATCATTATCACTGGAAGAGATCGTGTTTGGCTTTGTGCAGATCTCCTTCATTTGGTTGTAGATGCTAGATGCTTAGGTTAGTGAGAATTTTCATCTGTTAAACGCGTTTTGGCATTCCTTCACTACTTCACTGGGAGAATGATTCCTCACAAGCAAATTAAAGCTCAGCTGCACCCTTCCAAAGCAACCCCATGTGAAACTGCTCACTGGTCCCATCTACTCCGTGTCTTCATGTAGTTAGACTGCTCTCATGGTCCCTGGAGTTGGATACATCAGTGGGTCTTCCAGAGGGTAGATAGAAGGCCTGTGTGGAACTTATCTCCCTATATGACTTTCACTCCAACACCTGGAACCAGTTATACTGTATGGCCATCAGGGTGTGGCCTCCGGTGCCTCTAGGTCTTGCCAGAGTCTTGTTTTAAGTGGGTGTTCACAACCAAGGTTTGTCCAGTCTTAATTCTTTCTTTCTTGAAGAGATTTTATGTTCAAGTGGCCGTGAGATGGTATACCCCATGGTCTTCTCTTTCCTGGGTTTTCATCTCCTCTACATGTTATCACGTTCATAGTTGACATCTAGAATTACCTAGAAAGCTAATCTAATACACATTCTACATTATCGTCATTTAAGAGCTTAGAATGTGTGGCCTGGGATGATGATTCAGTCAATAAAGTACTGAGTTCTCTCTCTAAAATCTGTGTAAAATAAGAAGCTGAGCATGATAGTGTGTCCTCCCAGTGCTAGGGTTGGGGAGATGGGATCCCTAGACTATATGTTCTTCCTTGTTAGAGAGACACTGTCTTAAAAAAAAAAATTAAAGATGGAGTGTGCCTTAAGAACAACACCTGAAGTTGTCCTCTGGTCTGCATACATGCACACACACCCAACACAGACATACAAACCCACACACATGCACACACACACACACATGTACGCATACATACATACATTCTTACATAAATAACTTAGAATTGCATGCATGTAGTATAAATGTGTGTCAAAGCATCCTTGCAAATGCTATTTTAGATGATAGTGGAAGAAAGGAATACTTTGCCCTCGAGGGATTAGCATAGCATTCTTGAATGCTACCATGGACCCCATCACCCACCACATTTTCTTGAATCTTCAGGATTTTAGCTCTGGGCTTTAGCCTTTTGGAAGCCCACCAACTCATGTGTATGATATTGGCCTGAAAATGAGAATCTGAGCCTAAATAGCATGCAATATCTCAAGGCACAAATGTTAATTTTAATACTCATTCAAAACGTTACATTAGAGATTTGAATTCATTTGACAGTGTTTCTTGTCAGACAAAGCAAATGTTAATTAAGAAAAGAAATCCAAGTGGCTTTCACCTCTGGATTCTGTATTGGCATATGCAACCAACAACAGACAAAATACGCAGGAAAAATGTCTGTTCCAAACATGTTGAGACTCTTGCAGGTAGTCCTGAAATAATATAGCACAGCAGCTTAGTACACACAATTTATGCAATGTTATTTACAATAAGTGGTCTAGAGATGATTTAAAAACAAATGGAGAGATGGACACAGGTCATGTGCAAACACTACACCCTTTTGTGTGGGAAATTGAACATGGATTTTGGTATCTGCTGAGGATCCTGGAATGGATACCCCCAAAACACTATGGGATGATGCACATATATCCATCATGTGAAAATAGTATGTAGGCAAAATAGAAACACACTGTAAGAAGAAATATTCATGCATGCACAGCAGCCTCACCTGTGAGAACAGAGTTGACAGATCACAGGTCCATCATTTTGAATCTTTTCATTCTGCAATACATCCATAGCTTTGTCCGACACGTCAGAGTACAGTGATGCTGTTGGTTGGCTGCACACACATAGGTTCTTCTAGTAAGTGTTTCCCACTGGTGCAGACCACGATCCTGTAGATGGCAGGAACAGATGCTAGATCTCTTTCCTAAAGGATCCTGAACTTCTCTTCCCAGAACTCTTCTCGTCCATGAGCACAAACAGAAGACAAGCATTCCTGCCCCTCTGGATGTGTCACTGGTCTTCAGGTGGCCTGTGCATCAGAGCAGAGCCTTATCAAAGTATAGAGCTTTTCCTAGAACAGCCTGGATCCTCTGCAAATTATCCTTCAGCAATGCTTCAGTGAGCAAAAAGGGATGCCCTGGAGTATTAAGTGGGTCCAGTGGGGGGGGGGGATCTCTCAGAGAGAAGTATTGTTCAAATTGTGTAGCAATGCCTACACAAGGTAGTCATGATAGATCTCTTATTCATTTCATTATTCATAAACCCTCTGCAAAGAATGCAGCCCCTTCGTACCGACTCTCGGGCCACCTCTCTTCTACCTGCCTGGACCCATCTGTGATGACGAGAAGTTTAGGGAAGACCCACTGTTCTACTGCCAGCCACTTGTCACCTGATACAGCATGGCTTGTCTCCGTCCTGGCAGATAGCCCTTTAGCCTGGGAAACAGAAAAGCTGCTGCAAATCCCATCCTGGACTCAGCGTGGTGTGCTGACCCAAGCCTTTACCAGCAGAAATTTCCGCTGATCTGAACTGTAGTAAACATCTGTGTAGTCAACGCTCACCTACCTCCTTAATCACTTCTTAAAAATGTGTCCACCAGGAAGCATCTAGAACAGATGAATGTCTGAAGGGTTTTGACACCCAAACTACTATTTATGTTTTTGCATGTGAATGGCACATGCAAATATGATGGTGTTCAAATGTAAATATACATGCTCATGTATGAGTGTGTGTGCACATGCTTGTGGAGGCCACAGATTCTCCAGTGCATGCCTTGTTCTCTTTATTTTTAGACCGGGTTTCTCACTGCACCGGTAGCTTAACCATGTGACTAGATCAATGGCGTCAACCAATTCCAGACATCCTTTTGTCATTGCCTATGTGTGGGGATTGCAAGTGGATGCCACTCTACCTGACTTCCTTCAGTGGCTGCTGGGTTTCCAGACTTAAGTTCTCAGGTTTGAACAAGCTGACTGAGCCCCCAATATTTGTCTTCATTACTCTGTGAGTGATAATTTAAATAGATGAATTTGGTTTTGCATATGTAATCACCTCGTGACTCTGTCCTTTATGGCACTATTAGTGACCTTAAATTTTCATGTCTTGATGTCACACTGCCTTCTTCTTTCCAGACAATTTTCTTTTCCTTATTATCAGCCACAGTTTTATTTTGCTGCTTAACACCACTTCCTTTCTGGCCATCTGCTGCTTTCTGTCCCTTCTGCTGTTGGCTCCAGCTTTGTCTCACTCCACTCTCACCCCACCATATGCTAGGATGTTGTTGACTTGAGAACCACATTCGGCATCCCAGAAGCGGCACAGTGCACATTCCCATGAAGACTGGCTGCACCGTCCCACTGGTCCCATCCATGCCCGAGATTCTTCTCCTTCCTCACTGCTAACAGCACCTCAGAGGGGCTCGGAGACTGAAATGCATGTCCCATTTAATTTGCTGAGGTATACCTTACTGCTCACTACTCCTGGCCATCAAAAATGGTTTCGTAGCCTATTGGACAAGGTCTAGCACTGAAAACCCTTTGTGCTGGATAATTCTGTTTGGTCTGCCCTGTGTGTTAGTGTTTGTCAGCCTCCCTGGGCTCTACCAGTAGATGCCAGTAACACCTCTTCCACCACATATGACAATCAAAACTTCCAGATATTGCCCGTTTTCCAGTGAGCAAGACCATCTGAGTCACCAACGAAATAACCAAGTCAACAGAGTTATGAGAAAGGTATTAACACACCAGAGACAGTGCCTCTGCAGAGATCAGACTTCAGGTTTCCCTAGGCTGAGACAGGAAGGAGCAGGAGAAGAACTCAGGATAAACATAGTGCTGCTGTAAGCGCAACACAGAGATGTAGAAAATGGTCCAAATGGATCCAGTAAGGCTGAGCTGCCCTGGCAACACATCTTCCATCTTGAGGGATGTATGCCCAGTGCCCATGGCTATCCCCAAGGCTATCCTGCAATGCCTTTGTCCTGATACTTTGTAACAAAAACCCTCCAGTTGACACAGGTGTCTAGTCTCTTGCCATGGTCTATAAGCTGAGCCTGGATACAATGCAGTGTCTGGAAACCACATCTGACTAAGCCTGTCAACTCCGCCCATTCTCAGCTGTGCCCTGTGGCTCTGGATAGCGCTTGCAGAAAACCACACAACTGAGCTACCTTCACTTTTGGAACCCCAAGAGACGGCATGAAGTAGCCTTTCCCTTCTGGCTTACAGTGAGAGTTTTTAAGTCCCCACTTCCGCCATCTTTCTCCTACCACACCCCCATCCCCAAAAGGTTAGGAATGATCAAAGAATATACCCTGAAGGCAAAAATCATGATGTGCTATTCAGACCACACCTGCAACAGTGACAGTGGAGGTATTTGGGGTTGGATTGTTACTTTTAGATGCATTTTATCAAGGCTGCAGTCCAATTAAATCAAACCCAGTTCGAGAAAATATCCTACATACTAAAGTACTTTGTCTTCCTGCATTTTACAACCTGTGACTTCCCCGGGAAGGAAAATATGAGGTTGTAAGTCAGACCGCTCCCCATAGCTGCACATTCTCTCCCTTTATCTCGTGGCAGTTCCTGCCTCACTCGTTCTTTTAGTTCGCTGGAGTTCCTTTAGGTGGAGTTTGCCTGTGCAGACATAATATGGTTGTCCCTCATAGGCCAAGAAATCTAGGAACTATAGCTACATTCTGCTGGTAAGACTGGCCTTTGCTGTCTGTGGTCCTCAGAAACAATTCACCAAGAAAACATACTTTTGGAGCATAAATTTCGCTGGCTGAGATTAGAGCGAGGCTATGACACTTGGGACAGAAGAAGCCAGTCCTTCCACACTTCCCCTTTGGTGGCAATCCTTCTACCTGTGTAACAAGTGGTTTTCACTTGTTAGCAAGTCCATGGTATACAGCCTAGGGCACATGAGAATAACAAGGAGGACACTGAGATCGGGTGAGGAAGAGCTGAAATTTTCCTGTAGTTCATATTCAGCGTGAGCTTTGGAATGTAATAAAGAGAATGATCCCGTGAGTCTTCTTAGGACCTGTTTGAAAAGTCCCTTTGTAAACTGTATTGACATTGTCACCTGGTTTTTTTTTTTATTGGTTTTTGATTTTAAGTTATGCCTTTCTCGTCATATAAAGGACAAATGACTTCTATTTTTAATCCTCAATTTAACTGTAGTAGAAACATTTTAAGTAGAATCCGAACCCAACAAGGCCACCAAAGAGAATTTTGATAGTTTTAACTGCCCCTTGGCAGTTATACATACTTGGGGGTACAGGATGCTATTCCAGTCCCTGTGAACAGTTACAGTAATCGCCTCAGCACAGGTGACATACTCACCTCCTAAAGCTTGTGTCATTTCCTTGTGCTGGAAGCATTCAAACTCCTCTCTGCTAGTTATGTTTAAAGCATTTTAACACATTTGTTTTCTTCTTTTCTTGAAATAGTTCTTGTACAAGGTATTCATACTCACTGTGTAGCTGAGGCTGGGCTGCGACCTCTTAGCCTCCTTCCTTCAGCTCCTAAGCCACCATGTGTCAGCATCCCATGCACAACCAGGCCAGCATCCCATGTACCACCATGCCAGCCACCAGGCCAGCATCCCATGCACTGCCATGCCTGATGCTTTCGTATTCCAGCTTGACATATTCCAGCTTGACATATTCCAGCTTGTTTGGTTTTGTTTATTCTAGTTTTATTATTATCCTTTATATGCCAAGATCTTGATGATACACCTGAAAGTGCTCAGGAAGCATAAGCAGTACCCCACACAATGTAAACACAAGAAATTCTGAATAGAACTCCACTCGTTCAGGAATTAAAGCCAATAGTTAACGAATGGGACCTTGTAAAACTAAAAACTGGTATACAACAAAGAACATACTCTACCAGGTGAAGAGAAAACCCACAGAATAGGAGGAAATTCTCTCCACTCTGCATGTGATAGGGGATTAATAACCTGAATCAACAAATAAAAAAAACAGAATCAAGAAAACAAATGAACAGATTTTAAAATTTGGGCTATAAATCTGAACAGAGAATTCACAAAAGAAGAACTAAAAATGGGTAATAAATATCTTTAAAAGTGTTCAGCATCCTTAGCAACTACTTTGGGATTTCATCGTACTCCAATCGGAATGGCTAGTTTCAAGAAGACAACAGTCAGAAGGAGGAACTAGGGAGAGAAATGACGTAATGCAGTACTACTATCTGGGAGGGTTTTCAGTCCTACCGTATATCACCATGTGATCTATCTTGAGCTTTATGAGAATTCTCCAAACTGATTTCCATAATGGCTGATCCAGTTTGCAATCAAAACAATGAATGGTAATCTCCTTTCCTCCACATACCTGTCAGCGTTTGCCGTTCATATGTAGAGAGATGAACACACACCCCATCCCTGAAGACACCACACACCTTTGACATAGGACGTGCAGACGTCCGTGGAACTGGCACAAAGTCTGGGGACTGACTCTCATAGTATCTAAAGGTGCCATGAAGCTGCCAAAGGAGAAAAGCCAATCCGTAGTCCCAGGCCACCGCAAAGTGAACCTCAGCAATGGATTGAAGCATGACAATGAGCAACATGGCCAGATCTCCACGAGGGTAAAATAGTGGCACCTACATCTTGAAAGTAACCAACAACTGTCTAATTATGGTTGTAAGTCCTGTAAGCTCTGGTTCTGTAAACCCTGCAGCTACCCTTGGCTGGTGAGGTGATGAGCCCTGGAGGAGAGCCTACTGCTATCTAATTAGTTTAATTTCTAACTTCATTCTAAACACTCAACCTTATACCCAGAGATAAATGTAGATCCCACCCATTATCAATAAAGGAAGGTCTTTTTTCCCCAGCAGATAGAAACCATTGCAGAAACCCACAACTTGTCAAAATCCAGAGAGCAAGTCATTGGAATACCCAGCTATGGTGGATATATCCACAGTGTACTTCTGCACCTGAGGCTCAAGGAGTACTGTAGAAAACTGGGCAGAAAGGTTGTCAGAACCAGAAGACTAGACCATCTGCTGGGAGACACGGTCAGCTGTGTACTACAGGGATGCTGTACAAATCCCAAAACCAGAGTCACCTAAACAAAACCAGCACCAGTGGACATGCCAACATGAATGGAAGGAGTTTCCCAAGGCCTCACCCCTAAATGAAGGGCTCCAGGTGGTTCGTGGCTGTTGAGAAAGGGAGAATCAGTCTTCTCTAAGGTCAAACCCCCGATTAGATTTAATTCCAAGCAGTCAGCCACAAACAAATATACATATGAGCAATGCTAAAAGGACTCAGCAGGACTATTCTTTCATATATACTCAACAATAATAATTGAAGAAGGAAAAGATCATGAATTTGAGAGGGAATCCTGGGGACACGGAGGAGTTGGAGAGGGGGAAGATGTAGAAATAATATAAATACAGCATTCATGTGTGAAATTCTAAAGGAAATATCAACGGTTGCTACATATAGAATAGTTTCACCTGCATCTGTTAAATCCACACCAACATTGACCTGCACCTTCTTGGTGTTGATTAGCCAGCTAAACAAGGTCGCATATATTGACACAGTTCTTAAAGAATGCTCCCAACTGTTTCTAATGGAAAATTGATGCTTTCCCTTTGATTAACTCAATAAAAGTTTGGAGAAAGTGCCCAGATAAAGGTCCGTTACATTGACAGGCTTCTTTTTCTTCAGTATTAACATGTGTGGGTTTCATCAACTTTCTGAAATCGCAGTGATTCCCCCTTTGAACTCCAGCCCCTGGTCACCATCAAAGATTATCCACGTGCATCCCAGTTGTCCTTTTATTCCCTTGGATTTCCTCTGAAGCTGTTAAGACGTGATTATAATAAAAGGTATTTAAGGCTTGCAGAGAAGACGTGTCAGAGCAGAAGAAAGGTGTCTAGTGATCTAATCATTTACCCTGCTTTATAGAGCAAGAGCTGGGAAAAGGGGAACGGGATGAATTCCAACCAAAGCGAATGTGACTGTCGTCCCCATGCACCTCAGCTGCCACACCCCATAGCAAGCATCCCAACACACACTCCTTCTGTGTGGGGTGTGTGTGTGTGTGTGTGTCTGTCTGTCTGTCTGTCTGTCTGTCTGTCTGTCCTGACAGAGATAAATCTTGACGGGGCTTGTCTGAAATTTTACATTCTGATGGGGCTTGTATGAAATTTTACATTCTGATTTCTGTGAATCTTATTAGACTTTCAGAACCTGAAATGTTCTAAGAGATAACAGACTAGAAAATGAAACAAACAGAAGAACAAATGAAATCTTTGTCTATCTTTTGTACTAGAAGATATACTCTCTCTGCCAGTCTGGACTCTTGAGAAGCCTGTGTTATTCCTGCTTGGCACTGAAGTAGGCAAAGTTACAGAACGTCTGCTCTTTCTCTGGTGCTGTCTTTCTCTTCTAGCAACAAGCTACTTTCGAATAACAAGCGAGGAGCAGTGTAGCAGGGCTGAGTTACTTTCCTCCTAATATTTAAAAGGCATAAACCTCTCCTATGGGTGGCTGTTCACAGACGTGGGGCTTCTTGGAGCAGTCAAGATGAGACTTTGATGAAAAGAACAAGAAGCCTCGTACACTGAGTGCCCTGATTACAAAGTTGAAATTGCATGTCAAGCTAATTAGGAATGACCTTTTATGACTTAGCCACCCACCATCTGTGGGATAGCATTCATTGCCAGGCCACAGCCTTGACTTAAACCAAGCTACAGCATAATTGAGAGAAACAAGACAGGAGCGCTTTATCTTTACCTCGGAAAATAATGAAATTCTTGAAACTATTATGGCAGTTAAGTAACAAAGTCTCTCTCACGTCTCCATTTTTATGTAACAAGGATACTAGGCAAGCCAGGATCTTCCCCTGATGAAAACTTAAACACTGCATGTACTTATCCTGATTCTGAAATATAGTAATATTTTCATGTTGGCTCACCTGTAGACATATCTACAGATATATCTATGCACATAAAATGTATGCAAGAACACTAAATACATATATCAACTGTGCTTACTTTGATGTAGTTTTTAAGGTATATAATAAGTCAGATAGCTTAGCATCTCTACTCTAAACCTTAAAGAAATTGCTTTGTCTATAAGTTATCTCAGGATTAAATGTAATATTTGTGTGTGTGTGTGTGTGTATATATATATGCATGTACATGGATATAGATATATAATTTGACCTGTGTTCCCTGGCTTTGGTTTTCACAGAAGATAAGATTTATGTGATCAAAGATGAATATAATTATTTTAATGTTGTTACTTTAAAAAAAAAAGTGTGATACAAGATTATGCTGGGTGGTGGTGGCATACGCCTTTAATCCCAGCACTCAGGAGGTAGAGGCAAGCAGATCTCCGTGGGTTCAACGCCATTCTGGTCTACAAAAGCTAGTTCCAGGACAGGCTCCAAAGCTACACAGAGAAACGCTAAATCAAGAAACAGTATGCAACTTGATATGCAAAAAATTGAATCATTTTATTAAAGCTTTCACTATTATTATTATTATTATTATTATTATTATAGGCTTTTCTAATGCATTTGCTTAGGATAAAACATTAACCCCTACACCTTTACTTCATTCATTTAACTTTTATTATTACCATTTGTCCAAGATGCCACAGTCCTCATGGCTACCATTTTTTATGGTGAACTGGTATATCTTTGTGAATATAAGCCATATTTTTTAAGCTATATGCAGCTAGGTTTTGGTTACAAATTCTCTTATTATTCATTATATTCAGCAGAAAGTAAATTTAAGTATTAGGATGGCAGTAAGATCTATCTAAATTTGCCCACCTGGTATGGTGGTATATGCTTTTAATCCTAGCACTGGGAAGGCAAAGAAGGGCAGATCTCTATGAGTTCAAGGCCAGCCTGGTCTACATAATGAGCTTCAGTACAGCCAGGACTACATTTGCATAGTTCATGTGAATGTATATACCAAATATAACAATTTGCTCTCCATTGTACATTTTTATGTGTTTGTTAATTAACAGTGACGGTAACCTACATCAAGCCTAAGACATATAGAAACTTACCAGGGTTGTGCAAAAGTTATCACACTTATGCAAAATAAGTGAAGGTGTTGGGCTGGTAGCTTGTCACTTCTGTGCAGTGTCTGCTATGTGCCAATGATAAAATATGTGACCTTGATCTTGCCATTCTTGCACACCAGAATTATGCATCTCTTTCTCCTTCCTTGACCTAGCAATTGTGTTGGAGAATTTCAAAGAGCGGACCCCCTTCAAATGCTAGGCACAGTCCCTTCTGATAATAGGCCAACCCCCATCCTGCCTTGATCAAAAGTTCTGTATCAAGAATAGTTGTCCAGTTTTCGGTGGTTCTTCAACTGCTGACCCTCTCTGCTTCATTGGTTTGGACAGAATGCTCTAATGCCTGCTTTTGTGTTTACCTGTGATTTGTGTAGGAGGCGGTATCGTGGAGCATAAAGATGTTAAAGATATTTACTCTCTCGTTTTTCTTTCCCCAGTGGGATGGAGTAGGACCTCTTCCAGACTGTGCAGAACCACCCAAAGGGATCCAGATGCTGTGGCACCCATCCATAGTCAAACCCTACCTCACACTGCTCTCTGAGTGCTCAAATCCAGACACGCTGGAAGGGGCAGCAGGCGCCCTGCAGAACTTGGCTGCAGGGAGCTGGAAGGTACGGCTAGTTCATTACCATACAAAAACAATCCGCAATTATGAGCAAGTTTTAAAAATGGTACAATATAGGTTTTTAAAAATGTAATTCTAATAAATATTTTTAAGACATTAGAGAAAACCAATTCTATTGAGCTGCTGGACTTAGAATGCCTTTAAAATTTTTTTGGGTATTCGAGTGTCCTTGAAGACCATTGTAAATGTAGAGAAATAGACATGAGAAAAGCCATTAAAAACATTCTAAAATGCTTATATTTTTTCATGGATAGCTAACTTGCTTATCTTTCAGGAATTATTGCGATATGTTGATGTTTCAAAGCAGTATCATTGACCATCAAGGGAGGTGAATCTAAACACCTTTCCTAAAGCACCATGTGAACATCTAGACAGTGTAGTGCCAATTCCTGGCCCTTAAAGCTAAGAAAAGTACAGACTTAAAGAAAGGAGACAGCAAATGCATGACTGTAATGACCAGAAAGAGACCCCTTTTCCTCCAAGGTGTTGCAAACCATGCCCCTGACTGATTTTCATAAGAAATAATCCTCCCTTCATTTGGGGTAGAAAGGATTCTCCTTATTAGAGAAGACATGGATACACTCACTAACAGCTCCATGTACCAGCCTGAGGATGTATGGGAGAAAGGCCAGGAAAAAGAGATGAAAAATTTTGTGTTTTCCCATCATGTTCCATTCATTTAATATCAGTGCCTGAGTTTGGGATGTTCATCATTGCTTTATTCCTTTGATGTCCGTTCTCTTCAAAACATATTCCTGTTGACATGCAGAAATGTTCAGAATCACATGCCGGAGATGCACAGGACCCAATGCAGCTGCACACTCCTGCTCAGACCTTCCGAAGTCTGCCTTTCTGCTCTCACCTCGTCCCTACTTTCCATAGATGGAGCCTGAGCTTTTGGGTTTCCTTTTCTCTCCCCCCCCCCCCCCCGACATCCTAGCTCTCTGGGCCTAGACCTAATGAGTTTTCTTAATGCTACTCATGGTGAGTTAGCTCACCTCTTCTCTCAAAGACCTTAGGGTTTACCAGGCGGTGGTGGCGCACACCTTTCATCCAGCACCCAGGAGGCAAAGGCAGGCAGACCTCTGTGAGTTTGAGACCAGCCTGGTCTACAAAGCGAATTCCAGGATAGGCTCCAAAGCGACGCGAGAAGCCCTGTCTCGAGAAACAAACAAAGGACTGATGGGTTCACTCCCACTCATGAGGCACCTCCAGTGCTTAAAGAATTCGGGTTGGGCTAGGTCACAGGTGAAGCTGTCTCGAGTTTTCAGAGTGTGGGAGAGAAGTTTTAGAAGAAGAGTCCCGCTCTTGAGAGGCCAGCACACCTGTGGCTGGGAAAGAGGTAACAATGGAAGCCACGCCTTTGAGCTAGCCCGCAGGCCTTGCGTCTCTCTAAACTTTCATGCGTATGCTCAGAAGCTTTGGTTTGTATCATAGCTCAAACCTAGGCTGGCCCCATCTTTTCTGAGCAAATTATGGCTCTCTTGTGTGTCACATGACTTCTTGAACAGAGGCCATGTGACTGCTACACGCTGCAGCATGCAGGACCATCAGAACACTGGATTCAGAAATGGTAGAAGATGTAGCAGATTAAGCAGTTGTCTCTCTGTGAGATCAAGAGGACCCCATGCGCACAGTTCCTCTCCAGCTTCCCTTCCTCAATGCACCTACTACATCAGCATACTTGGGTGAGCCTGACCTGAGGCATGAAGATTTACATGATAGCAAATCACATATTTTATTTTAAGATACAATCTTAAATAAATTATTGTATTTGTCGATATACTTTTCTGTTTTTTTTATCATTTTTTTATGTTCCTTAAGAAATTCGTATGCCCTTAAGACAATTTAAAAGTGAAGAAGTGTCTTGGACACTACAAGATTTTGAATGCAAAGATTTTAACTTAAATTCTGTATTTCATGTGTTCTAAAAGTTAAGGGGAGTTATATAGATGACCTAAATCAAAGCTCTGAAGTCTTGAGAGTAGTGTGTGAAATTAAAATTGCATAGAATAAAATTAATGGCAGACTACATAATGCAAAAGGGTAAAAAAAAAGTCAAATAACTTGAAGACAGTATAAGAAACTATAGAAAATGAAACACACAGAGAAGAAAAACAGTATAGGTATAGTTGTACTCAGTAGGCTGATATGTGTACTGTTTTCCCACAGAAGAGGGCAAGGAAGAGAGCAGAGAATAGCTAAATAAAGTGAGTACCTTTTATATTTAATGAAACCAAACATTTTTATATCTAGAAAGTTAGGAAAGTCTAAGCACACACACAAAATGGAAGGAACTATACAAAGAACATTGTAATCAAATTGCTCTTGGCTTGTAATAAAGAGAAAATGTTAAACGTATCCAGAGGAAAGAAAACTGTACTCAAAGTGCCGCACTGTGCCTAACCCCAGCTTGCAATCAATGTCACTCGTCTTCCAGTCATTCAGGATGTAAGGCCTTGCTGAGCACCGACTGCTCTCTAGGAGGGGGCATGACCGTGAGGCCCTGAACGACTGAAGCCAGGAGCACTTTTCTCTTTGTGCTCTACTGACTGCTCTGTGGTTGGAGTAACTGAAGCTCTCAAACACCAGCACTGAGCCCCAGCAGCATCTGTCCATCCATCTCTATACACTGCTCTCAGTGTTGACTCCTAGGTATCAGTAACACGTTTAGAGCATACATCCCTCCCCAGGCCATCCTTCGAGGGTCACAGTTCAGGAGTCCTCATTTGATTTTGAGTATTTGATTCTGATAGCAACATGCTCTGTTATTTTCATCTCTTTCTCTCTCATGTGTGCGTGTATGTATGTGTGTAGATAGAGAGGGAAAGCTAGAGTCTGTCATAGCATATATGTGGAGATCGGACAAGACTAAAAATTAACTCTTGCTAATTTTTTCCTTCTACCATATGAGTCCCAGAGATTGAATTTGGGTCCTCAGGATTGGCACAGGTGCTTTTTCTCATTGACCTTCTCAGCAGCCTATGGCGTGCCTTTACACATTGAGTCATCTCAGCAGCCTATGGCGTGCTTTTTATGTGAAGCTAATAGAGAGGAGTCACAGGAGAATGATTGTTTCACTCTCCTAGGCTCGGCAATGCCCAGCAGTGCAACCTAGATCAACAGCATCTGCCTGAAATGTGGGCTATTTTGTGTAACTTACCAGTCTGTGTCTTAGAGTAACCAGGATAGTTTGCAGAGTTAATGAGGCATGCCTGAGTCCTTAATTAGAAGGAGAAAATGATAGGGTTTTAAAACATTTGCTATTTTCATATTTTCAAATTCTTTCCTACTTTGGATCATATAATGCAAGGAATGAAAGATGTGTGACATCACCCCGGGACTTCAGCCAATCACATCGTGCCCCTCTCAGCCCTTGGACCTGCACATTAGTGCAGCACAGTTCTCGCCGCTGTGTGTCTGTCCCCACGTGTCCGGAGGACATTTGTTTACCAAATTTTCTGTTACTAAAGTGAAGGTTAGTAAACAGGAGAGAGCAGCGCTTAAGAGAGATGAACTCGCCCTCACAGAAAGCTGGATAGAGGACTATGACCACTGAGCTTTTCGAGTCTATATTCAATCATGAACATGAATTAGAAAATGCAAAGTCTTAAACGTGCAACAAGGAGACGCACCATAGTGGCAATATCCCAATGGCAAAAGGGGAAAGGTAGACAAGAAAGAGAAGGGCCAGAGATCATCCCAAGACTCTCTGTGCCTTAGCGTCTACTGAGTGATTGTCATAACGGTGTGCCACTGTCATCAGGATGTCTAGTTGTTGTTGGCTGTTGCAAAGGTAGAAGTTTAGAAAGATTCCTATCCCATCTGTACAAAGTAGAATATTGGCTCCTAGTGTCAGTCTTACTGCAGACACTTCTTCCCTAACAATTCTAGACAAAGGTGTCGGTCCTCTGCCACAGCCGAAGGCCTCCGAGTAATGTTGCTTTGCATTTACAAATGCGCACATGTACGGAGATCTTATTCATTGGATCCACATGTGTGTGCAGGAATCAGGCACATTCCTACCGCCTGCTAGACACTTCATTCACTCTATAGGGGAAAGGAGATAGAGGGTTCGTAGAGGAGATTAAAGAAGAATATTGTTACACCAAACAAGGATGTATCATTATCATCAAAGAGATCGAGAAAGTCTAATATAAAAACTGAACAGAAAAACTCTTACTTGACAGAGACAGTCTCAGGTCAAGGGAGATGGCTGTCACTTGCTGGACAAGCCTAAGACCCTGAGTTCAGATTTCTAGAATCCACATTAAAAGCCACTGCAATGCCAAGTGCTGGGAGATGGAGACAGGAAGATCCATGGGGCTTGCTTTGCAGCTGGTCTAGCCCTACAGATGAGCCTTAGATACAGTGAAAATCTCTGTCCCAAAAACTAAGGTGGAGAGTGACTGAGAAGACATGATGTTGACTCCTGGCCTCTGCATGCACCTTCACACAAGCATGTAACCATGTACATACATACATCACACTCACAGATGCAGAGATGGCTTTTAAAAGCATAAATAACCAAGGCTATGGCAGGGCTTTCACACAGCGCTGCCCTCAGCAAGCGAGCCCTCTAAGAATGTGTTTTTATAGCGACTGTCAAATTTTAGTAGCATTTCTTAGTAGTCCTTAACTTTTTATGACCCAACAAAACAGAAATGAGGAGGTAAAGCTGGAGAATTTTGCATGGCGAGAGCTCTTTATGGACCTCCTTGTCTGGCACAATAACTTCCGTTTATGTGATCACTCTTTGGCGATGACAAATGGACTAGCAAACTAGATCTTCCTAATGGCCCTTATCACTTCCTAAACCTTAACGTGTTCATCGTGTGGTTCATGAGCATCGGACGAAGATAACGAAATTATGGCAGCAACAAAGTGAAGAATGGCTCTCGGAACCAGCATGGACGTCAGTTGCACAGACAGTGAATCTGTTTGTAGCCGAGTATTAAAATGAGTGATCCGGTAGTTTGAAGATTTCCGAAGAGTGAGTGAAACTCTTTCAACGCCCGTCTGTAGATTCTTCCTGTTGTAATTGAGGCTTACGAAAACCCAGGCTTTGAAATGTAGAACTGGACGTGTGATGACGATGAAGGTAAACATGTAGATGGCCTCAGTCTATTTCTTCTAAAATATGCATATTCTCTAGGAATATTATCAGCCTGTTTATAGTTTAAAATAAAGTAGAATAAAAGTCACATAGATAAGATCGTATATTTTCTGAAGTGACAAGATAATGTAAAATTAAGGAGAAAGAAGTGGAATCACTGGCCATACGACCCAAGTGAAATTTTTTAGTTGTAAGATCACTCGGAAGTTTGATACTTATCCTTAGAGAAAGGAATGGCGACCTTGAGAGGGTCAGTGAGTTTAGCTTAGTCTAGCGGTTTCTGTGTTAGAGAACCAGAGCAGATTAGTAGACTGCCACAAAAAAAGCAAGACTCATGGTTTGGCATCTAAGATGCAGTGAGTTATCTTTGCCCTAGTTTTTGGCACAAGCCAAAGCATAAATTTTAAAAGCAAAGAAGAGTTTTAGAAAATGAAGAGTTTTAAAAATGGAACTTGAAGTATGATGCCTGATAGATGAAAATAAAAATAAAACTGTCCCAGAATAAACATAAAGGCTGTCTGAAGGATCTGCCCACGTGGAGTGCATGAGAAACAGTATGTCAGGAGACAAGGACTAGGGTGAAGGACCAAGCCTAGGGCCAGCTTGTGGCTTTGTCACGCATGGCTCGGCAGCTTCTCCCCCACATGAATCAAGAAGTTCAACTGAGTCATGAACCACAACATATTACAAATGGCACCTACATTGATGTCAGCTCCAGAGGTGACCTGTGCTGCTAACAATGCTGGGTCTGTCACTGTCAGGACAGACTCTGACTCCCACTCCAGCTCTGATGTAAGTGTCACAGAACTCCTGAACCAGATTGGCAGGCAGAGTGACAGGGTCCAAATTTACCTTCTTCTAAAGAAAACTAATAAAAAGAAATACATAGAACAGTGGGGTTTTGACAGAGAACTTGAGGGCAGGAAATAAAAAAATGTGATCCCTGAAATCAAAATAGGTAGAGTTCATGGGACGAAACTTCGAAGATTCTGAATTGACGCAGGAAAGTCCCTTCTAACATTCTGCAGGGAACTCTTAGCACTTGCCTGTGAGAAAACTGCCTAAGCCTGTCAAAGGCCACCGGAAATAACAAGAAAGAGCAAAACTTGGCTCCTAGATGAGATGGACATAGGATGTGTTTCCAGGTGTCATATGGGAAAATCTCACAAATCACAGGTCATTGGCACACAGAAAAGTTTGTTTATCGTGAAGAATATTAGCCATGGACTGGGTGTTCCTTCCTTTCCTAAAGAGCCTTATAAGCAAGATGCAAATTTATCAACAGTTTCAAATTTTATTGATTGCAGTCTAAACAAAGCCTTAAAGCATCTATGGGAATGCAGGAATTTTCAATATCTCATGAGCTAAAATTGGGGATGTCTGCCATTCAGCTGGAAATTGCACTGCCAACAAATGAAAAAGAAAATGTAGTTCATAATAAAAGAAAGAAAGAAAGAAAGAAAGAAAGAAAGAAAGAAAGAAAGAAAGAAGAAAGAGCGAGCTCAGGACTGATAGATGTTAAAATTAGCAACCATGATAAAATTATGATGGCCTCATGTATGCTTAGAAAGTTAGAGATAGAGGACATGTGTTTGAAAAACCAAATAAAACATGTTGAGTTAAAAGTACCATGTTTGAAATGAAAAATACATGAGATGCAATAAATACCAGATTAAACATCACACAGAAAAAATTAGCACACTTCAGGACAGTGAGGCATCCATGAACCTCAGCTGGCCCAGTGCACACATGGCCTCCCCAAACCAAAAGACATGAGACTGTTCAAGAGAATAGAAAAAAAAATGGCAGGAGGAACAGCTAAAATTTTTTCCAAACATAGTGAAAACCATAGACTCACAAATCCAAGAAGTTCAAAGAACCCAAAACACAAGGAAACTGATTAAATTGTAGCAAGTACTTTATACTCAGCTCACTCAAACTCAGAAACAAGAAATGCTTCCTATCCCTCTAGGGTGAGGATTTGGGGGCAAGAGGAGGGGGAAGCTGCTCTCATCAACAGGTCTAGGTCAGCACCATGGACAGCAAAAAGGCATTCCTAACAGTGACTAAGGAAATAAAAGTCTTAACACAGCAGAAACAACTTCACTTAGAAAAGTTGTAAGGCTACTTTCTGGGTCTTTTCGGAGACGTGAACTATACCAAAAGCAGACACTGTCAATCGCCCATGTAGTCAAGCCAGAGGGAAATCAGGACATAAGAGCTTGAGTTGGATTGCTATAGCATTGATTAGAGGACTGGGCCAAGCAGCTCAATATTCTGATTTTCCCATCCTGAACAAAAGCATCTACTCATGAGATCCTAGTCAGTGGGTCTAGCACGACACATAGGGTTACAGGATTAAACGATTAGTTTGGCTACAGAAAAAACTTCCGCAAGAGCACATAACCACTTGGGACCTAGAATTTTTTTTTCCTGTGGAAATGGTTGGAAATCTCTGGTCCCATCAGTGATTGTATTGTCTTAGATCTTTAAGGCATAGACCCTTTCCATGGAGATAGTCCTGCCTTACATAACGAGCACTTGGTGTTGAAAATCAGGCAGGCGCTTTCTTGCACCAATTAAACACTTCCCTCTTCCACTATGGACCAGAAACTGAAGACAATTGAAGCAAAGAGATGAGTGTAACTTTGTCTCTCCTTTACTCTGTAGTAAAGATTTAAGTAAAAAGTTGAGAAGTCATTGTCAACGGTGTGATGAGAGTATGTCAGGTCCGGGAGTGACCCTGAGGTCACTTTTACAAGAAAGCAGTAAGGAGGAGCCACACAATCCCAACATTGCTGCATCAAACTCCAGGATAGAAGCCGGTGGTTTCAAATGGCTTCGGCAGACTAATCCAAGTGGTCTGTTATTTAAAGGAAGGCCAGCTGCTGTGGCGTTCAGATCCCCAAATACAGAAAGTCTCAGACAAGATAGAAGGCAGAATTTATCCTCTCCTGATCTCAGAGGGAAGGTCAGAGGGCAGCAGGAAGCAGTTCACACAGGCTGAGAGCAGCTCTGTCATCTTCAACATGTGACTCCGAGACTACTCCCCTTGTTACACCCACCAGCAAGAAACAAAGAAATACAAAATTCAGTCCCCGGCAAGAAATATTCTCCATGCAAATCCCAGTGGCAGCTGTGTTCCCTGCTGATAGTCTAGGGTTCGGGGGCTGGGGGAACGGACACTTGCATGTGGTTTTGCTCCCACAAAAATGGAAAAGAATTGTAGGAAGGTTCTGTAAATCTAGATTCAAGAATAAGCTCGTCTTCTTCCATGAGAAAAAGAAAGGGCTTTCACTAATATAGCCCCCTATGCTGCGGAACAAAGCGTTGTATGAGTAGAAAGTACTTGGCGACTGAGTGCAGCTGCTGCCTAGGTGTCCACAGAAACTGTACTTTATGGTTACAAGAATAAAGGCCCCATCATTATGGCCTCTCCAGACTGCTCCACATAACAAAATACAGATTTCCTCCACCCCTGTCATCAAAAGAAAAAAAAATGTTTTAATATCACCAAAGCGGAATTCTCCTGACTCCATGAGAAAGATATTAAGACCAGTCCCCTGTTTTCCTGAGAAACTACATTTACAAAGGAAAACTTAAGGGGAAATTTTTGGCATGGTATCAAACAAGGAAAAAGTAAACTATTCGAGTTACTTCCCTTGTCTCATATTGAATAAAAATGGTGGCCAGCTCAGCCTTGGAGCCTGCCACCTCCACTACACTCTGCTGGTTCGAGGGCAGGTGTTGTCAGTCTCGGCTTCTCGAGAATGTGTTTACACAGCGCTCTCAAAGGGGGGAAAACAGGTGGCTCAGGGTGAGACCTGAGGCAGCCCTAGTTTCAGGCATGAAAGACCTCTGGCCAGAAACAGGCGCATCAGATTCCCTGGAAGGCGTTTCTAAATGGCAGCTACACACAGTGTTTGAGAAAAAATAACTTCAGAAGGTTCATATTTAAAGATAAGTTATTTTAATTGACAATTGCTGGTCTTTGCCATGGCTGAGGATGGGCTATAGGCTTTATTCAGCTTAATGGATGCTTTCTCTAGGTCGCTGTGAGTTCAGCCTCACCTTCCTTACTTCGTCATGGAAACACAGCAACATCCTTTTCCTCCGCATCCATACTTGGACGTTAGTGTTTCCAGCAAATACATGTGACAAAGTTCAGTCTTTGCCGTAGCCTGACTTACATGTGAGAAGCATGCGCGGGGTTAGGCAAACCTACCCTTTAAGCACACGCTGTCTGCTGCCGCATTAGCCAGTGTCTCTGTTTATAAATTATAGCTTTACTAACAAGAAATTCTTCACTAGTGTCCTTGACCAGAGATTTCACTTCTGAGAGTGAGTAAATATTGAAATTTTGAAGATAAAAGTGTATAATCTTATTACATGACTGAACTAAAAGAGCAGCACACGAACGCCATCAACGTAGAGGAACCCTCGTGGGGAGGGCTTTGTGCTGACATTACCCGAATACTCCTTGAATTCAGTATTAGTCACCAATCACAGCTGTATTTCGACTATAAAGGCTTAGTAACTCAATTAGTAATAATAGTAACAATTGTACTAGCATGAGCCATATAATAGAAACCACATGTTTTCTGAATATTTAATACATTCTTTTTGTAACAAAACTTCAAGGAAAGTAACACTGAATAAATAATTTGGCCAGTGGGATATGTTATGCCCTAATATAATGCTAATTCAATTGCCAAGAAAATAACATGGCATTATAAATAAATTCAGAAGCAAATTTTAGACTCTCATAATTTACACTAAAGTTGTTGTTAGGTGTTTTTCATTTTATGGGATAAGAATTAAGTACATTGAGGCCCTACGACAGCAGAAGATGCTAGAATACTTCTGAAACATTAAATTATGGGCTGAGAGAAATGAGTTGGTAAGATACTTGCCCTGCAACTATGAGAACCTGACTTCAATCCCCAGAAACCATGTTTTAAAAAAGAATAAACTGGGCACTTATCATGCATGGGGGTGAGTATTAAATTTTATCTGAAATCACTGGGTTTTAAAAGGGGACATTTCTTCACCATGGCAAGAGATAAAGTGGGAAAATGTCTACTTTAGTAATTCCAGTGGAGAAATGTCTGTCATTTAACACAAGATTTTTAATAGCTAATGACTGTACTGCTAACGCAGCAGGAAATGTAAGGACGAGAAAATTCATCAGTTCAGAATTTTAGCACTCTTGGGCTCAGCTTCAGAAGAGACTATTCTGTTCTTAATGGAAAACACTGTCTTTAGTTATTTAGTGCAGTATTCGGGTTTCAAGGTGAGGGGAGTAACCTGGGGAAATTACCTCTTACCTGTATAAATCAGCTTTAGTGGAATTATTTCATTTTAATGTGGGATAATTTTTAGAGTTATCATAACCATCATTTGTGTTTTATTCTGGCTGATATTTTTAAATTAAGTCCCAGGAAATCCATAATTGAATTAGGCAGCTTAGATTTAAAGAATTAAAACAAAATACTGACTTTACTTGATCTTTGAATTCCTCCGAGAAAGGAAATTTATTAGACACAAATAACTCTGTCCTGGATAGTTCTTTTTAGGTTCGTCTCTGAGCTTCATTTTGCCTAAAACAACAAAAGTAGTAAACAACCATCTAAACCCTTATAGGCAAACTCACCAAGGGGCAGCTTTCCCATGTTGGCATCCCTCACCTTCTGCTAACATCAAGGTGATGTTGACCTTGAGTTCTGTGAGCAGAACTCTGTAGATGGGTAGGGGTTGGATACTGCATTGATTCTGTTTCTCTCCTGGAGTCAACCTTATCCTCCAGTGCCTCCTGACTGGGGCACATAATGGTGAGGGTCGGTGGCTGGACCACCTCTGCTTTGCTATACTCCCTCAGCCTTGTCTCACTGTTGAGCATGCTTGGGTGCAGCCATATCTCCTCCATGCTAACCGTTCTTATGTGTCACCTACTTCCCAGCCGAGGAACTCCTCTGTAGTTCTTATCTGTGACTCCTTTCTCCTTCACACTCAAGCCATAGAAGCCCTCAGGGCTACCCTGGTGACACTGGGGTCAAGAAGCCATTCGTTCTTCATGGATCCCTCCAGGATGGTCCTGAGAACTTCACTAGTTAGTTTTTGGCCTCTTCTGTAGTCCAGTAAGAAAAGTCATTCGTTGACTCCGCATTCCGCCATCTTGGTTGAGGAAGAGAGAGAAAGTAACAGCGCTCCCTCACCCATATCAGCGGTGTGCGCCTGGGCACTTCAGCATTGTGATGAGAGCTCACAAAGCACTGTTGCATCTCTGGTCTTCCCATGATGCGCCCCACACCACTGTGGAGACTCTGTGGGCTCTGAAAAGTGAACACGTTTTCTGCTCCTTCTGATCCCCTTTCGATCTATCCAAGCTTTTACCTGGTGTGCTGGCCTTAAAAACAACCATTTGCTTTTTCATCGCTGTCCCATTCTGACAACATCTTGTGGAGCCGAACAATGATCCAAATTCTGCTCAGGAGAAAAAAGAAGAACACAATGTTTATTCTCTGAAGTACTGTCTCATTCCATGTCCACAAAAGTGACTCTTTTCTGACACAAACCGCGCTTAAAGAGAAGCAGCTCCATTCTCTTCTGGAACGCTGTGTGAGCCTCCTGCTTCTATACAACTTGCACATGTGAAGCATTCCACAGTTCCCAGACATCAGTATCTCCATTGTGCCTTCTGTTCTTTTAACTCCTTCCTGGGTAACTCGTGGGTTTCCAGCACACTCCCTGGCTGATGGCCTAAAAACATTGTGACCTCCTCTCTTGGAAAACCTAGAAAAACTCATGCAAATTTGCATCACCCTTTAAATATGATGAATATGGCAGGCTTTAGACTGTGGTGATATGAGAAGACACCCCCCCAACACACATGCATGCACACACACATACACACACACACATATACCACAACACACACGCATGTACACACAAAAAAAAAGCCAAAAGTTCCAAAAACAAGAAAATTCTGCTCTTAGATCACTTGAGTGCCAAATCCATCGCCAGGCTCTCACTTTTCATATGGCAAGACGGGTGTGTGGAACTCATACACATTGGAAGTCTGCACGGTCACCTTTCGGTTGAGTTTTGCTTTGTTTCCTCTCGCGTTCCCATCAGAGTTAAAGGGACTCTCTCCATCCTCCACTTACCAGGCCATCTTTCCATCCATCGTGGGGAAGTGAGTGTAGTACTGGACCTTCCATGAATGTCACAGCTGTCACGTTTAGGGGCGTTACAGATGTGGCAGTGTGGAAGACAGAGGTCAAGGGTAAACTCGAGTTCGAAGGCTGATCGTAGATTACCTGGTCAGGAGGAGCAACAGCAGCAAAGAGGGAGAGCATGGTATCTTCAGCCAAAGGAGACACAGATTCAGGGCCAAGAGTATCTCTTATGATAAGGTTATTTAATATTTTATGTTTAAATATCCCTATTGATAAAGTGATGGTGCTGATATTCCTGTGTTTTCGGAAATTAGAAGAGCCCTCAACTGTATAAACGAAGAGCATAGGACCTGGAAATCTTGGTAGTGGAAAGGGAGCCATCTCTAAGGTCTGTGCTTAGGGTGCCAGGAACTGTTTGCAATGGTCTTTCAGGACAAAATTCTCCCAGTAGTATTTATTATTAATGTGTACTTCTTAATCCCCCCTTGTTGATGCAAACTCTGAATCCCATTGTCTTAACTCCAGGTTCTCTCCTAGTTTTATAGACGAGGCCAACCGTAAGCAGTTGCGTAAGCTTAGGTTTCAGTCCTTTCAGGGTTGGGTGCCAGACACTCAGATAGATAAAGCAGTGTGTCTAGAGGAGGCGCTATTTCTATGTGGGGAGCAAACACAAACGTGGAAGTAGGCACTTGATGCCAGGAGGAGCACTCCCCTCTGGGAACTAGTGTCAGAGCCACACTACGCGGTCTAGCTTAGTGGCTCCCAGACCTTGGTGTTTCTCCATTGTCGACTGGGCTCCTGAATGTTGGTCCCTTGGCTTCTGTCCATGGGGCCATTGGATAGGCTGAGAGGTGCCATGGTGAGTTTACTGCGTGCCTCCTCCGCAGGCACAGAGGGAAGAAGAGAAGCGTGCCTTCCTGGATGATGGTGTTGAAAAGAATGTGAATGTGATTTCTAACATAGGACGGGATGAAGTTGTTTGTTTTTTTTTTTTTTTAAATCTCATATTTCATGCAGGGCTGGGCTGAGGATGTGGCAGGCATGGCGTATGCCCTACGTTCACTGCCAGAGGGGGCTCCCTGCCTGCCACAGGTGAGAGCCAGCTCTGGGGTGCCTGTCCCTGTGGGGGATTGGGGGGCTGGAGTGGGCCTGGTGGGGGGAGGGGAGGGGAAGGACTGGTTCCCTCCAAATCCGAATCCTTTCTCCTGAATGTATTTTTTCCAGATCATAAATGGAATTGCCACCCATCAAACCCTGACAGTCAGTTTTTCCTCACAGCTGTCTCTGGAACTCTATGGAACAGTACAAAACATGTGTGCATGTCTACAAGGCTCAGGCTACCTGCATTTTGTTAAATGACTGAGGCCGGGGGCTTTATCTGCCCAACAAGGGCACCAGCCCCAAACCAAAACAAATCATGTCTTTAAAAAGATAGGCCATCGGATGATAGCCCTGGAAATAATACATTTTTATCTTAATGTTCTTATTTCAAAAAGTGTTATCATTCTCACTCTTGCTTCTCAAGGTCCTATTTTCCTCTCCCCAGTCCCATACTCTCTCTTCTCCTTATTTTTTCTCCATTGGTCCCCTCCCTTGCATGCATGGCGGTTGATCTCTATGGGCCACCTCTTTTCAAAGACCACCTGTATGCAGCCCACACCACTTCCTGTGTGTGGTGGTTCTTTCTTGATTTCTCTAATATCATTGGTCAGCTCTGCCCCACCCCAAACCTCCACATCTTACAGCATCACGTGCACATCCTGTTGGTGGCTTTCGCCCCCCCACCCCCCATGCTGAAAACACAGCCACCGTAGAAAGGAACTGTGGTCCATGGAGCGACCCTGGGACCTCCCAGTGCATGTCTAACCTACTCAGCCTGTTCTGCAGCTAGGTCATGGCAAGTCAACCTTTTTGGCTCCTGCGAACAGAACAGCCGCCTGGCGACCCTCAGAGCTGTCGGCTTTATAGGGCTTCTCACCTCTGTTTCTAATCTCCTTTGCCTTCCCTCTTTTGGCAGTGGTCTGTCTATATCCGAGCCGCTGTCCGGAAAGAGAAAGGCCTGCCCATCCTTGTGGAGCTCCTCCGAATAGACAATGACCGTGTAGTGTGTGCAGTGGCCACGGCGCTCCGGAACATGGCCTTGGATGTCAGAAACAAGGAGCTCATCGGTACGTTCTCTCACTCAGTGTCCCCGTTTTTCACACAGGCATGTGTGAGGCTGAACCCCTTGAGAGCGTATGCGTGTGTGGGAACTGTGTTCATTAGGAGCTTTGTGTGTTTCCCGCTCTCCTGTTTCCATCAGTGCACTGATTGATCCCTGAGAATTTAAAGGAAATGTGGTTTCTAGTCCTTGAAAATGGAGAGTGGACTCTGCGCTTCATGTTTGATCCTGTCCTCCCAATATTCTGAAGCTCTGCTGTGCTGTTTGTTTGCCTCCTGCTTGGTGAAATTAGGAAGCCTGATAGGGTGCCTGCTCCTTTTCTCCCTCTCTCTGTTCTCATTCATTTATATGTTTGGGTACCTATTCCTGTATTGCTTATCTATTTTTATCCTACTTAAAATGAAATAATCTCTCCTAAGAAATGTCAGAGATCTTTTATTAAGAGGGGCATTAAAGAGGTAATATTTTATGTGCCTCTTCTATTATTTTCAGGCCTGATCTAGGGCCAGAGGGCTATCCCAATGAGTGAAACAGACAGGAAGCCTTGGGATACTCTATACAAGAACCAAAACAAATAAATGAATCGCATGCCTAGAAGTGTTCTTTGGGGGAAATGATAAAGAAGGCTGTCCTTGGTGAGCTTGTGATTTTTTTTTCAGTTGTGTGTAAATTTACGTAACTACTTAGCCATTTTAAAATGTGCAAGTCCACGGCATTGGGTGTTTTTCCAGTGCCATATAATTGCTACCTCTTCATTTCAAAACATTGTCCTCATCCCAAAAGAAACCTGTACTCATGAAGCAGACTCTCTTGCTCCAAGTGTGGTGGCCACCAAGCCAGTGGACTCCCATGATCCAGACGTTTCTTATATGTAGATTCGGGGAATGTATGAGCTTATGTGTCTTGTGTATGATTCTTGGAATGGTTGCAGGTTATTTTATCATGCATTAATAAATTATACTTGTATAATTAGACCGCAAAGTGGCATTAGCACACACAGAATGTGGAATAGTCAAATCAAGTGACAGTTAACGTAGTACCTCACAAGCTTTGTCAAGGTCTCCACATACAGCACATGCTGCCTTTGGGTAGGTTGAATAGCCAAGGCTAGCCTCGAAGTTATAACCACTCTACCTTGGCCTCCCTAGTGCTAGGGTTATAGACCTGAACCATCATGCTAGAATCAATATTTATTTATAATAGAACATTTGAAATGTTACTCAGTAATTAAAAATAAAAATTCTTTTAAAATCTGGATTTTCTTTTAATTTTACCCTTTGACCAATATCAACCTACGTCTCCCAGCTTGCAGCCTCCTCCAGTAACCAGCATTCTGCTCTTGCTTCTAAGGGTTCGTTCATTATGTTCTACATTTATATTTCCCTTGCCATGGATGGCCCTTAGCTCCATCCATGTTGTCACGAATGTCATTGTTTCCTTTCGGTAAGTCTCGGGATCAATCTACTGGATTCTCCACTTTCTTTATGCACTCAGCCATTCATGAAAAGGTCGTGCCTATGTACCCAGAAATTGAATTGCTGGATTATATAGTAATTCTATTCTGTTTTTTAATGTAGTTCCCAGAACATTGTCCATAATGTCTGTACTAATTTACAACCCCACCATCAAGACATGAAGAAAAGTTCCCTCTTCTCACACTTATTTTCATTTATAGAAGCTATCTTGACAAGTGTGAGGTGATGTCTCACTGTAGTTTAATTTTCATCCCATAATGATCAGTCATACTGAGTATGTTCTCAACTATGCCTTGGTCATCTGTATGTCTCCTTTTGAGACATGTCTAGTCATAGCCTTTGCTCAGTTTTGAAATGAGCTGTTTTCTCGCCATTGGGGTTGATTTTGGGTGTGCTTCAGTATTAACCCCTTGTCAGGTGTGGGCTTTGAAACAGTTCCTCTCAACCCGCAGGTGGTGTCAATCATTCCCATTCTTAGCAGGGCTTTTGTAGCTCAGTGCAATCTGGCATGTGTGTTTTGAGTTTTCTTGCGGAGCTTTTGGAGTCAGATCTGGAAAAACCAATGCCCAGACCAGCTTTCCCCTATACGCTTTCTTTAAAACATCATGCAATTTCACATTTAACTATGTAATATATTTTGAGCTTAGTTTTATATATTGATGGAGATAGGGCTCATTTTCACGCCCCTGTATGCAACTTTTCCACTTTACGGCCATTGTTTTAAATGAGGTTAAGTTGGAAGTGGTTGATAAAGAAAGCTTTCAGACTTAAAAGCTTCTGTAAAGCAAAGGAGACGGTCAACAAGACAAAACAACAGCCAGCAGAATGGGAAAAGATCTTCACCAACCCCACATCAGACAGAAGTCTGATCTCCAAAATATGCAAAGAAATCAAGAAATTGGTTATCAAAAGAACAAATAATCCAATTTAAAAAAAATGGAGTACATACCTAAACAGAGAACTCTCAACAGAGGAATCTAAAATGGCTGAAAGACACTTAAGGAAATGCTCAACATCCTTAGTCATCAGAGAAATGCAAATCAAAACAACTCTGAGATTCCATCTTACACGTATAAGAATGTCCAAGATAAAAAACACTGATGACAACTTATGCTGGAGAGACTGTGGGGTAAAGGGAACACTTCTGCATTGCTGATGGGAATGCAAGCTGGTACAACCACTTTGGCTGTCAGTGTGGCTATTTCTCAGAAAATTAGGAAACAACCTTCCTCAAGACCCAGCAATACCACTTTTGGGTATATATCCAAAGGATGTTCAGTCATAGCACAAGGACATGTGTTCATAGCAGCATTGTTTGTTATAGCCAGAACCTGGAAACATCCTAAATGCCCCTCAACCAAACAATGGATAAGGAAAATGTGGTGCATTTACACAATGGAGTACTACACAGCAGAAAAAAATGATTCCATCTTGAAATTCGCAGGCAAATGGATGGAACTAGGAAACTTCATATTGAGTGAGGCAACCCAGACACAGAAAGACAATTATCATATGCACTCACTCATTAGACATAAAGCAAAGAAAATCAGCCTACAAATCACAATCCCAGAGAACCTAGCAACAATGAGGACCCTAAGAGAGACTTACATAGATCTAATCTTCATGGGTAGTAGAAAAAGACATGATCTCCTGAGCAAATTGGGAGCATGGGGACCATGGGAGAGGGTTGAAGGGGAGGGGAAGGCAAGGAGGGGAACAGAGAAAAATGTATAGCTCAATAAAATAAAATAAAAAACAAAAGCTTTCAGTGAAGGCAGAAAGGAAGGTGGTTCTGCAGACGTGTAGAGGGAAGAGAGAAAATGGGAAGGCGTAGGACAAAGGCTGCTTGATGTCTGGAAACTGAATCTGCAGAAACCTACAGAGAAGTGGCACCAGCTCCATAGATCACGGTTACAGGGTGGCACTGGAACTGAGGAGATGGCAGAGTTCCTCGTGGGCTTCCGGTATGGTATGGCATGGCAGCAGGTGACAGTTGTCAGTAGATGGGATCTGGAATCTGAGCAGCAGGAAACTGAACCAACCACAGCAGGCACAGTGCAGCCTACTGTACCGCTTGGCAGTTTGGAGATGTGAGATATGAGCAGTCAAAACTCTATCACTGGACAGTTGAAGAACCAGTTGAATAAATGCTCAGTGATCCAGGAACCTGACACCTTTCCCAAGCCATTTCCCAGTGCCCATCAGATCTTCCACTCTGAACTAAAGTATGTGTGGGTTTCCAGCCATTTGTTTACTCTGAAGAAAATCAGACTTCAGATCAGTGTCTCCTAAGTGCGCTCACTCATCATCCTAATAATATAGTGTAAAGAAGGATGTAAACTTACAAATTTGGTATTTGTACTTAGTTTGGGTTTAATTTTAGTATTCGCAGACTCAGTGTGCTTTGCATATTTAAACTAAGCTAGTAAATCTAAAGGTCAAAGAACCCTCTGCATATACATGTTTCCTTTCCTTAAATAGCAATGCAGACAGGACCAGCACCAGGCCTTCCAATAAAAGCCTCATAGCTTCTCTATAACAGAGAGGGAAAAATCAATAGCTAATCAGTCTACTGCCTGGATGCTAAACACTAGGTATTGTGCGCTTGCGTGTTTTATGTCTTTTGGTGGATTAATATATAACAAAATACTGAAGTATTGATTGGCTTTCTAGCTCCCAGACATCTTTTTATTCTGTAAAGCCAGTTATCCAGTGGTCCATCTGAGCTCGGAGCACTTGAAGCTCCAAATTGTCTATGAAGCCATTACTATCAGATGTCACCAAGGAGGAAATGGAGGCGGCCATTCAGAAACAGCGCTGAAAGCACAGAAGCCCGGGCTTCATGAGAGCAGTAGCTTTTTTGTGAATGAGAAGAATAGAATTTACCAAATTGTTAAGATTCTGTTTAGGAGAAAGCACACATGACTCTTGTCAACTGGCTGGCTCTAAATATTGTATCAAAGTGACTGTTTGTACCGAGAAATGCTACATAGCACTTTGTACATTGAAAACAATGACTTTGAACTAAGCACAATGGCAACCTCACAAAGAAAGACAAGTGTGGCCATTTTGTCCTTTCTGTCAACTGTCTCTGAAAGTTTTGGTAACCTCATCTGGGTTCATGACCTAAAAAGATCCTGTTCCTGCAGGTGTCACACTCAGCCCTCACCCCAGCAAATGCCACTTTCCCAAGAGAAGCTGTGCTGCACAGCACCCATCAGCCCACCCCACCTCCTTCCCCGATTGATTTTTAATAGAAGAAGTGATCCCTATTTAAGATGGCTCCACTTAGAGCCTTTCGACTTTATGATCATAGGCACCCAGAAGAAACTGCTTTGAATTTTTGAATTTTCATTTTATCTCATGCTGACAGTTCATCATGCAATTTTTTTTCAACGCTGGGCCGTGGCATTAAGTGACAGCTCCCAATCTGCCTCGGATCAGTGGGGGAAAGAATTCATGTCCTGCCATACACTGCATTGCACTGTGATGTTCAGTAAGTTAGGTGTGTTACGTGCATATGCTTACAATGTTCTCAGCTTATCATGCCATCTTGTGACATGAACCCAATGATGAGGATCCCATGACGAGGATCTCCTTATGTAATGATAGGACCTCCCCATCTTCCCCCTCCACTCGGACATACGCTAATAAAGAGCGGATGTCTTGTTTTATATTCTGATGCGGTCCTCGTGCCTGGAACTGTATGTGACCCCCGGCAGGGACTGGATATGCTGGATGCATAGCTGAGATAGAGTTTTCCTGTCCAACCATCATCTTATTCTCCATTTCAGAAAAAAAAATAAGTAAAAAGAAAACATTAACCAAAGAAAAGGATTTTGTGTCGATAAATGACAAAAAAGTTAGGTCATTTTCTCCTTAAGCTGTTCTAGATGCATGCAGGCTCTCAGAATTTCAGAAGGAATCCAGATTTTCCCATCCCTGGCTCTGAGGTTTCAGTTTAAATCACAGCTGTCTTGGACTGGTCTCTTAATTGGCAAGAGAGCGGGCAGACAGACACATTTGCACTCGGGGGATAGATCATCGTCAGACGGCCCCCTTACAGGAAGCTGCTGAGTGAGCGGTACTCACACTCCCCGTTAGATCTACTGAGAAGCAAATGGCATCACACTTGGGAGCAGAGCCGCCTCCGCTCATTTTCTCACTGGCCTGCTCCCATGGTCATGTGTCCCTCTCTGCAAACTGATGACGAGTGTGCTAGAGATAGATCCTGAATCCTTCTTAACGGCATGGCTCAGTAGCCGAGGTACATACATACTTGGCAACTTTCAGAAGTGTTAATTATTCTCCGATGTAATGAAAGTTGTTCAAAAGAATGCTGTAATTAGCTTCCATGGAAAGGGCGGACCGTACCGCGTACTGCCTCGTTTCATTTCCAGTTTGCCTCCCGTGTCAGCATTTGGACAGTTCCCAATGGGGGCCCAATCCCCACCCATCACGGACAAACCCAGCAGAACAGAAGCCCAAGGCATGTGTGACCTTGTCTCTCCTGACCTCCCACATCATTAGAAGCCCAGCTCAGGTATTCCTCCCTGATGGAAACTCTTTCGTTAACTCAAGTGACCCTTTGTGTGATCTTCACATTTTCACACTGCGCTCTGCCCTGAAGCAGGGAGGGATCCCGTTAGGGATAGAGTTTATTTAATTATTTATTATTTTGAAATTTAAATTTTGTTTCAAGAATTTTATACACAAGCATTGTCTTTATTTATATTTTCCTCTCCCCCTCCAATTCCTCCCATGTCTCTCACTTACTCCCTCTCAAATTATTGACATCTTATTTAATTAATCAATGTTATTATTATTGCTACATGTGTATACACATACCTGCTGAATTCAGATAATGTTGCTAATGCATATATGTGCTTAAAGCTGACTACTTGGGATTGGATAATCTATCAGGGTCCATTACTGAGTTGTATTTATTTTTATTTTGATGTTCCACAATGCCTGGAGCTTTTCTAATGCCCATAAGAGTCACTCAACATGTATATGCTGAATGAGTTCATGAAGGAATGAACAGCACATGTAAGTTATTCTGAAGAGTGGATCTGGCGGATGGGGGTTGAGGATCAGAAGTGAGAAGAGAATGACTGGGGGGAATTGCCTGGTTCAGCATTTTTCCAGAGCCCAGGAACATAGGAGAACAGTGCAAACACTCTGCCAAATCCAGGATTCTAAGCAGACTTGGTCTCCTGCTGATTTAGATGAGATTGGGTGGGAAATAACACTTCCCATGTGTGACTCAGTCACTGCCAAAACGTCTGCATTGGCAAGGCCCCTTGCATCCCCAGAGTGTGTCGACAGAGCCCATGGAGTGCCTCCCTTGGCTCCCCTGGGTGCTGGTTCCTGGCCACATCTCTGGCAGGCAGGCCAGGACTGGGATGCTATCAGCATCCTTCTATTGTGCATCTCCCTGAGCTGAAGAGGAGAGCCTCTCCATCACTTCATGGGCCAGAGCCCATTCGCCTCTGCCTTCTGACTTGTAAGACTACACACACACACACACACACACACACACACACACACACACCCTGGAGTGTTGCCACAGGGTTACTTGGTCCACCCCACTGTGGTAAGCCACAAGAACACAGCTATTCCTAGGCTGGTCCAAATGTACAGTCATGTTATATGAGCCATTCTTCCTTTGGCTGAACTTTTGGCTCTGTCAGCTAGTCGGGCTTCTCTTTGGTCATTGCCCTCACCACCAAGGGAAGTGCAAGGCAGACCAGGCTTTTTCTGAAGCCATCAAGGAGCTGTTTTCTACATTGTGTCCCTAAAAGATGGGCACAAGTAGAATACAGTCTCTCCATGTGTACCAGGCCATATACAGCTCATACTTCCATAGGGGGATGAGATCTGGAATGAAACAGGGGCCGCTTCTTACCTGTGAGTCCCTTTCTCTCTCAACAGCAAACCCACTACAGTTCTTTCACCTGTGGAGGTTTGGAATCACACCATTCTGTCATTACTGGAAGTTCAGTGGGAAGGTCTAGAATACTCTTTTCTAACTTTCTTTTCTTGCCCCAATTTATCTTAAATACATAGATTACACTTATCAAAACCATGATAAGCATTGTGCGTTCACAATTGCAATATGGGGTTAAACAAGGAAGAATATCTAGATAATGTCCTAATGCCACAGATCAGAAACCTGGATTATTAAGGTGCACGTNTATATATATAGTTTTTGGTCACTCTAAAGACTGCATAGAGCTTGCTAGAAATATTTGAAGAATGACAGAAAATGTTCCATGTTTAACCAAACGTTCCGTGTTTAACCAAAATCAATGCGTGGGTGATGGATGGAGGAAGTAGGAATGTCCACAGGATCGCAAGTCCCTCTTCTCCACACCAGATCTTAGTTAGTGAGACACTGTACTTTCTCTTGGAGACCTGCAGAGTTGAGAGGAGGGTCAAGGACAGGGAGTCTTCACTGTGTAAGATAGATTACAATCTTGAGTGATGCATGGCTTGGTAAACTTCCTTTTCCATTTACTCAACCTGTGGCTGAATCCTTGATGAATGACTGCACCCGTAGATTTCCAGACCTGTACATACTTACTGTCATTGACACTCTGACACACATTCTTACCCACCTCAGAAATCACAACTATGTGTTCTTGAAGGACTGAACAGATAGTCGCACCTTTGACCCTGCCTCCATAACAATGACTTCACCTGAAATCATTCTCAAAACCCTGCGTAAATTTGGCAGCTTAGGATCGGGGAAACATCTTAGTCACCACACATTTGTGTTTGGTGTTGTGCTGTGTCTCCTGGCGGAACTTAATGGCAGAGGGAGGGCTCATTAAGACTTTCTCAGTGTAATGTTACCTACTTGCTTGTGGGCCTGCATGTGTGATTTTCCCATCTCAAGCCAATAGATCAGGGGGAGCAAAGGCTCCTGGGCAACATCACCTCTGCTCCAGGAAGCGGACCTCCCAGCCAGTGTCCATCATATGACTCCATAAGCACTGTCTTCATCTGTGCCTGACCCTGACGGATTCCATCTGTGTCCAGGGACAGTCTTGAGACTCTAGAAACCTCAGAACACTCCAGGAGGCAATGTGCCGTTTCTAATCCCCGGATGGATAAACATCACTTTATTAAGTAGATCTGAGGAAATTTTAGAAACCTACCTTCTCTGCATCTCAAAACATGCTCTTCAGCCCAGGGCAGGTGCTGTTTTAATTAAAACACACGTAATTTCCATTAGTATTTTAAGACAGGGTGATTTATGAGAGCACTCTGCTGTCTCACTTTAGTGATTTGGTCTCACAAGCCAGACCAGCAGAAGGAAAGCTCAGCTTCAGCCAAAACTTCACATCTTCGCATCGCTTGTTTGTGTCCTGATCCCCAGAACTCAGTCTCACAAAAGCCTCTTCTCTTTTCTGTAAAGCCATACAAGTTCCTTGTTAATTAAGTTTGAACACCTGCCTATTGGGGAAATGCTGGTGTCTGGGTCTGTAAGTTAAGACTTCTTTGGAAGGGCACTTATAGATAAATCAAAGAGTCAAAAATTATTTTATTAGACAGGAGTTTAAGGGTTTATTCTTGGAAATGTTTCACATAGGTAAAATGCAAAAATGAGAAATTTCCAGTTGATTCCAATTCAGGTCCAAGACCTCAGAGAAGAGGGGGTGGGGCTTCATGTTGACTGGGCGTTCCTGTAATGCCTGGCCAAACAGCCTGAAGAAAATGCTTGGGGAGGAGGATATGTGAGAAATGAGGTGGCTCTCTGCAAACATCCCGTCAAATCTCAAGAACTTAAAAGTAGAGAGGACGACTTTAGGAGGATAAGTTGTTTAAATTGCTTTCCTGTTGAAGCATGAACTGTCTGCCACCCTTTCCCTTTGTCCCCCGCCCCACTCCCAGGTGCCACACACACACACACACACACACACACACACAATTCTTGATCATATGGAGAGAAAGTTTATGCTCTAATACTAAAAATAATGTTGTACAGAGACCTTAAGATTTTTAAGATGAGTATTCTTTTAGCCACCCTAGTTCGTTTGTTATTTGTCCTCTGGATCTAGAGGAAAGACTAGGCAAGTGAATCCATTTGTCATTAAGCAATCAGATTTCAGAGTGAAATGGCGTCAGATGGGCCAGAGGTTCTACCCTGATTGTGCACAAGAAGCAATAGGGGGAGGCAGATGTTGCTTGCAGAGGTGAGCAATCATAAAGGAGAGAGGACACAGTGTCTTCCCAGGTACAGGCCAGGGAAGGAATGAGCGAGAAGCTGAGAGATACAGGCTGTGAGCCTCCAGGAAGCCTGAGGCCAAGGCAAGGGTGTTGGTCTATTGGCAGAGGATAATAAGGGTTCTCTCCTTGGAGTTCTTAGGCATGATAATACCAAATTTTAAGAACAAACTCAAAGTGAAGCTTGAGAGCAGTTTTCTTAGACTTTCAAAGAAGAACCCCAAGGTGACAAGCTGTAAACCCGAGCAACTATTGGGAAAGGGAAGGCAGAGAAGAAAGGGGAGAGGCCATGCTGTTTGAGTTCATCCACCACAGATGTTGGCCACATGGTACACAAACAGCCAAGTGGTGGGGAGAAGGGATCATTAGAAAAAGAATAAGGAAGTCCAAGTACCAAGAAAAACACACTTAGGCACTGACCAGTGCTGAAAAGGAAGAAACAAAAGAAAAGAAAAAGGTTAAACGGGCCCAGCAGAACCTCAGAGCCGGAGCTGTGTAGGCAACTCCACTTCTGATGGGAATTCTGGGAAGGAAAGGATATTAGATGGGTAACTATTCCTCCTATGCCTTTAACATTGCCTATGGAGGAGTTGCCTTCCAGAGGAATGGTCCTGACCTGACCTGCTGCTGAGCACACTATTGTCTCTTGGAGGAGGAGACTACATTGTGTAGAGTCCATTCTTTACGATAACGCTATGAAATGGTTTCCACAAGGACAGATTTTGATCCAAAGTCCAATGAGTCAAGAAGAAACATTTCATTATGTCATGCTGCCATTGGAACAACGAGTAAGGATCGGGGCTGGGGCAGCATCCCGGAGCCCATCCTAGACTCTCCTGAACACCCTTCACAGACCTTCGATGTACAGAAGGGTTTTTGTCCCTCACACCCTAGGAAGTTCATGATCCATTACTGTGTGATAGAAATGCCTGTCTTTTATTTGTAATAAATTACTCATTTATTTTTGCATATTATACCTTTAATCAGCATCAGGTAGAATGAATAACTTTAATTGTTGGAAAGTACAACAATTAAAAAGACAAAAGAAATCTGTCTCCTAATGGACACGTATCCTCTGAACCACTGGCAATATCCTTGTCGTCATTTGGTAAACACTGGGACAGGTGGCCCGGGATGAAGAGGATAACCGCCACTGTGTGCTGTGCTGACTTTAAGTAGCAACGAGTGATATTGCAGCTCCAGCGTTAGAGGGTATCCTGTGCTCAAGACAGACCGAAAGATAAAAACCCAAGTGGTCCTCATCTTGAGATTGGAAAGACTTTAATTTGCTTGTCAGAAAGACAAGGTATAGTCATGGACTGAAAAGGAATGCTACTAAATCTTTAATTAAGGTCACAGACAAATGGACCTGGTGCCCATGTGAGTCAGGCCATTTTAAAAGTGACCTTATTACTTTTAAATGTTAGAAAACCTCATGATTTTAACTTCCAGTCACCATCAAGTTCACTGCTCTAATTTGAGCCCTGACTCAGCTTGCTGCCTTTTTCCCAGTGAGGAATGCATTGAAATGCAGACTTCCTCCCTCCCTTTTCTTCTGTAAATCCTTTTCTCCAATTTTCCTCCCTCCCTTGCATCTCTTTTTCAGCTCCAGCCAGTGACCAACCAAGTAGCCAGAGTCCTTTCCCTGTCCCTTCCTGCACACAGACCTCCCCCATCATGGTTGCCACCCTGACAACTGTAAATGGCTTCAGCTGCAAAGGATTCAGAGTTCTCTAGTGTAAATGATGCAAAATAAACCAATTGCCTGAATTTCTCAGGCAAATCAGTTTCTGCCTCAAGAATATCTATGCTGATTCTTAGTACAATAGGCACTTTAAAAAATTTTCTTTAATTTTGTGAAATCAGACCTGCTCCCATAAAGTCTCAGCAATGTGGTCATAAACATGAGCTGAACAAGAACCCCAGTAGACATGCAAATGGGGGGCGGGGCTTAGGAGGCCACAACCCAAAAGAACTACAGGCAACTAAGAAATACTGAGAGCAGAAGAAATGGTCTTATTTAGAGCACAGTTTTTTTAAAAAAAAATAAATACAGCTCTAACTGTCCAGTAGCATCTGATAGACTGATAGTCTTCATTTCTCAGACACACATTGCCTAGCCCCTCACCTCCTCTCTCTTTCGTCCCTTCCCTGCTTTCTCTCCACCTTGTCTCAGGGCTCTAAATCTGCCCCTTCCCCTCCCCTCTTCTTTTTGTTTATAGAGTACCTCTAAGACCTCACTTCTATTTTGTATCTGGTCTCTTCATTTCGTCAACCCACCCGTTGTAATTCAGCCACATCTGGAGTAAGTCTCCTTTGCCTGAATGAAGTCCTTCAGTACTTCCTGTACTGAGGGTCTCTGAGGGTTAATTCCCTTGGACATTTTCCCCTCTGAAACTATTTATTTATTTATTTATTTATTTATTTATTTATTTGCCATTCAAAATCCCTCAGCTTGTGGATTCTGCCTCCAGCCTTGAGTACTTTAAAGATACCATGGTGCTGACTTTTCCTCTCCACCCCTTTTTTATATTTTATTCTTTGGCAAGTTCATACTTTCAATGATAAGTCATTCATTCTTAATGCTGTTACCTTGAGTGTGTGTGCGCGCGCGTGCGTGCGTGCGTGCGGGTGTGCATGTGTGCGTGTGTGTGTGTGTGTGTGTGTGTGTGTGTGTGTTTTATGCTCCCTGGCTTAAGTTAACTGGTGATATTTGTACTAATATTTTGTCCATGTCTAACTTTCTTTCTGGGATTCTAGCTACGTATATGTCACATAAGTCTCACTGTTTCAGATATTCCAGTCCTCTCTCACATCGCGTTTGGTTTGGATAAATCCCAAGTCTGTGCCTTCCTGTTTGTGGTCCTTTAAGGACTGCTGTCAATCTTCTGTAAAGTATCCTATGACTCCCTCGTTCTGAAGTGTTTTCTGATTCCTTGATTTCTGCTTCAGGCTTAGACGTTTTCTCAGTTCCCTGCTGATCCTGTCCATTTTTCTCACACTCTCCTTCTTCCCTCAGTAGAAGTTTCACACTTGTCCCACATAAAGTCCTTTTCCATCATCCAGCACCTGGATTACCACAGACTTGTCCGTGATTCTTCTTCTTACGCTGTGGTTTCATCTTTATGTTCCACGTCTTGTTATGCTATGCCAGGAATTTTGTGTTAAAAGAATACGGTAGACTGAATTAAATAACTCCGTCAGTGAATAACACCCCATTCTTTTCCTGGGTTGCTAAGTAAGGGGTAGGTTAGCTTAATGCACAGTTAGGCCATACTCCACTCTACTTCAAGTCTGTCAGGCCACACTTTTCGTTAGATTGACTTGTCACAGAAGTCAAACGTTTCAAGAAGATGATCAGTGTTTAACTTGCAGTTGGGCTGAAAGGTTCCAGAGATTTCTACACACTCCATGGCCCTGCCCAGGCACCAACTTTCTGGACCTTTCTCTTCCTCATAATTTTCTTTCCATGGGGCTCTTCCCACCTCAGTAGTGAAATTCAGCTTTAGCCTTATGGACTGATGTATCACCAGCGTTTCCGGCCATAACATTGTTTCTACTGTGTGGAGCTTAATCACCCACATTTCCGGCCTTAAGTAACATTGTTTCTGCTGTATGGCTCTTTATTGCTACATTTTGGGTCTTAGGTAACATTGTGTCTACTGTGTGGCTCTTCAGCTCACAGCCTTCCTTCCTACTGCACATTCCCTTCTGTTTCCACTCACTCAGTTCCCATTCAGCTCCTATACTTCAGGTATTTCTCTAATCGCTCCTTCACCTCTTCTCTATCCCTCTCTGCCCATCTTCAAAAATATTCCAGTACCACTCTTTCACAAACCACCTAGGAGAATGCTAACTTTCCTGTTTATGTATATGGACTAGAACTTTGGGGATCTAGAACTTTGGGGATGCTGAGCACAACAGTCGGTTATCTCCATGCAAATCAAGAGTCCCGGGGTCATCCCCTCATCTAAGTGACTTTTTAAGATGAGAAAAATAACATTCTTTGTTTTTACTTTCTGCGCTTCTTTTGAAAGCCCTGACTAAACCTAGTGTTGTGTAAGACAGCGGTAGCGGCACACGTTTGGATCATTTCATCCTAGAGATATGAGCTCTGCTAGAACATACACAGTGTCTTCCTCATTTACTGCTACATCCTCAGAACAGAGCCTTTCTGGTACCTGGTCTATCATTAGGATCTGTTTTCAATTGCCTTTTAATGGACACCTTGATTTGATCTCCCTTGGATGTGGTTGAAGCTAAAGAACTGAAATGTTCAATCTTAGAAAGAATTTGGTGACCCATCCTGAGATGTGTTTCCTTTGCAGGCCAGATTTGGCCACACTGGTGTAAATGGGGGCTTTTCTCAGCTGGCCCCACTGGGCCGTTTCCTCCCACCGGTCCCCGTAGTCCCTTATAAGATAACCACTCAAAGGCTTAATATTAATTGTAATCGTTTGGCCACTGGCTTAGATATATTACTAGCTCTCAAAATTAAATTAACCCATTTTACTAATCTGTGCATCGCCACCTGGCCATGGCTTACCAGTGATGCCCTGGCATGGTACTCCTTCGGCATCTACATGGCATCTCCCCAGCTCTGCCTTGCTTTTCTCTGTATCTTTGTTTGGATTTCCTGCCTGGCCCTCTTCTGCCTGGCCATTGGCTGAAACAGCTTTGTTCATCAACCAGTGAAAGAGACACATATTCACAGCATACAGAAGGACATATTACGTCACATTGTGGTACCTTAGCTTCATTCCACAGGCTGTGAACCATCCCAGAGCACAGAGCAGTTTGGGCCACGTAAAGAAAGAAAGGAAACATCATGAAGAACATACCTGCGTGTTTTCTAGCCAGTAGTCTTTCTGGCAACAGTAAATAGGGAAACTGAGAGTCTGGCATGGCTTCTCAAGACCCCCACATACCCTCCGGACAAACTGCATGGGATCTCAGAACCCATGGACTACATTTACAAAGCACTATCCTACAACAACTGGGTCTGATAGACTGTGTCTGTGGCTCTGAGGCTGTTCCCACAGCCCAAGGTTGACTTTGGGAACACGTGCCTCTCGGGCATGCACCCCGATTTTCCCAAGCCATTTCCCCGAGTGCCCTTTTCGTACCTCGGATCCCCAGAGGGAACATACTGTGAGAAAAACAGCCACGGAGTGGAGTGTGGACACCGGCTGAGATTTACATGTTACATTTTAAGTTAATAAGTCTGCAGGATGGGTTTTATGCTAGATCATCATTTCTTATCCACACATAGAGAGTCATTATTGGGGAAATGAGTGTATTATTTAAAACTTTCTGGAGACCAATTAGATATCAAGAGAAGTCTGGCTTTCCGACTGCTGGTGTCACAGTCCAGCTCTTATGCCATAAAAGTCTAATAGACTGTTTAACGTAATTGTCATGGCCCTGTATTAAAAGTAGTTAACTATCGGGAGCTTAATGTCATGTTATTTTCTCCTTGCCTATTGATTTCCAAGAAATGGAATTCATTTATTTATTCATTTGAGCAATAATTGTTGATGCCTGCCGTGAGTCAGTCACAGTTTGGCACCGAGTATTCTGCTTCATGGAGCCATGGTCTGCTGTTTCAGACAGTCTCCCGAGCAAGCAAACAGAGATGATAAAATAGGATAAGGGGTCACAGAGTATCAAGGAGAAAGGGTATTCAGTGCAGTGTTCAGGAAACGACTCTTGGAGAGGAGCTAATCATGGAAATATCTTCAAGGTCTGTGGAAATAAGAGAGCATTGAGTGCAAAGCCCATAATGTGGGGGGCAACTGGCATGCAGCAAAATGGGGCATGCATTCTGACTGGCATCTGAGCAAGGAACAGTTGGATGCTGATGCTGTGTGTCTTGCACGGGCAAGGAACTCGATTTTGCTAGTGAAGTTTTCATCTGCCCTATGGTGCAAGCAGTTACCCTTCATCTTATCACTTTTGGGGACTTGATGGGTACATCTAGAGGGGACAGGTAGCCTAGTCACTCTGTCTTTTCAGTTTTGCACGGGACATTACTTTTGAAGGCTGTATATGAAATGTCACACTATTTGTTCATGGGATATATTATAATGACTATAACTGGGTGTGCATCCTTGCTGGCATCTCTATAGTACAGAGAGGGAGCCTCTCTCCTCCATGGTCTCCACCAAGTTCTCTGGCTGTGAATAAGCTCCTGTTTTTCAGCTGAATGCGAGACTTGGTGGGAGACATTTAGAAGTGAGAATAACCTGTAGAGAGGCAGGTGCTTCTGGGATGGATGAATTTAATTGACGGAGGGTCATGGGAGGCACTTGGTAGTCAAAATCCCTTTATTTTCCAGGAAGAGGAAACATTGCAATTCCTTTTCTGATTTTAGGTAAGGTTTAACACTCTACGTAGTATATTTATCTATGCATGCTATATTTATGTGTGTATATGAAATAGAGTTTCTGTGGAACTTTTTCTCATACATTTAGTGCTCCTTCACTTCATTTGAATTTTAGTTGGCTATGAGTGAATGATTTTCTTAATTGCATGTGTGTGTGTGTGTATCTTGCTATGCCTCCAGACTTTTTATATGATTTTTTTCCAAAGATATTTTCAGAGTCGTATGTGAATAGAAATAAAAACACATAAGAAATCATGTTGGTTCTGTCTTTAAATTCCCAAGAGATCCTTTCCATGTTGTTTTATGACTGAGACTCAACTCTACAGTATTAATGATCTACACAAGAAACTCCAATATTCACCTTCAAGGTGTTCCCATTCACTTCATTACTACTGTTCTACTGAGACTCAGTCCTGGGTAGGACAGCTTAGGATGCCATTAGTGGGCGAAGGAAGGCTGTTGACAAAGATATGTGATTTCTATTATTTGAATCATGGGGCATCCAAAGTTATGGCTCACAGATAGACAAAAATCAATCACTGCGCTATAGCACAAGGCAGGATTCCACGTGCTGTATTTGGTATAAATAAATAATAAATAAATAAATAAATAAATAAATAAATAAATAAATAAATAAGTAAATCGTTCTGCATGCAGCCCGTCACCTTCAGAAGCATCTAGGATGGTATGTGCCCTGGACTGACCCCAGCACTCACGAGTCCCCCTATCATCCAATGGCCCTGGACATCTGTCAGTCTGAGAGCCTCACAGGCACCGTTGATGCGCAGTCCAGGCTGAGCTTGTGTGTGATTCTCACCAGATCAGCCTCCCTCCTCTGAGGGATGCTGCTCTTTTCTCTCTTGTGGGAATGCTATGTTTTGAGCCCTAACTTATTGCTCACAAAGGCTTTTAAAACCTTAGAGGGAATCTAAGCGACGTGCCATTAAGATGATGTAACATGACCATGTGTTTAAAACACTTAGCCAATTGAGTGACAACTGGGTCATTGTTACACACAAGGATAAAAATCTACCCTAGTTCTCATTCTAGTATTTCCTTATTAGTAATTATATTCCGTCAATGAACATTAACTGAGGGGTTGCCATATTTAAGACATCAGGCTGGGTTTTTTGATTCCATGCCCATTATCTATTTCAATTCTCAATTCGCAAGGATTGCAAAGTAATATAGAAATGTCAAGTGCTTATTATTCCCAGTAATAAAAACTGTTGCTCAAACATCTTGTTTAATTCAAGCAAATACTTAGCAATGTACCAGCGGTAGGCAACATCTCTACAGCGCACTCCGTGGTCCAGAGTCCTAGCGTTGTAGTTACACACGAGGATCAATTAGAACTCTGTATTCATAAGTGAGTGTTTGTGAGAACTCTCCCCACCATATCTGCTTGGACCATGAAGCAGACCCCTTTCTGTAGGCTGGTGGCCAAAGAAGCCACGCTTGGTGTTACAGGTTGATTTTTTGTCTTCTCAACACACAGGTGTCCAACCTGGTATGATCATGTAGCCTGGGCTGTCTGCTGGGGCTCCATCCTTGCCCAGAGCAATCTCAGATATGCTGATAAGTGTCTGTCCCTTGCTTAACCCCACCTACATTTTCTTTGTTTAAAATCACTCAGCACAGTCCAGCCAAGCACAGCTGCTCAGGGTGCTTCAGCAGTTGTGACCAGGGACACCAAGCTCAGTTCCTGATGGTTGTACACAGTATTCTGTATTAAATACTCAAGCTACCTGCCTGGTGGAGGAAGGAGTGGTGGACTGATGATATCAGGTTGTTGAGAAGAGACAAGTGTTTTTCACAGGCCTATAAGGAAGTCATTGAACAATTGGGGGCATTAACAGGGAAAGGGGGAGGTGGGGCTGGCCCCATCTGGTAAAAAGCAGACTTGGAAGAACTCAATGGTAGTATAGGTGCAGTTTCTCACCCCAGTGCTCAGCATCACTCTCCCTGCCTGGAGACTCCCTAGAGGGGATATAGATTAGTTTAATTTTTAGAAAGTGCTGCCTCGGAAGAAGAGGCTGCTTCTCAGCTTTACCTTTAACCATTCCAAGGTTCATCCAGGGTCTTGGCAGCCTTCCCTTCAGCCTCTATGTTCTTAACCACATTGGTCCCATTGCTTTCTTTTCCCTCACTCTTTTATCAGTCTTAGAGGGCACAAAAAGGAAGCAGATCTTGGCGGACTTCGGGCAAAGCCCTGTGAGACAGAGAGGAAACAGGACCCTTAGTGTTGCCGGGCTCTTGGCTAATACAAAGCTGAGTTTGTTATGCACAATTCTGTGGTGCAGGAGGACTGTACCCAAGGACCTCAGGGGAGGATAGTACCCAAGGGCCAGGGGCGGGGCTTGGAAGGGCAGAGGAGATTTTAGACTCTGAAGCATGGTGTACAAAGCAGACCTTTCAACGCTGGAACTGGCCAGAATTCAGGGTTGGTAAAAGCAGGAATTCAGAGTCTAGGGTACAAGCTTCTCCTTTGATACGTGCAGTTAAAGCATTGATAGGTCTTTCCACAACTTTCTGTATTGAACAATCAAGCCATTTGCCTGGGTCAGAATAGCAAGTGATGCTAATGAGGATAATTAAGTAATGTTAATGAGGAGAGCCAGACTTTCATGCCAGTTCATTGTGAAGCGGTGTGTGTGTAAGAGCCAAGCTGGTGATACAGGGGGATGGGGCTCCTCTGCGGGGCTCGGGCTCTTAGTATCATTAATAGAAGAATTTAGGAATGGACTCAGAAGCACAAGGACAGTCTTAGGATTTAAAAGAAAAGCCCAAGTATGGGCAAGGCGTAAAACCTCAGCAGCTGTCTGGAGGAGAGGGGAGGGGAGAAGAAAAGGGCCATGCCATTTCAGCTGGCATAGACCTGCTGCCGCACTGCAGGGAGGGGGGCTTTTTCCAAATGTTGAGAGGAATTCCCAAGGTGTTAAGGAAAGCACTCTTTATAGCACGAGAGAAACAAGGAAGGAAAAGTTACGGTTTTCTTAATAATTCAGAGAAGCAGGCAAATTAACAACTCTACATGGCTGTGGTCCTGTAAACTCCTGAAATGGGGTGGGGATTCTGGGAAGGAAAAGTACAGCACTTCATTAAAGAACCAGTGATTCTGCCTAAGTCTTTAGCATGACCCAAGCTGAGTCCACCTTGTCCCAATGGCCCATAAGCCAGAGTGACTGAACCAGGCCAGCTGGAATGTTAGGTCTCGACCCAGACCAGACGGTATGTTCTCTTGACCAGGACTGTTCTCTCTAATCCTGGGAGGCTCCTAGTTTCAGTTCTCAGCAGTCTGGAAGGAAACATACATTCCCCAAACTGCTGCTTCATAACTGATAGGTAGCCTGACGAGACTAAAGGAAAGCTACGCTCAGATTGGTTCTCTGGTCTCAAGCAGTGGCCCATGTGGCTGGAGGCTGAGCATTCACCCATTTCAAGTGCTTCTTACATCTTCACATCAATGAGATGCGTGGTGAAAAGGACTATGGGAGTTGATGTAAGAAAGGCATGGTGGGATGGCTGAGCTTATTAAATGTATAGAGTTCTGCCATCAAGATGATTCAGAGGGTAAAGGTGTTTCCAACACAATCCTGGATCCTGAGTTTGAATCCCAGAAGCCACATTTGAGTAGCAGGAGAGGACCAGTTTCATAGTTGTCCTCTGATATCCGTTTATATGCATACACACGCATTCTAAGAAAAAATAGAATTATTAAAGTACGGATATAACTCACAGAGAACCAATCAGCAACAACTATGGTTTTTAAATCACAGTTTAGAGCTGTGTTTTAGTCACTCTTAGCCCGTGGTTCTTACTTGCCTTCTGAACGAGTCCAAAGCAACAAGATTTCAGCCTGTCAAAGATTATTTGTGGAGCTGAAAAGTAATTGGCATTCCTGCTTTAAGTTCATGGGCACGGCAGGAGCTGTAGCTTGGAAATACTAGGGAAAGTGTGAAATGACCCAACTCTCAGAAGACTTACACAGTACCCCCAGTTACTAGAGGAACACCCTGTCCTAGACTGGACACACCGATCAGGATCTGATGTCAGCATTTCTCTATCCTGGACCTCTAAAATACAGACATATCAAGGGATGTCCTAAGTCCCTGAGACTGAGCACACACTTGCAGTGTGGTTCATGTTCTTGTCAGTGAAAGCGAACACCATTGTCAACTCATCTGCTGTTCTTACCAAGATCAGCAGAATGAACCAGGGAGCCGCCCTGGGTCTCCATTTCTCACAGGCTCTTTGCCTGGCCAAATTCATTGCTGATTTCCTATCTCTCGTCCAAGATTCTCGTCAGCTTCAGGCATCCCTTGTATTTCTGCATGTACTGTCCTCGCAGTGCACCAGTTGGCAGTCCGGTCATTGAGCAAACATGTTCCAGCCTAGATACGGCAATAATAGTTAACCAAGAGCCTTTTGAAGACCTGAGGAGGAAATCCACTAGACACTGTGGGCAGTTTATTATGTTGATAAGGTCAGCTCCTTTACCTTTCTTTGGTGGAAAAGGTCATGTACTCTAAACTTAATCATAGCAGGGAATCCAGCTACCAAGATTTGAATTTGCTGGGCATCTAAAGGCAGAGGCATAGAAGCTATTCCAGTACATTCATAGTCAAACATATCTATGTGCTCATATATGTGTGTGCATGTATGTATGCATGTGTGTGTGTGTTGGTGGGTCTTTGTGTACCTGACTGGAGGCTGAGAGCCCATGTGTATGTGCATGTGCGTGTCTGTGTGTTTGCATGTGTGTGTGTTGGGAAGTCTTTGTGTACCTCACTGGAGGCTGACAGCCCAGGGAAGCTGAGACAGGAGGATGTTCTTTGTGAGTGTTGAAGAAGATATATTTTTATATATGGCTTTTTTTTAGTTCTAAATTAGAAACAAGCTCAAAAATTAGAGACTGGTCATTTTCAGCCAGTTATTAATGGAACTTCTGAATGGTGCTTAGAGTTAGCATTCTGCTTTCCTGCAGGAATGATTTTTAACAGACCGGCTTCAAGGGTCATTTATTATAGAGAAGAGTCTGGTTTCCTGGTCAGGTGGCTGTAGACTGTGGGTCTGTTTTGCCTCAGAGTCTGACCATTGTCCATTTATATGCTCAGCCTTTCAGTGGAGAAACATGAGCGATTCTTCCCAGAGCTGAGGACCGGACCCAGCGCATTGGGTTCTCTTGGCAAGCACTCTACCTCTGAACTAAATCTCCCACCCTGAGAAGTCAGTTTGATGGCAAGAAAACTCTTATTCTAAAGTACTTTATATTAATTATAGTTCCAGTTGTAACAAAATTAAACATAGGCATTTTGGAATAAATTATGCCCTTGCTCTGAGTGTCTCCTCCCCTGTGCTGAGTATAACGGTCCTGTCTGTAGATGTAGAGAGAGGAGACCTAGAGGACAGGAACTTAGAGACAGAAGGGCCAGGCCGAATCAGTGCAAGCCCCTGACACAGCTTAGGGGCTCGGTCTGCCTCCTCTTGAGTCCACCGTGGTGGACACTGGGGGACGGTGAGTTTCTGGTGGGAAAGTGTTGGTGGTTCCTTGGGACATAGTGTAGGAGTCATTATAGAGAAGAGGTGCCGCACACTTAAAGAAGTGAGAACACACTTCCAAGGCTTAGTAACTAAGGAGAAAGAAAGCGCACACTCAGAATTCCAGGGCTGCAAACTGCACACCGTGCTTCTATAGCCTAAACCATTTTTTAAAACCAACTCGTAAGAATACGTGTGGAGAAGATCCACATTATTCAGTTTCTGTGACTCTTCTGTAGGCACTGTCGGGCCCTGCTATGAACCTGGTGCCAACGACACCTCCCTGTGATTTGTGAGTGGGTTATCTCTCATGCCACAAGGGCACAGCATGTATCTTCAGTAAGACGAATTGATTGTAGCTTACAGTTTCCCTATTTAAATGGAATAACCACAACGAGATATAAATGGTAACGCATACTCCTCTTAAGGAAAAGGCAAGTTTTATGGTAGCTTCATAAAACTGGTATGAAATCTGGTTATTTACTAAATATAATGTATATATAGCTGTATACCCAGTGCAGCAAGGGGCATAACCATGTGCTTACAAGTTTGAAGGAATTTCAGGGCACCTTGCAGATGAAGGACACACACACACACACACACACACACACACGTGCGTACACACACACCTACAGTGCAGGGGAAGATGCATGAGCAGTAACTCGGGGCTTTCCCGTATCTCAGTGGAATCCCTGAGGAGTTATCTCAGAGCACTTGGCAAGTCTTACATCTTCATTCCTCAGGTTAAAAGTTTTCCTGCCTGGCTGCTGTTCCTGTACATGCTTGCACACTTATTTTCCTGCATGGCTTCTGTTCCTGTGCATGCTTGCACACTTATTTTCCTGCCTGGCTGCTGTTCCCGTACATGCTTACACACTTATTTTCCTGCATGGCTTCTGTTCCTGTGCATCCTTGCACACTTATTTTCCTGCCTGGCTTCTGTTCCTGTGCATGCTTGCACACTTATTTTCCTGCCTGGCTGCTGTTCCTGTGCATGCTTACACACTTATTTTCTTCTGTGCAAATGTTCGCCTCTCCATGTGTATCACACACACACGCATGCACACACACTGAGTCCCTCCACTCTGTACCATATTCACTGAATCTCTTTTTTTTTTTTTTCTTATTTAGTTAATCTTGCATCCCGACACTTCACTGAAGGAGTTTATCAGCTCTAGGAGTTCCTTAGGGGAATGTTTAGGACGATTATGTGCACTCTCATAATCATCTTCAAATAACTATATGTTGACTTCTTCCCTTCCAATTTGTATCCCCTTGATCTCCTTTAGTTTTCTTATTGCTCTCTTTCATGAAGCAGGAACCCCAAAGGACTGTCTCACCTTTAGGCAAGTTCAGCAGTCATTTTACTGTGGGTCCTGCATGTCCAGTTCATATGGCATAGCATCAAGCAGTCCAGGCAAGAACAGTTTCTTGCCAAAATGGCTAACAAACTCCATAAGGAGCCACTTCAGTGCCATCTTCCTCTTGAAGTAGATCGGTGCTGTCAGAAGCTAATGTATCTCATTGTCATGAAAAGTCCTAAGTTTTTAAAACATTTTAAATGTTGTATTCTGTAAGTCTTTGAAAGGTTTGAAGACTATCTGAAATATATCTCTATACATCTATAAAACCTAACTAACATGATTACAAGCTTGACTATTATAGATGAGTATATATTAATCTGTATTTCTTAATTATAAATTACATTTTTAAATGAGCTACACAAACACAATACCTTAATGAAAAGCATAAATATACATATAACAAAATTGATCTTAAATTTATGTCAGTAGATCAAGAGCCATATCAATGCAATGTATTCATCTCTATATCATATTTCCCTTTAAATAGAAACAAACATTTATAAATGATATTTGGGGACTGGGACATAGTTCTCTCCAAACTGCTTCCTGCTTTTTGTTGGATGAAGTGTGTTTTAGGTGTTCACAGTGACCTTTCAGATGGTCTTGGTCCAACAAACCATGTTAGTCTTGAAGGAATCCATAGGTTCTCATCCTCTGTGGAAACAAAAGCAGAACCTCTTTTTTAAAGCAACAAATCCTTAGATCCAAATTTTGAAGTCAAGATAACTTTAAAATATATATGTTGGTGTAGCTTAGCAGCTCATACAATGAAATGTTTTTCTGTACTTAGCTCATTCACAGTCAAAAATTCAAAGAAAACACAATAATATACATAATCCAAACTCTGTGTATTTTCCATCTTTATGTGGCTTTTTTTACTTCTTTAATCTATGACTGTCTGTACTCTTTTATATTATAACTATACTCTTTTTCTTAAGCCTACGTGCATTTATCCAACACTGTGACCCATTCAGAGGTCTTTTTCATCTGAATCTGTCTTTATTGTATATCTGTAATCCTTTTCTAACCACAACTGCTTCTTAAAATGCTACATGGCATGGCTAGGACTAAGGCTTCTTTGCCTTTTGGCTCTGCCCAGTCCAAAATGGCAAAGATCCATTCACTGCCTCTGAGACCGTCAGGTGGGAGTCATCCTCACCACCTCAACTCTGGTAAGCAGTTGGCCCGTGCTGCCACCAAGTAACTTGCAGCAGGCTGCCCACAAACCCCATTCAAGTTCTAGGCCTCCTGAAAGAGCCAGAGTTCGTGTTGGCAGCACAAACCAGGAAGTCTTTTTAAAGGAGTTGTGCAGTTTTTGCTGCTACTACTGAGTCTGGAAATTTCTTATAGGAGCCACAGTGCCCCTGTTCACTGCCAGAAAATAGAGCCCATCTGAAAATTAAAAAGAGAGAGAGGGAGAGAGAGAGAGAGAGAGAGAGAGAGAGAGAGAGAGAGAGAGAACAAAGAAGTTGTACTAAACTCTGTTTGTTGGTAATAATTTCTGGAAGGTCAGGAGAGGATAATCTATGGGACCCACAGGAGGTGTGGAGCTACAGCTGGGACAAGTTTGGGGGAATTGAGTCTCCTTGGGGAAGAGCAGAGAAGGTCTGTGGGCAGTCTGCCTGGTCTTCTGGCAGACATGGCCTGTGATTGCATGTCTGCCCAAGCTGGGAGCTGAGACCCAGAGACAAGTGGAAGGAGGGAGGCCAGGAGGGGATTGTCTGTGGGATCCACAGGAGGCTTGCACAGTGGGGAAAGGAAGCTGCAGTTGGTGTTCTGTTGCCAAGCTAGGGATGAGTCTGAGGGATTGGGTCTGCTGGGAAGCAGAGAGAGCAGAGAAAGTCTGCAGGCATGCTACCTAGTCTTCTGGCCCAGATCTTTCAAATATGGTTTAAATGTCTAATTGTTTTTAGTGTAATATAACAGGGTCTGTTGTGAAGTGCAGAATGTATGTTGAAAATACTCTTCTAAATGAAGATGCCCTATTCACATTTGGCTAATAAGAAGTTTGACTTTTGGATTTGGTTTTAATTTGTTGGTACTAACCATGATCATTAGATAATAATAACTACACTATTTGTAGGTCTAAGTGCCCGCTCTTGCATGATCCTTGCAGGTAATTATTTCCCTTGCTATTCCATGGCCAAGCATGCTGAAATGCACTTGAGAGAATTTCAGGGCAGTGTGCAGCACACACTCAGTGTCCGTGCTTTAGAAGGTAGCACTCCTAGGGCATCATTCTTACCAACGTCGAGAACAGTCAGAAGAATAAAGAAGGGTGGAGGCAACTCTCCCCTATTCCCCAAATATCCCCTGGAAGATGTGAGGCCCGGGCCCTGTGAGCCAGTCACTCCCAGACTTCTGTGATTGACAGTGTCACCACCCCTTGCTTGAGCTCCACAGTGAGCAAGACAAATAGACCCTTGGATATTTCAGAAACGGACTGCATTGATAAGAAAGCTAAGACTCCAAGTGTTTGCTGCACTTTGGAACAATTGAACTGCAGATACCCAGGGCCTAATATTTTTCTGCTTTTTTTAATCTTCCATGTAATCTCTCCCATTCATCATGTCTTTCTCCTCCTTTGCAGCAAGGGAAATCCCACCACAATAACGAAATTGCCAAAGGACTGTCCAGTGCCTTTTTCTTTCCCTAGAATTTTTCAATGTTAAGTATTGCTTGTAATAAGTGGGTTATCAGCCAGACGCAGAGCTCATGTGGAGCCGTTTTGATGGAAAGGGATTAGCAAAGGCAAACTTCGATCTGTTCTTTGTCCTCAAATTTCATTTTTGTTTCTGTTACGTCTGCGTGGTCTCTCATTTATTCTTTCTCTTTATATCGGCTTCTCAGTAGTTCATCTAATTGTTCTAATTATTGCTGTTTTTTACTGCACCACAAATACAAAAACTTTTAAACTCATCAAATACAAATCCAATAAGGTTTCATTTTTTCGCACTTATCAAAAGCCTGCAGCGTATGTGCTGGCGGATTAATAATGCTGGCAGTGCCATTCAGAATGTCCACTGTGGTTAATGCACAAGGAAGCACTCGATATTATGTGGCCCAAGACATTTCTGAAGTTCATAGGAACACTGTTTTCGCAAGCTAGGGAATTGGGAGAAGTAGCTAAAACATAAGCCAACTGTTATTAAAATAATTTTTCAATATCTTTGAGTTCTAATGTTCTTTCTCTCAAATTCCATGTATTGCAAAAATATGAAAAATGCTGAGAGTCTTTATCATGGAAAAAGCACCTAATATATCAGTGGGCAGAAACTACATAGTAAACTTGATGTAAACTTCGGGCCCTATAAACTTGAACTAATAACAAAAAAGACTGGATAATGGGAAGTTGCTTTTTGCCTTTTGCTTTAAGCATAAGAGCTGGTTCAATTAGCTGTCAACTTGACACAGCCCAAAGTTATTTGAGGGCGTCTCAATTGAGGAATTGCCCTGATCAGATTGGCCTGTGCCTATGTGAGTGGGAGACTGATGGTTGACGATTGATGTGGACGGGCACAGCCTATTGTAGGCAGCACCATCGCTAGGGCTTGGGCTCTATACGGAGGCCAGCTGAGGAGTATGAGCAAATAAAGGATTGGTAAGATGCATTCTTCTCTGGCTTCTGCTTCAAGCTGCTAACTTGGACTCGTGCCCTGACTTTCCTCAACGGTGGACTGTGACCTGGAAGCATAGAGGAAATAAATTCTGTCCTCCAGGAGTTGTTTGGGGCTAGAGTGTTTTATCACAGAAACAGAAACGCAAATTCAAACAAAGCTATTGCTTTCGTTAGAAGAAGATGAACCCAACCCCTCAAACCATGTGTCTTAATTATGGTTTCTATCGCTGCGAAGAGACACCTTGACCACAACACTTCTTATAAAGGAAAACGTTTAATCGGGTGACTGACAGTTCAGAGGTTCAGTCCATTATCATCACGGTGGGACATCACAGCGTGCAGGCAGACGTGGCGCTGGAGAGGCAGCTGGGAGTTCTGCATCAGGAACAGGAAGTGGTCTGTCTCACTGGGCTTGGCTTGAGTGTATATGAGACCTCTAAGCCCATCTCCACTGTGACACACTTCCTCCAACAAGGCCACACCTACTCCAACGAGGTCATAACTCCTAATAGTGTTCCTCCCTTTGGTGGCCATGTTTTTCAAACCACCATACCAGGACAGGGGATTGTCCCTGAAGGGTATGGAGAAACAGGTGTTTCAAAAGATCTGGAGGCATGGTTGGGTCTGGTGGCCTGAAATTTATGATCCATCTTGTTTTCAAAAAAAAAGAGATCAAGCTGTCCAGTCAGCACTACCAGCCCCAACACAACCCCATACTACCTCATCAGAATGTCTGTCTCCTGCGGCTGACTGTGGCTGGGGGTTTTCTCTATGCCGCTGGTCCCTGGACCAGTTTCTCTCTAGCTTGCTAGTTCCTGCAGCTGCTTACAAAATAATTGCTCAGAGGCTAATATATTAAATATAATGGTTTGGCCGATGGCTTAGACTTCTTACTGGCTAGCTCTAACTATAAGTTAACCCATTTCTATCAGTTTATATTTTACCACGAGGCTCGTGACTTGCTGGTAATATTCAAATCTCTTTCTCCTTTGGCTGGTACATGGTGTCTCCTCATCTCTGCCTTCTCTCTCTCTCTCTCTCTCTCTCTCTCTCTCTCTCTCTCTCTCTCTCTATCTATCTCTGTTCTGATTTCTCACCTAGCTTTACTCTGTTAAGTAAAAGCTGACCAAAACAGCTTTTTCATTAACCAATAAAAGCAACACATATACAGAAGGACTTCCCTCGTCAGCTGACCTCTGCTCTACAGAAGATCTTCACAGGCTGAAACAGCAGAATCATGTACTAGAAACCAGTTACAGGACATCACATAAGACCCTCTGTGCTGACAGCACATAGTATGAGCAGAAGGAAAATTAGGGCTGACTGCTGGAGACCAGTAGTTGGCTTGTTGGTAGGCACCAAAATAGAAAAAAAACTAATTTTAAGACAACCCAATTGTGGGTTTCTACATTAATCTCCATCTACTACAAAGAGAGTCTTCTCTGCTGAGGACTGAGGAATGCACTACTCCATTAATATAAAGGTAAAAACTTAAGGGGGAGTTTATACCTGTGTCTATTTAGAAGAAGGTCCTCACCTAGGACCTAGGACCTAGCCAGGCATGAGGTTTGGCCCAGTTAATGGTGCCAGACATGAAATCCATCTTGAGGCACTGGCTTTAAACCAGATGAGAAAGTGGCTGACTCTCATACCTTCATGCCACTATTGTGCCCGTGGGAATGTCATCAGGCCCCGTGTTATTCTACCTCACAGTGTTCACAGTCTGCCATCTTGTTTCCACAGTCAGGGGGATTCCATTCATTCTTATTTCTATTGCTATTAACTCGCATTGCTATGAAATTTAAATGTGTTTGGTCATAAAGATCCAGGAATGCATAGACATTGCTGTATAAACCTAAGAGTGGGTAGCAGAGACAGCAGGGGATCTCTAGAATCATGATTACCAAGAAGCATTGCATGTTTTCTCTGCTCACACAAGTTTGGAGAAGCCTGGGTTAAGCTTATTTAGACAAGGAGCTGCCTTTTTATGTATTAGATAGTGTAGGGCGTTTGCTTTTCTAACTTGAAGTTAAAAATGCTAATATCTTGAGGCAGTGCCTTAGAGATCGAGTACAACAGTTTCCCCATTCAGACAACATGAACCTGTTTTAGCAGCATCTTGTAGCAGTTATGTTCCCAAGACGTTTCTTGGAGGTGGGCGGCTGTAGTGGGAGGAAAGGCACGAGTGCAATTCTCAGAGGTCAAAGCACTCACTGCTCCTATATTGTGCGTTCTAAGGGTGCATCCCAGGTGTGGGTTAGTTGGCCAGGAGACATCAGGTGGTTTGATTTTGTCCGGCGTCAGTTTACAGAGCACGTCCAGCATAGCCATACCATCACGAGCTGCACTCTGATGACTGTCTGTGGAATCCCCGACTGAATAAGTCATGGTTGAAAACCGTCCCAGCCACTGACAGGTCTCTCCTGTGAAGGAGCTTGAGGGAAGGACTGAGGAGGGTCATAGCGCACGGGAAAGCTCCTCCACGTGAGACTTGCAGGTACCAAGATACCAGAGACAATCTGCCCTGTGTCATTTCCCTTCTTGAACTGCTTTTGTCTTATATGGAAGTTGGAAATTGTGTGTCTCCTTTCTGTGCCTCCCAGGGCAATGCAAAACCAAAGTGACAATAACAGACCTGAGTGTTCTTGAAAAAGTAAGGCCCCTGTGTCATGCCAACGATGCGAAGTCGCATATTCCTCTCTTAAGTAACCTTAATTGAAGCTGCTCCCCCATTTTGGCAGTGTGCAAATCAGTTTGCTAAGCCAAGAATAAAAAACTGTGATTTTGAAATCCATCGTTAGGCTATTGTTGTACTCAATACACTTTCCCAGTGTGCTCAAGTCAGACTTCATTCCTGAAATCAATTTTTTATTATGGAAACACTAGCTCATTCTCCTAGGGCAGACTATTGTTTTGTGAAATTTTTATCTTGGGAAAATGCTTGGCTCTTGATAGATATCAATTCTAACCAAAAAGAAAAGATCTTCCATATGTTTTTCCTCTCCTGAAGCTATAATTAGCTAAGTTTGAATGTGATCACTTCTGCTAAAATTAGGCGATGAGTTGAGATAATTATTTTGAGGGCTATCATGCTTAATATTTAATCAAATTAGCTGAATCCTGTTTGAATGTATATCAGCTGCTTGCATCATTTTCAATATTTCTGAAACTCAATTCATTTCTGGTTCAGAAAAGCACTACACCCGGCCTCCTTTTAATTAGCTGCCATCTTGATTTTTAGAGTAATTCTCATGCTACTTAAATGTGCATAACCTCACCGCCTTCTTGCTGGCATTGCCACTCCCTTCCTTCCAGTCCTTGACACTCAACAGTGTGGGAATTCCTCAGATCTAATTCAGGGACTCCTCTGGATGGAACCTTGGGGTGTCAGAAATACAATTCATCTTGTATTCTCGACATATGAGGAAGGTTATTTATTGGGAGTGAATAGCTCACGGGAAAGCTGCATACTACACGGAGTGAACATGAAGGATTCTGCCTCACTTAGTACTACTTCTTTCTCAAAGGGTTGCTCACCCTTTGAATCCCTTTCTCAGGCCAGCTGCTCATCCATTCTGACATGTAATACAGGTTCTTGTATATGTTATAAGTTGGTACTTGTTTTGGGAAACCACAGTTAGTAGATAAAGCAAAAGAAACTCTAACCTGCCTTCTAGACTGTATCTCAACCGCTGCCCACACCAGCCATCAGATCCCCTACTTCCAAAGGATTCCTCCTAACCATGCCCCGCCTCCACATTTTTCCTCCTGTTAAAAGCCTCTAACCAATTAACAGATGCATTAAAAGAAAAAGATCATTTACAAATAATTCATCTCTGGCAGTATCTGTTCGAATGTACCACGTGCGGAGCGGGTCTCCTGCTGGAACGGGATCTGGTATGGTTCAACCAAATGGCTTCTCTTGTCACTACCATGTTCCACCTGTGGAGGGAGAGCTGAAGAGAATGCAGCAAGAAAGGAACCGGGGAAACGTGATTTTTACCTTTGCAGCGGATATCAGTTGGAGATGGCTCCGCGGTGATGGGTGGGAGCCCATGACACTTTCCCCTCATCATTCTGCGACCCCATCCGACCTGAGCCTGTGCAGGTTGTGTTCTTGCTGCGGTCATACATGCATCATCCTGCTGTTGGGAGACACTGTTTCCTTGCAGTCATCCATCCTCTTTGCCTCTTAGATCTAAACCCTGTGCCCAGCAGTAGAGGGCTAACACAAAATGAACTCAGCAGTCGTCCTGTAGACTTTTTGTCTCATATTGCTTCATTTGAATGTTTTTGTTTGGTTGGTTTTGTCTTACTGGCCTTTTGCTTGAATATTAATTATGGTTTCCAATTTTATGCTTTTATGTTTTTATTTATGTGTGTGACTTGCTTTTGTTTCTTTTTTAAAATTCCAATTTGTTTTTTGTTTGTTTGTTCTCTAAAGAGAGAGAGAAAGAACTTAAAGTCGTGTGGGTAGGCAGGTGGACAGGATCTAGAAGGAGTTGGGAAATGGTGATCAGAATAATTTGTGTGGTAATTTTTTTTGGTAAAGATAAGAAGAAAGAGAATTTTACTTATGAATTATTAGAAGGGAGCCAGCCTTAATAACTGGTGCCCATATATGGAGTGAAAGAGGGCACATTTACCATGATGTATCATGATGCTCGCACTGCACTGAACAAACAGGCTCATCATAGGATAACCCTGCTGTCATCTGTCCGAGATGAATGGTTAGAAGCCCAGAGGGGCTGTAGGAGTGTGACGGCATGTTTATTTTACTCTTTTTTCTCTTCTTGCTTCTTTATTCCCTGAGCTAATCTTCTGTGCTGTGTTTATGTTGATGTGACTGCTGCCAGGGGGCAGACAAGCTAGGGGCTGGCTTTCCTTACTAGTCTTCTCTTCATACTGAAGTGCAGATGCCACCATAGACGTCTGCTTAGCTGTATGGTTGGCGGCCATTTATTGAACGTCTTGCCAGTTTTATAGACAGACATAGTCGGCAGGACTGATCTATTCAGAAAGACTTCTTTGTGGTTAGCAAGTGAGAAGTGTATGCAACAGGTCTCAACAGTTAGCTTTTTCTCTTGATGGAAATGCTCCATTCCTTTTCATCTGAGCTACCAAGGCCAGGTGGATTACTCCAGGTTCTGAGCTCACGTTTTCAGTGATCCCGACCTTGCTACCTATAGGGCTGAAATCCCCTAAACCATGTGACTTGAGCCAAGCCAGTGTCCTAGGAGGAGGCTGCAGATAACCAATTTCACATGCAAAATGCTCTAATTCCTTAATAGCCTTGTCATGTCTAATTGAATTTTATTTGCCTCTAAATGTAACATAGCTGGTAAGGTCATGGTTACAGATTTTATTTACCTGATTACATGCTGGTGAGATTCAGACTCATTATACACCATGAATACCTATAGCTAAGGAAAGTACACAGATAGAAAAGGCATTCAATACGTATGAAACTCCTACTCTGAGTTGTTTTAACTCAGGCTGATCAATGTATATCGTTACATTTCCAGGCTTCATTGCTGTGGTAGTCATTGTCGCTGCTGATAACTGTTTGTCTTATCATGTGTCTTAGAAACCTTCACAAGGATCTTTTCAGTGAACTCTGAAGGAGTCATTAGAAGAGGGCTTCATTTGAATAAAGTGTAGTTCAAATTTTACAGTAGAACCTGTCAGAGGAGGCAATAAAGACAGTGGAAGTGGGAAGGAGGCTTTTATAATGAGCCTCATTTGAAACGTGATGTTAGCCACTTTTCACTTTGGTCTTAGATCTTTATTTTATTGATCTTGGATTAGTAAGCCATCCAGCTTCTCTGGGTGGTCTGATTGGAATCTGAATGAGCTGTGGGAATACCGACTTCTTCATTGTGTTGATAATGTCAGTTTTGACTGTCAGCAGCAGCCTAGTGTTTATCACTGTGTGTGAGCATCCTGTAAGCAGGATACTTTTTTACAAAGGCACAGTGGGTACTGGGCCTCAGGCAAGCAGGAGAGAACGTCAGGAATCATCTGCTACCAGTGAAGCTGGGTATCTGCAGTTGCGTACCCACCCTAACCAGTAATACCAAGCCTGTGACACGTGTCCTACCACGGGAGTTAATTGGCGACCCACATGAGAACAGGCACACTTGGTATAAGCGTAGATGCAGACATGGGAGGGTGTGAGACAGCTCCAGGCCTTCTGCCCATCCATCCAAGTGCACTCCAGGATTCCCAGCAAAGGAAATGGCTCTCTGATACCTTTGTATTAAAAGGTTGCATTCTTTAAAGAGAGGAGAACATATGTCTCTCTGAAAGACTGTCAGTCATTCCTGACACCTGATCAGGATGAGGATACTGGTCACAGTAAACGGGAGCTCAGTTCTCCTTGTGTTCCCTGGTCAACCATTTCGTGTTGGCTTAATTGTTTCTATTTGTCATCATTATCATTATACTGTTTCAGCCTGACCTCTAACTTTATGTCAATCCCTAAGTTCTAGGATTCCGAATGAGAGCCATCACACCCAACTCTTGTGTCAGACTCTTGATAAACAGGACAGTTATCACCACAAATGTGACATCATATAACAGTCTGCAGAACGCCATACATACCTAAAGTCTTGCATCCCATATTTCCTAAAGTTCTTTGGTATCTAGGAAACTCCTAAAATGGTTCACATTATTTTTTTTTACTTTATTTACTTTCTTATTTACATTTTATTAGCTTTATTATGGGGTGTAAATTTGGAGAAGGCACTTTCAAACACAGTTCTTAAAGGACACAAGACATGAATGTTAACCCTGAGTGGCTAAAGACAAGGTACACTAATAAATCTGGTTTGATTCAGAATGATAATATTTAAAATAAAACAGCAGCAGTAATGATAGCAAGCTCACCTCACCCATTTCATTTTTATGTTTTTCATTTTTTGGTGTATGCAAGGATCCTTTGGTAAATATTAAACCAAAGCATTCAACTATAGAATTTTCTCAGTGTTCCTTTAGCCCACCAGCTGAGAGGCGGAAGAGAGACGGGCTACTGAGTAGGTATTCATGGAACCCAACACAAACATTACAGAAAAGTTGTGTCTCCTTTAGGCTTTACAGATTGGGAGGCTATGAAGAAATCACACATTCACAATTATCCAACATAGGCTCATTTATTTACTTAATTACTTAGACTCAAGATCTCAAGTAGTCTTGGCTTGCCTCAAACCTTCTGTTTATGCAAGGATGAATGACCTTGAACTTTTTGTCGTTCTGGCCCCACCTCCCAAGTGCTAGGGCTCACACCCAGTGTTTTGTGCGTGCTAAGCAAGCCCTTTTCCAACGAAGCCACATTCTTTGCACCTGGCATTTTTAAGCCAAAACAGCAGCCCAAACAAAGAAATTCTGCAGATGAGTCTTTTCTCAACATTTTTGCTTTCAACCATGGCAAAATTAAGGTCACAGGACCAGTCTTCCACACTCAAAGTGTGAATGTCCCACACACTCGATGGTTAAAGTGTCTCTCAGTCCTAATCGTCAGAACTTCCTGCATCACAGAGGCAGGGAGGAAAGGACGTGTCCGTCGTCCGTCTCCTTTCGTCGATGGTTGACAGATTGTCTTCCAGTGGCTTATGATAGATCCGCAGGCATGCTGAGCTCGACAAGAAGCAAGCTCTTCGTCAGAGTTGAGTTGATTTAACGATAAATATATCAAGCAATTTGCTGTGAGGACTATCCACACACAAAGCATCCTCTGCAAGCGACTTTGAATGCTGTCATTAGAAAATAAATACGCCACTTTGGGGGGTTTTCAAGTCAAAGCGCTTCTCTCAGACACTTCCTCTACTGTCATCAACTGAATGCAGACGCTCTTCTATTTCCGTAATTTAAACATCAGCGTTTTCTGTCCATGCTAAAATAAGAATAAGAGCAGATATCAAAATATCAAAACAGAGCCTATGTTTTATTTATTACTGCCTGGAGCTAAGATACTGCCTATTCCCATGGGATTCTTTCTCCTGCCCCACGTTGCCACACACTGGGCAGTTTCTCAGCAGAAGGAGGTGACATTTAGAGGTCTGTTGCAGTCAAAGTATTTCCTGTAACTATTAGAAGCTGGCTACATATGTCTAGTCCTGGGGTGGGAGGTGAGTAAGGGACCTGACTTGGAACACTTGCCAGTTCCGCCCAAAATAATTCAGGGACAACAGACTTTGCTGCAGGCTCTTGTTTACTTCCAGAAGTAAATTAAAGGAGCAGAATTGGAAGCTGTGGGTGGGATGCATTAATTGTCCTGCTGGGCTGTTGGTAATGTCTAAAGTGCTTTGTATTCTAAAAACACTCCATAAATCTGTCACTGTAAGTACCTTTATCATTGGGAGAGGCAAGACCGGTAATGATAAAGTGAATTAAGTAAGCAAAGTTGGGTTTTATTTTACTTTCACACGAAGAAAAACATGCCAGGTTAGTTAATGCTGCATTACAGAATCGTGCAATAAAAGCTCATCGGAGAGACAAGGTGACCAGAGTACACAGGCTGCTGCGTTAGACAATTTGTCAAGGTCGCCTCCCCTACGACTGCTGTTACATCATACAGATCCCAGTCTGAGTTCATGCGGTTGTGCCTGTCACCATACATTTTATTTACTTCCGGGGATATCAACGTGGCATCTGTTGAAGCTGTGTTCTTTCTTAATTATGGAATAAATGCTGTCCATGAATTTCCTCGGTTCATCTTTAAGATGATCTTATAGATTTCATGTCCTTGTTGTTGTTGCTTTAAAAACTGAAATCAGTGAAGGTTAGAGCCATAATGTCACTCCCAAAGAGACCCAGTCCTGCATCTATGGACAACCAGACCCTGGGCCTTGGTGTTGAGCAACTGGAGTTGGTCCTCAGTACTGCATGTGCCTCAGCCAGGACTCATCCACCTGCAGATCGAAATTATGTGATTAATATTCACGTACATTAGTTATGTGCAGAATTTGTAGCAATATGACGTCAACTGCTTTCACAGAGCATCGGCACTGAACTGAGCCAGGGAAGTGATGGAGAAGCGATTGAAAGTGTGAGGACAGATGGACATCTGCTGCTTTGTGTGAGACCCAGGCTTCCATAGGTTTGAATATCCACAGTGCCGGGGTGAGGATGTCCTGGACCCAGTGGCTGTCGGTGGGCAACCTCCCTGTGCCTTCTGAAATCTCCCTGCACAGAACAGGCAGTGCCGTCCTGCACCCACTTTTCCTCTTCTGTTCCCAGCTCTCCGTTGTCCCTCTCCTTCCACCTTCACCTTCCCTAAACTGTTCCCTTCATTTTCTTTCCTAAAGGCAAATACGCCATGCGAGACCTGGTCCACCGGCTTCCTGGAGGGAACAACAGCAACAACGCGGGGAGCAAGGCCATGTCAGATGACACCGTGACAGCCGTGTGCTGCACCCTGCACGAAGTGATCACCAAGAACATGGAGAATGCCAAGGCCTTACGGGATGCTGGCGGCATCGAGAAGTTGGTCGGCATCTCCAAAAGCAAAGGAGATAAGTAAGTCAAGGGGCAATGTGGTCTTTGGGTTAGAGTATGTCAGAAGCGGCATTGCCTGTGCATTGGAGTAAGTCAGGGGCGGCATTGTCTTTGCGTTGGAGTAGGTCCCAGCAGCGTTGTATTTGCATTGCTAAGAAAGACTGCACACCCCAGCCTACAATCTGAGTTCCTTCACAGGGCAGCCAACCAGTTTAGTCTGGAAACATGACGTTATCTCCCTGCTGTTGGTTCTCAAATGTGCTTGCCAGTCCCTGTATCACTGGACCCGTATCCTTAGGTTCTGTGTTCCAAGTCATCACACAGGCGTCTTCTCTGTGTGTCCTTCCTATGGAGTCAGGGAGAACTAATTCTACTCGTCTACTCCTTTACCCGCTGTGAGATTCTGGGCAGGTAATTTGCTATGTTCTTGCTTTCTAACCTAAAACTGAAGGCAGGCCTGGCGTGATACCCTTCCTGGAATCAGGGGTCATCAAATCTGAAAGGATAAATAGAAATTCCAGGCAGAGAGGCAATATTCCCTGTGATTTAAGAATCAAGGGTATCTTACTGTATGCCACTAAAATAAAATAAAAAAAAACTTCATCAGCTAGGATGTTAGTGTATCAGCTAGTATATCAACCTTTACAGAAACCTTCACTATCCTTAATTAAATTTTGTCTTCTGCAAGTCCCTCAGTGTAATCAAAGAAGATTAAATGGGTAAACTTTTTATTATCAAGGGCCTGCCGACTTCTTGCCTTTTCATTCCCTGCCTCCCGTTCCTTTACATCTAAATGCTAAATAATTAATTTTTCTTTTGTTATCGAAGATGGTGAGGAATGCTCTTTGAGACTCTCTGGAAACTCTGTCTCATTATTTCATTTAACTCGGGTTATTGGCAATGTGTTATAAAAGTTTCGGGGGGAGGTTTTTAAATACCCTGAGATCCTTAAATAGGCTCGTTCAACAATTCAGCATTAGATTTGAATACGTTCTTGTGTCAAGGGGTGAAGCCCATCAGACTCAGGCAATTGTGCAATGTAGATTTGGGACCTGAATTCTATACAGCTTATGATGTTCTGTTGAAAATAAAACATCATGGTTCACAGCCAGGAAGCTACATAGTTTCCTTCTTCACATAGCTCAGCAGACCTGTGGGTCTCAGGGAAAAGAAATACTTACTTGTCTTGAGCATTGTGAGCCCAGTATATTGTTGCTGGGACCACTTTTCTTTAAGGCACATCCACTTAGGAGACGCAGTAAAACCACAGTTGACGGGAGCATTCTATTAGCCTGTACTTATGAGACATCCCAAGGTTAAAGTACATTCTCTGGATTTAAAGACAAGAAAACTAGGGGTGGGAAGAGGGTGGCAGGGTACCTCTCAAGTCCCTTGGGTTGTCTTGAGTTTCTCCACAGCAGTAACTGACACTCAATGGGCCTTGAGTACAAAAGAGGCTGTGGTCAGACTGATAGCCAAAGAAAACTACTTGGTGAAACTACTTTGAAAAGTCTGTTTGGAGAAATCACCTGTGAAATCTTGCAGCTCTTCCATGGTGGCTGTGAGCTGTCCTTCAAGGTGTGGCCCCAGACTTGCCGGTTGCAGATGGGCAGGTGTTTTTCATCTGTCGGTGATCTCACGAGTGTCCTTTACTTTGACTAAGAATTTCTTCATCCACAGTCACTCATTTCACCGAATTCTTCCTTCATCTTTTTTTACTCTTTGTCAACAGCCTGGAATTATGACTTTAATAGCAAGTGTTCAATTGAGCTGAATCAGGTCTCTTACAGTTGCAGTTCTCATACTTAGCCCTTAAGTTTTCCACGTGGCTTGTCTCTTTGGTGTACGAATATCCTGACTAATTGGAGGATCAAAACAAGGTTTTTATTACCTCTCACTTCCTACCTACACTTCCATTTATAATTGCTTTTCGCTGCCTTTGAAACAAAATGAGACCAGGAAAACTGCTCTGATTCTCAGCGTGAAACTTGTATTTGTCATTCAGTCCTATGGTGACAACAAGCATTGGGATTCCCTTGAAGCTCTCAATGTGTTTTAGTAAAACAAAAAACCTTTTCAGGAGTAGAACTTTTGAGCTCAGGAGCCAATAGCATAGTAAAAATATCAGTTCATTCCGGTTAACCTATACAACTATCACAAATATGTCCACACAAAATTGTTCTTAAAAACTTGCTTATAGAGCTAAGTTCAGTTCAAGTCTGGTTTTTATTTGAAACAGCATGCAAACAAACATGGCAAAGCAAACAAACAAGAGCATAGAACAAAACGCAAATATGCCTAGCTGCGGTCCTCAAATTTCAAATATTTTTACATTTTACCTCAAAGAATGAGCAAACCTAACCATGCGGTGATGGGACCACGGTGCACCGGAACCACAACCCCTATGGTGCTAGGAAGTCATTCGAGGCACCTGGTACTCTGTGATGCTACTCCTATGTGACCAAGTTGTACAGCCATGAGGAATTGCACCATCAGACATCTTCAGCCACCCCGGATTTGGCAGCTCCCAGGAAGATGAAAGCCCTGTGTAATTGTTATCAACACTTATAGGAGCGAGTGCACATTGTTTTGAAGTCTGATGACTTACTATTTTCATATCATTTTTAAACATACACTGCAGACATTCTATCATGTCCATCTGTTCCAAATATCTACTTTCATGATTTCAACAGTTATATGGGAAATTGTGTTGAATGTGTCATTGTATTTATCATAAGGCAGGGAAGCTATTAATAGTCTGGATTGTTGCTTGTCAGTATAGAGCTGTGTGCTATGACTCGGGTTATAATCGCTTAGGAACATTCAATTTTTCTAGTCCTTCTGTTGACAGTGACAGCTTTTCAAGTAGATATTTTTATGACACTAGTCAGTGGAGGGATCAAAAGGAAAGACGAAGAAGAGGGCAGTGTGCCTTTTGACCTTCCTGCTGCTAAAACACCATGCTATTCTGGCATTTTAATTGAGAGGCTAACCTGCTTCTCATAAGCATTCACAGTCTTATTTTGTAACTAAAGAAGAAGTTGAAACAAACCAAAAAATTACACTGTGTCCGAGGAATTTTTCATTCTAATGTGTCAGCCACACCACCATTACCTGAATTCTAATAATGTTCCTCCAGGGTTGTTGCCTGGGCATTGCCAGAGACAAATTACCGAGTAGCAGCCGTAAAAACACAAGAGCATTTAGTCTTTGTTTAACCTTGGTTATGCAAGGCCAACCGGGGCTCTAATCTGTATCCTTGAAAAGGTTTACATTTCTCTAAGTTTCAGGAACTTAAAACTGTAGCTGGAGCATGGTACTATCATAAATTATAGAATAATTAAACATCCATTCATTTTAGTGAACTAAAACAAATGTTACCTTATTGTAGCTAATGTATTAATGTATTACAGACAAAGAAATGGAATTCGTAGAACCTCATTTTTGTTGTTGTTGTTGTTGTTATAATACAGCCAAAGTTGGGTTGTTTCTCAGATACAGGTAGCTGTCACTGCTCTTCAGTCAGTGGATGCAGGAACTTTAACCCTAGCTTGTGTAAATTACAAACGTGAAGATCCAGAAAACAGCAGCCATGCTCTCCACGTGTGCTGCCGTTCCATGACTTCACTCTGGAGTGCCTGTCGTAGACATTCGTTTATTTCAGCCCATCCACCATCTGCTCCCTTTGCATTTCAAAGGCCTTTTTATTTCAAATATGTCTTTTTCGTTAACATTTTGAAAATTTCATACATGAGTTTTTATAATTCCACCCTCCCTCTCCCCCTCCCAAACTCCCCATCCCCCAACCCCCTCTCAAATTATTGTCTCTTAAGACTCCTGTAATTAATTTTTATTGGTGTGTGTTGGGGGGAGTGGTCTGCTCCCATTTAATGCTGCTCTAATTTACATGTTTGGGGCTGACCACTGGGAAACGAATAGCTTACCGGGGCCCTGCTCCTGATGAGCACCTGTTCATCCCCTCTCGGCACCCATTGGTTGCCTGCAGTTCTTCATATTGGGGTGGGACCTTATGAGATGTCAGCCCCCCATCCACATTGATTTGTGCCCTGGTGTTGTCATTGTGAAGGTCTAGCTGAGGCCGCCATATTGTTGCGATTCCATGGGTACAGCATTCCCTTCATTATTAGAAGACCCTATCTAGAAGCAGGTGTCCTGGTCCTCTGATTCTTCAGGAAGACGGGACAACAGAGAGGGTGTAACAGTCAAAAACATTTTTGTTCTCATTTCAGAGACTTGTCAGTGGCCCTGCCATATGAGGAGTCAGTTTCTGAACTCTCCATTGCTTTGGAAGCCTTATTACTTGGTTACAAGAAAAAAATCTATATACTATATCTATGAGTTCCTGTGACATTGATCCAAAAGGACCAAACTTGAGGAGCACACAGGGCTTCGTAGATTCTTGACCATTCTTAGGTATCCATGTTAGGAGTGTGTGTGTGTGTGTGTGTGTGTGTGTGTGTGTGTGTGCTCATCTGTGTGTCTGTGCCCATCTGTGTGTTGTTGAAATAGGAGCGGCGGGGCTGCGTCCCCGGCACCCGGCCGCCCGCATGGCTAGCTTATGCCCGAAATAATTACACGGAAACTGTATTCTTTCAAACACTGCCTGGCCCGGCTAGTTCCAGCTTCTTATTGGCTAGCTCTTACATATTGTTCTAACCCATTTCTA
>NW_026067929.1:5291051-5402704 GCF_014885135.2 Alexandromys fortis | reverse complement strand
GTGTGTGTGTGTGTGTGTGTGTGTGTGTGTGTGTGTGTGTGTGTGGTGTGTATGCTTAGCATCCACAGGCAACAGGAGCATTGCTTGTGCTCACAGGTCAGGATGCCAGCCCCATACCTGTGCCTGTGCCCTGGGGATATGGCTGTCTCCATTCTTATTACTCATGTGTGGCTTAACACTGCTGTAAAAAAAATATCCCTAGACTCATTCAGTGCTGCAGAATCACTTTTTTTCATCTTTCTCTTCCATTTTGTATAATTAGAGAATATATCTGTTTTCACCCTGAGTGTCATGGTTCAGGTGTTTGCGTTTGGAATGTCTTTGACAAATCCTAGTGCCCGCCCCTCCTGCGGTCACCTTCCAGATGTGTCGTTGAGAAGAATGGGGCAGGGAAAGCAATAGTCTGCTGAGGAGGAAAACCCAGAGGATGTGGATTTTATTCTCTTCTGACGAGACAACGTGCCACCAAACTAGACGCCATTGGTCATCTGCATTGCCTGTCCTGTCTTTTCCAGGCACTCTCCAAAGGTGGTTAAGGCTGCGTCTCAGGTCCTCAACAGCATGTGGCAGTACCGAGATCTGAGGAGTCTCTACAAAAAGGTAAGGGCTGCGTTTTCCTTTCTCTAATCTGAGGCTCCTGAGCTCCCAGGTTTTAGGGCCAAATATGAGCATCATAAGAAGCATCCCACATATAGTCAGTGTTTGTTCAAAAGCCTTGGGACCTGAAACAGGAAAGAGAAAGATGCTATCCCTATACCAAGATATAGCATGTGAGCCTTCTTGACTAAACAAATCTAAACTTATGTAGCCTTACACCAAAACGTCTCTTTTTGATTTCCTAAGAGTCTATAATTTCTTTTCAAATTTTGAATTTAGCATAGTCATCATTATTCTTAATGTGTGTTTGTGATGTATATGGGCACATATGCCATGGTGTAGATATGGAAGTCAGAGGACAACTTGTGGAACCGGTCCCCTCCTCCACCTTTATGTGGATCCCAAGGTGTCAGAGCACAGGTATCAGGACTGGCTCAGCATCATCTTTGCCTGTCGAGTCGTCTCACTGGTTCCTGTGGGTTCTTTTATTTTCAGATATTCTATTCATTTGCTTCTTTATTTCATGTGAGAGCATGTGTGTATGAGTGTGAATGTCTCTGTGTGTCTATGTACTACTCATAGATGCGGGATGCCACAGAGATCAGAAGACATCGAATCCCCTGGATCTAGAATTCCAGGAGATTGTGAGCCACCATGGGAGTGCTGGGAAAGGAAGGAACCAGGGTCTTCTGAAGATTAAAGAGTGGTCTGGGCCTCTGAGACACCATTCCATCCTCCTCTTCCATTTCTAATTAACACCCAATGCATATATATATTTAGAGAGTACAGCATGCTGGTTCAAAACATGTATTTATTGGTTATTGGCACACTCGAAGTATTTACCTCATCCATTCTCTTAGGCATGTATCATTCTTTATGGTTAAAATTTCAAGGTTCACCCGTCTAGCCATTTTGAAATGCATAATTATATACTTTGAATAACACTAATTCACTTTATAGGAAGAAAAAAAGCACTGGTTTTCGAGCTTGTGTATTCTAAAGTAGACCCAAAGGTTATAAATTTAGAGATTTTGAAAAAAAATTAAAAAGCATCAATAAATTTAAACAAGTAATTACAGAGAAGATACAGGAAAAAATAAACAGCTCAAGAGAAACTGGGGGAGTCAAAATATATGAGGGCTGGACAAATCACCTATACAATGCAGAACCTGCTCTGTGTTCCGGATCCTGATGACGTTACTACATGGCTGCCCAGAGGAAAGAGATGAAGGTCTGCCTAGCCTCTATAACTACAGGAGGCTTGGCCTTCGTTCTGTGTGCTTGTGAGGCAAGCAGGAATTCATATTTTACATTTAAAAGCATCTTCACTTTCCATGTAGATCAAAAATAAAGCCTGAAAAGTACCACTTCTGGGGATGTTGATGCTGTCCATCATGGCCGAGTTCAGTGAGGAAAGGATGCTTCCGAAGCTGGTGGTCAGGCAGGCCTTCTTTGGTTGGTTGGTTTAGTTTGCTTTTTGTTTTTTAGACGATAATTTTTATTGAGAGTTTTATATACTAGCATCGCATCTGTACCACTTCTCTTCCCTCACCCGCTCAACTCCTTCTGTGTCTTCTCACCCTCTCAAATTTATAAACTCTTCTTTAATAATTATTGTTACGTGGATGCACATATTCTTGACAATATCTTCCAGGGGCTGTTTTGGTTTTTTGCTATTCCTAGCTAAGCAAGTGGGGAAAATTTAAATGTCACTAGTAAGTAGAGATGAAGGACATCATAAACACAAGAAAAACACTAGGGTTCAGAAAGGAAAAGCCAGGCTGGAGAAGGTAGGTGACTTCCTTCTACCATGGCTGAGGAGCCTCCTGCTGAGAGAGCCTTCACCTCTGGGCATCCCTGATCACCAGCCCCTGTGTGCCTGCAGCTCCTTGGGCAGGGGTGTGAGGTCGCACACAGTGTCCCACATCAGAAGGAATGAGGCCCATCTTGCCAGAGGCACATTTTGTCTTTCTCTAAACCTGTAAAATATTCAATACCTGGCTCTCCTGTGTTTTAGTCTATTTTTAGATTTCCCCAGTGGCCCTTCTTCTTCCCTTGAGCACTCAGCACTTTGCACTTTAAGTTGATAAAATTTAACATATGCATGTCTCTTTCCAAGTTTTCCTGTGCTTCTAGACATGACGTTCAGAACAGAGATCATAAAATTAGGAGTTAGGGACTATACCAGATTGGTGATAAATCTTTCTAAATATTTTCCTCTTAAAGATGAGCAAGTTTTCTGTTTTGCATGAAATTCAGACCCCCCACTCCCATGGTCTCTGCTCAGCTCCTTCTTGAAGCTAAGTGAAATCTCCCTCATAGCTGAGCAGTGGTGGCGCGTGCCTTTAGTCCCAGCACTCAGGTAGCAGAGGCAGGTGGATCTCTGTAAGTTCAAGTGCAGCCTGGTCTATAAGAGCTAGCTCCAGGACAACTAGGACTGTTGCACAGAGAAACCCTGTTTTGAAAACAAAAACAAAAGGAAGAGACAAAAAGAAAAAAGGAAAAGAAATCTCCCTCAGAAAATGTCGTTGAACTAAGCAGGGGAGCAGACATGGCTGAGCGCAGCAGGCAGGCAGACATGGTGATTGCCCCATAAACTGGAGTGGAGCCAGTAGTTCTGAGCCCCTGGCTGAAGGAGCTCCAGGAGCCCCTGCCTTACAGGAAGCACCGGCTCACCTTCCAGCTCTTCTGCTCCTCTGCAGTGCACCTGCTCACACTTTGTGCACCGTGGGAAAGCAGCTCTGAGACACCCTCAAGCTGTTTAGTGAATGGCAGCGCAAGCTTTTCACTTTCTGTTGAAATAGGAGCGGCGGCGGGGCTGCGTCCCCAACACCCCGGCCGCTTGGCTAGCTTATGCCTGAAATAACAACACACAAACTGTATTCATTTAAAGAACTGCTTGGCCCATGAACTCTAGCCCTTACAGGCTAATTCTCGCACCTGGACTAGCCCATTTCTAATGATGTGTGTAAGCACCCCAAGGTGCGCTTACCGGGAAGATTCTAGCCTCCGTCCATCATGGTGTCTCTGCTCCAGAGAGCAGAGCTGTCCGGTCTCTCCGGGAGCAGAGCAGAGTCTGACCTCACTTCCTCTTCTGCCCAGAATTCTATTCTGTTTACGCCTCCCACCAATGCTTTAACCTATGAGGCCAGCCAAGCAGTTTCTTTAATTAACCAATGAAATCAACAGATTGATATATGACACTCCCACATCACTTTCGGGTGATTTTTTTTCCTCTGTTGGTAGTAGAGTTCAAGAAGTGTAATTGTCTTTGTATTCCCACAAATGGAAGGGTGTGTTGACAGAAACTTAATGGAGTTAAAACTCAAGAGCTAAGTTGGTTTAAAATAACGTGTTTCATATGAGCACATTCAAGAAAGATGGGCTGGAGAAATCAATGTGATGTTTTTCGTTGGCCCATGATTAAAAAATGTTGAGAAAGAGTTGTTCTTAATCATTTCCAAATTATGCAGTTGTGAAATGGAACAGGGACCTCTGAGCTCAGTGTCATGAGCCCTCCTGATAAAGCCCTGCATTCATAATCGTTTTCCTTTTGAAAGACCTGCGAAAAAGCCCAGTTCATTCTTCCTCTTCAATTGTCTTTCATCGGCAGGGAGGCCGATTTCTGTCCTGTTCTTCACTGACAATTTGCATACCTTTGAAAGCTGTGTGATCCATATCTTTTAATTATCCTTATGTCAAATCTACTTATTAGAATCTATTAGGGATCAGTAACTGAAGGGCTCCAAGGAAAACTTAAGACACAGAGGCCACAGCTGTGGGCAAGTGAAAAAGATGGAGCAATTGCTGGCAATTCTATTACTTTCTGAATTATATTCTTTAGGTGTTAAAGCACAGATCAAAGGGAAGAAAACTATGGAGCTAAACCTTAAAGAATGTTTAGAATTTGTATAATTAAGAGTTTGGGGTGAGGACATTAAAAGAGGGAAAACAGGTGGGAGATGGAATTTAGGATGTCTAAGACCCAATGTGGCTACATCCATCACTGGCTTCAGCTACACAAAAGCCAGACTGCATAACATTAGCTCAACTGTTTTATTTTCCAGATACGCATTTAGTCAGCTAGGATACCTTGGCTATCTGGGTTCTGACCAAAACAAAACTGTGGTTTATTCACGATGCATTTGATGCCCCCAAACACATTTGCGTTATCTGAATCTTCAGCTTGAGTGGAGCCCATCTGGACTATCCACTTTGGGGAAGATGAGCAGAGGTTATCATGGTTATATAACACAGCAGCTTTTCTAAACAGCCCTCATGTTCAGCTAGCCCTATGTAGAAGTGTGAAATCCTTTATCATCTGTGAATGGCCGGTGGACGGTTCATAAAGCAGTGGAGGGTATTTGCAAACCTGTTGGTTATGTAGGACGTCAGAAGTGCTTGTCTCTCTAGACACTTCAGATTAAAAACAAGTCCCTTGACAAAATGGAGCGCTTATGTTTGATGGTGTTTGGGAAGTCTTACGATGGGTGGCTTGGGGAAGAGTAAATAAACTTGGGAGGAGGAGGGTATAAAAATGCAAAAACAACTGTCTAAGTGCTATGTGTCATCACCAAGAAATAGAATGGGGCGTAAACGAAGTCACTAAGCAGACAGTGCAGCTATAGATGATCCACTTAAGTAGCTACTTCTGCCATGAGCCGAGATCAGACAGAAATCTCTCTCTCTCTTTCTCTCCCTCTCCTCTGCCACGTACTGTAGATTCAATCCTTTCTGTGTAAGTTAAACTTATTGACTGCCCCCCCCCCCCGCCTCATACACTTACTCCAACCAAACAATGGAACAAAGAGCTGGGCAGTCAAAGAGTAGGAAGCTGCTGAGCTCCGGCTCATACCCAGGGAGCTCGGACTTGGCCTGGGCCTACACTCAGCTGCCAGGGTGTCCCAGGGAAGTGGTTGGCCATGAGCCCTTTGCTAAATCTTTGACAGTAGAGAACCAGTCTAGGCCCCAGCAGTCATTTCCATGGCCATTTTCGCTGCTGCTTTTCCCTTGGTCCCCTGCTCTCCCCTGCTGTCTGTAGATGCTAACGCCCTATCCTTTACCCACAGTCTTGCTCCTAAGCGACTCCACCTGCCAACCATTGCTTCGTAATGGAGCCCAGCAGGAAGAACCATACATATGAAGGCTTAGTAAAGCAAACCACACAGGCTTGGTGTTTTAGGACCTGACTGAGGAAAGCAAACCGCTATGGTTTTGTGGGTGTCTCTTTCTGTTGCATGTCAGCGCGGAGTGCAAGTGCACAGTGGGGTGGGTATACTGAAGACTCCTGTTACCTGGAAGGTCAGAGTGAGGCCTAAGGAAGAGCGAGATACGCAGTCAAGTAAAGCCTATTGCTGCCCTCCTCCCACGACTGTCCCCATTTTGGTCCCATATGCTTCTCCTTTGAAGTGTCGCGGAACAAATGAGCAAAAGCCGTCTTCTTGTGACTCCCATTACACGCCAGTCCTCCCCTTTGCCTCAGGCTCCCCACCGCCTCTTCTCCATCCTTGAGCAGTTCATCTTCCTGTTCATTCCTTACATTTTGGTGTCTCGAGCTCTTGATGCTTGGGACTCGGTTGTCTGGTCTGCATATTTCCCGAGTGGCCAGAATTCTCCCCGCTGGGTACAATTAACCAAATGTGGCTGTCCCTGCGATCTGTTTCCTAGCCCTCGCTCTTTAGATCGTTAGCCATCTACACAGCCCACTTAAATAACTTTTCTGCAGTGCCCCACTGACGCCAGATCCCAGAGAGTCCGCTCCTCCTAAATTCAGCTGCTCTTCCCGGGTCCCCTGCACATCATCATGAGCTAACACTGGCACTGGTGCCCGGAACCATTCCTGACTCTACAGAAAGCTGTATACATCTCAGGCTCTGCCCACCTCTTTTGACGTTCAGGGACGCATAAGCAGCCACTTCTTCTCTGCCAGATCATCAGGCTGAGCTCTAATCCGCGCTTCTCGTCTTTAGACTTGGCCTTCGCCAGTCTGCTCTCCAAAGGGCTGCTGGGATAAACCGTCTAAAGGGTCAGTGTGATTCATGCCTTCTCATGGCCCTCTTGGTCTTCAGTATGGTGTCTAAATATCTTGGCATGGCTCGTGAGTCCTACCAAGACCAGCCTAGGCCTCTCTCTAAATCATCCCATCCCTTGTAAGTACTTATGCAGCCATATCTGACCTTGCCCTCAGACCGTCCCTTAAATCTGTGTTCTGTTCCATGGCACATCTCAACCTTCATTCTCCCTATGGCTTTGATACTACCTCCCTTGAACATCAACTTTATGAACTCCTTAATCGAAGTTAATAGCACTGCTTAGTAACCTAAAACAGTTTTTAAAAATGATGAGTTTAAATATTTTTTTTAATTTTTACTTGAATTGCTTTTCAGTATTATAAACCCATGACTAAACATCCTCCAGTTTACTGGCACTATACCATTTAATGACTACAGAAGTATTTATGTGTCTGGTAGAAGCAGCTTCCATTACTGGCTCAGATACTTGTCGTGGGAGAGTTCACCATCAACTTATTTACTTGGCAAGTCATCCATCCCTTCATAACCATCGACATCACACTCGTCTCCGGCCCTGGAGCAATTAATATCCCACCCTAATGAAAAGCACCGAGTGCAAGGATCCCCCAAATATATAAAAGGCAGGAGGAAGCTATGCCTCTGGGAAGAGACTTCATCCGTATGCATGAGAAATAAGACCGTAGTCCATGAGAGAAACCAGAGCTGCGTCCGCTGGCAAAAGTCGTGGAGATGCTTTTTAACTTTTCCTTTTAATAAAAAGTCACACTTCTTGGTTTATCTCGACTACTTTGATTACTCGCTGTGCCAAGCTTAAAAGTTTCCTCTTCCAGACACCAGTATCTGTGAAGATACAGCCTAGGGTTTAATGGAATAGAAAATTGAAGCTTATCTCCTCCTCAGCCAGTGTTTTATGGGTCTTCATGGGGCATCATGCTCATGACCGCTTTAGCAGACCTTCCTGAATGCAGACCGGGTAACAGACGTTGATTTTAAATTTCACACAGCCCATTCAGCTTCCAAAGCATTATATACACAGCAGCTGCCTGAAGTAGAAGCTTCCTTTATCATTTGGACTGTGGGTTTTTGTTATTTGGGGAAGTTTATTGTTCCCTATTAAAGTTTAAATCTTTGTGTTTCTTAGGATGGTTTTAAGTTCATACAAAAGCTAAAGGGGGATACAGGCTTCCCGTGTGCCCTCGTCTGTAGATGTGGAAATTTCTGTCCCACCTGGTCCTCTCTGTATGCTATGAATATGTTTTATTACCACTGGTTAATAAAGAAGCTGCTTTGGTCGATGACTTGGGCATATTTCTAGCTAGTTCTTATATCCTAAACGAACCCATTTCTATAAATCTGTGTATCACCATGAGGCTGTGACTTACCAGTAAGATTCCAGCATCTTTCTCCTTCAGCAGCTGTGTGGCATCTGCCTGACTCCACCTTCTTTCTCCCCGCATTCAGTTTAGTTTTCCTGCCTACCTATATCCCGTCCTGCCACAGGCCAAGGCAGCTATTTTTCTTCCTGAATCACTTGATGTCAAGTTAGGGTAGCAAAAGAAAACGCTGAGGTTCAACTCAGCTACGAAACATCCCCCTCCATAAATCTGGGAATTTACTTGGTGATGTTTGTATTGACAAAGAAGGTCTTTCTTCATGAGGTCCCTTGACCTCTAAAAGACAATTCTTAGATGCTCATCATATGATATCTGTCCAAAATCAAATGTACAAATGGGAATAGTAGCAAAAATCAATTGTTCAAAAGTGAAAATCAATGTACGTGGCAGTTACTGAACAAGAAGTGACTAAATTACACCTCTTCCTCAAACAGATCCCCAAAGAAGGGAACCCCATGTAGCTACACCCAAATTAAACATTTTCTCTTTAATCCACTCTTATCACAAAACTTCTCCCATACAGTTTTAAGTCAGAAATTACAGAGACAAAAAGCAGGGGAAAAAGACTCGGTCAAGCATGAGAAAAGCCAACAAGGGGAATGTAAGTTTACATACACACAGGAACTCACTTTGTGATACCAACTCAAACTCAACCACTTGTTTTCTGGCAGATCAGGATAAACTGGGTGGTGTTACAGCTACCCTAGTTCCTCCTCGCCTCTGTCTTTCGTGTGCTGAACTTTTGCCCATCCCACACCTGCCAAGCTGGTTAAATGGAGAAAGAAATGGTTCCATGGTGAGGAAAGCTAGCAGAGTGAGTTTCACCTGGCTTTGGTCACTCTGCCCAGGAGACATGTGCCCATGTTGCCTTCTTCTCTCTTGGGGTCAGTGGTATCATTTGCTCGGAGTTGTACCAATCACTGAGCCTCTCCCATCTGTTGATGGATCACTTATGCCTGGACATCCTCACTGGGCTACTCAGAATTGTCCATCAGCCTCAGGCTTTTGCTAAACCTCTACAAGCAAATTACACTAGGTACAAAGTCTATACCCTTATATCTGATGCCATTTGAGAAGACCTATTTAAAAGGAAATGCTTATAATCATAAGATCGTATACAACTCTTGGAAGTGTGTCATACAGTGGCTCCAGCTGAAGCTTAAGCCACAAGAGCAACAGTCATTTCAACCTCTGTTACTCAACGTGTAGATCACCCTGATAACACCACTTGAGACGATAACCCCTGCAGCCCCCAAGTTTTCAAGAGTACATAGTTCATACTCCTTTTGTCTATGCTCTCTGTCCCACATCTTCCATCTCAGTGAAAATGCTATAGTAGTTACCAGTAGCTTCAACCTTAACAGCTACCCACACCCATGGTTCCTTGGTCCTGTGCAAGATCAGTGCCCTAGGAAACAAGATGTCTTCAGATGATCTGCCACAGAGTCAACAATATGAAAACTATCATCAGTGGCCAAGGGAGAAGGAAAGTCAAAGAATTTGGACTCTTGATGCTTCTTTTTGGTGCTATTGGTCCTATGGTAGGGTGACACCCTTGACATGGTTCCCATGAACTTGAGAGAGACACTGAAGCCCCATTTCCCCAGCTCCCACCTTCTTGCCCTGAGTGCCCCTCCTCCCAGTCCATTTCCATATTCATTCAGCACATAACTAGATTCCTATTCCCTTGGTTGTCTTCTGGGCTCTGGGAATTTCTAAATGGGTTTATTTTTTTTTTATTGGATTTCCTTTCCCTGTTGCTTAAGCATGTGATTCTCAACAGTTATTTCTTGAATGCTCTACACTTATTTTTTTTACTGGACTATTGCGAAACAGATATATGTTTCTCCTGTTCGTGGTCTGAGATTCTGAAGCAAATGGTCCCCGTTTGCTGTCAAGAGAAGCTTCTTTAATTAAGAGTTGGTAGTTACACTTATCTATAGGTGTAAGGATAAGGTTTAGAATGCCGTGAGGGATTGTGGTAGGCTAGAAAAGTTGCAGTAGGAGATTCTTTTCTAAGGTCTGTGACCTCACTAGCCCTGGAGGCTGGCTGGACTTCCAGTACATGGCATGTTTTGCCTCATGCTGAGTCGACTTTAAGTTAAATCAGACAGCTGTTGCTGGCCACCAACGTGTGCATGGACTCACTACATCTTCATGCATAGCTTGCCACACTGGTGACGTCATGGTTCAAAGGTGCTGCAGCTAGGTAGGACTGCTTAACTGCCTCCATCCCGTGGCAGAGTATTTTCTGGAATCACAGAAGCTAAACCACAGAAAAGAGACTGTCGTATCAAGTGATGTCTTCAGTAATAGGGGCCCACCCTCAATTCCCCAGAGGCAACCAAGGGTTACACCAATAGTCTGTGTTGTTTGGGGAGTCACTTCGACGCCCCTAACCAGCTATTTCAAAGGAGTTTTCGTGTGCCTGATACTGGGGTTTTATTAGTCTGTGGTTCTTGTGGAGAACGTTGTCAGTCCAAGTGGCTCAGCTCATACATACATGTATTTACACACATGTATGCAAACACACACATTCATATGTATTGTATATAATTTTAGGTAAATATAAAACATTATCTGTTGAGGCTTAAATCACACAACCTTGGTGTTATTTGTCCCTCCTTCTCCTTCTATATTGGCTGCCCTTTCTCCTCCTTAGTTTTAGCCCTGTCCCATTCTGTGTTTCCTCCTTTATATCACCCGTATCCTGCCGTTCCCTCTCGTGATCCCCCATTATGATCCCTTCATGCTTTCCTGATTCCGCGGCTGCTCCATGCTGTATACTCATCTCTGAGGATGTGGAACCAGGAACCATGAGGTGTTTGTCTTTCTGTGTTTGGGTTAACTCAGTGTGATCCTTTCTAGGTCCTTCCATTCATATTCAATTTCATGGTATCATTTTTTTCTTTATAGCTGGAGAGTATTCCACTGTGTATATGTGCCACGTTTTCATTCTCTGCTCCTCTGGTGAAAGACATTTATGACCCAGCCCCCTCTCTCATTGACATCTGCCCAAAGGCTCAACATCCTGCTCCACAGATCCTTGCCCAGCTGTGGTCATTGCCATCCTATTCACAAATAGGAAATGAAAGTCCACTGTTTGATTGAAACTCCCAAAGTGGCACCACAAAAGAGGCTGGCTTGATCTTCTGGTGTTTTAAGGTCTTTGTTTTTCTTCTTTTGGTACCTGTTGGATCCTGACAAGTCATGGTGGTTTACCCTCTGACTAAAGTCAATGCATTCCTTCACAACTTGTCAGATCTTCTTGATGATAATAGGTCTTCAGGATTAGCCCAAATGAATTGAACTGAGTTCATAAAATTGATTTATAAGTATTTGCTTCTAAAACGTAGTATTTCAGAAGAGCCTCGTCCTAATATATACTGTACCTTTAGAGCCCAAATCAATTTAATTAAATTTTTTTAAAAGCTGAAACAAAGTAATGAAAGTCAGGGGTCTGTCAGGTAGTATTTATTTCTGCATGAAACCGCAAACACTCCCTTTTGGCCCTTAACATTTAGTTTAAATATTTTAGCGCTAATGGGTTCTAGAATTGTTGGAATTTAATGAATCCTTAACAGTTTACCTTTAAAATAGAGATAATTGTGTATTATTACATCAAAGAACAGCAGAAGGTAGCATCGCTAGGAGAAATCTGGCTTGGTCTTCAGTCACACTGGCTGTGTATCAAACATTCTTCCTCTGTTGTATCCATGCCGGTGAGCACTTTAGATTGAAATAGAGACATAAGGCAGTAACTCCACTAATTCAGAATGTTTCCTTTCTCTGCTTAGTGTTCTTACATTAATGAGTTCCTCCTAGCTAGAAACGACTGGAAAACGGCACATCTCTGAACAAGCATTTTTCATGTATGAGGGCAATCTGGCCTTTTTCAGAAGGCAGCCACGATGTATGCTTTGACTATTATTTGAACATTTGTTTCCCCAGTGAAGAAGTCTGGGATGTGGATGTGAGTGACAGGCTCTAAGTGTGTGAGGTTGATGAGTGGACGAGCTTGAGTTACTAAAAGCCCAGAGGATTTGCAACACACTGTATTTCAAGTCGCTCAAAGAAAATTAGAATCGACAGACTTCGTGGACTGTAGAGCCTTCCAGGACAGCAAAGGCAAAAAACTTGTATTTTTTACTTCAACACCAAGTAGTTTCTGGATGTCCACTGAGAAATCATTGTTCTGAAGCCAAATAAATCTTATCAGAGGAAGAAAATTTGAGTGCTGTTTATAAACAAGGAGGAAAGGCCCAGCGCCCATACGTGAATGACCACTGCTTAGTGTTTACGTCGGGTTTTAGCTGATGTCCCCTGTGTGCATAGACAGCGTTGATTGTCAAAATCAATTATTTATTGAACTCCATGCCAGTCAGAGGCATCTTCGTCATAAGAAAAGAGTTTGCCAAGTCTAAATTCTAAGTCTAGAAAGCAATACACCAAAACTGGCTTTGGAGAGTGCTGTGAGCAGGGCCTTCAGCATGGACCTTGTCTGGGCTGTGACTCTTCACTGTCACCCTTTTCCCACTCTGGCATGGTCTCCAAAGCCCATCCTCCAGAAGCAGAGGTCAGAGGTCACAGAACAAGTAACCCTAAGTCCTGTGCTGTGCTCGCCCTCACCTGATTAGTGAGAATTTGCTATGTCGCCCCATTTTCTCTCTCCTGAAGACCAAGTCTCTCTCCAACTTGCCTTTTAGCAGCCTTTGAGACATGTCTCTTACGTCCACCTTCCCATAAGCCCTATTCTGTGGCCCTAATCCCCCTCCTCCTGTGATGTGAATTATAGTTGCTCATCCTTCTCTGATTGAGTGGGAGTCGAGGGAGGAGGGGCAGATCTGTGCACGACCCCACACCACAGTTCTCCCAGCCTACCCAAATGCTCTCCAGCCCTCTGGATAACATGGCTATCGCACCTCCTGGAATGTGACTCTGTGTCACTGTTCCCTAGCCAGTGGGGGTCCCACCAGGTAATGCCTTCAGGAACCCACCCCTCGGTGTGTTCGGCACACTTCTGCAGTGGGTGTGAGTGTCTGTACCCAACCTTGAAGGAAACTGGAGCACAACTAATGAGAGCTGTGATGTGCCCTCCCTCTCCTCCTTTCTCCCCAGCTCTCCCAAGGCTTTGTGATTGGGGAAAGCTGAGTGTCTTCACTCTGGGCGGGAACTTGTATTTCCTAAAACTGCAGAGATGAAGTAGCAGGGCCACAAGCTCTAAAAGATGGACTTGGGATTGGCATCAGTCCGGGACCAAATGTACGGGTAGATGGACGCTTCAGAATTCCTGGGTTAGATTAAAAAGGAGGCAAGTTCATGTACTCCACACCTAAACATAGGCAGCCCAGGGAAGCCGTCACCGCCACTGCTGGAGCCGAGCTAAGGACTTCCTCCTGAACTACTTCAGCAGAACCAATGCTGCTTTGCAGCCCAGCTGTGTCTGTGTCGTGAACCAACAACAGAAAAAGATTCTCGTGTGATTACTTTCTGCTAAAACAGTATCAAAAAGACCATGAGGCTCTGATCATCCTCGTGACACAACCAGAGAGTACAAAGACCGAGATGCTGGCGGCAACACCTGTGGAATTGATGAGCACTTGGTTTTGCAATAATTGCGGCATTATCTTACAGCATAAAATCCAACTAGCATATGTCAGGCATAGCTGTGTCCCGGCATTAAGCCCAGCACCAGAATCTCAGAAACCAACAGGGCTCTCTGTCTCACAACTGGGAGGCAGGCAGACAGGATCGCTACAGTCTGTAGCGTGATGTGAACATGCAGAGTTAGTGGGGAATGGAAACCGAAGTGGATTTTCTAGGCGCTCCCGAGGCTGGAGGCAACACACATTTAGATGTTGTGATTTGATGCGCCTGCACTTCCTGCCTCCTGTTTACCTGGCACAAAGCAGAGCCAGGCTGGTGTACTGAACAGATGGGAATAAAGAAGGTGTTGTGCTAGGTCTCTGAGGTAACAGCTAGGAGGTGTGCACGTGTAAAGCCGAATCCCAGTCAGTGAGGCTCCGTACACAGGTGTGACCGGGCTGATATGAGTACAGTATCTCTCAGCTCTGAGATTGTGGCCTAGTCTTGTCCCCACAGAAGTCGACATTGAGAATGCTTTATACGACATTCCCAAATACACTAGGAGACTGGAAAACTTTGTTTATGCTCACGTGTGTTCCTCCCAGCTGCCACCTCTGCCTGTGCGGAGAAACTACAGGAGCGGCTTGCAACTAGGGCGAGTCATTAGCATCCGCCAGAGGGAGAGGGGAGATCCTGCCAGGACTTATGCCTGGGCCTTCCTCAGAACAATGCAAAGGGAATCTCAAGGGCCGAGGCACAGGTGTTGCAACACTAAGCCCAGTGCTCATGAGTATGAGGGAGAGAGAAACTAAAGCAGAGATTCTAACACTGGTGAGAGGAGCTGAGTCCTCCCTGCCCTCACTCCTCCTCTCCAGTAGGGCAGAGGATGATCCTAAGAGCAGTTTGGGCCTCAGCCAGCAGCTCTGGCTCAGCCTATGAAGACACCTAGCAAACTCCGTGCTGATATAGGTTTAGTGCCTTGTAATTTCTCTAAGAGGAAGTTATGGGCAAAGGTATGCTGTCCTAAGCAGTTTGTAAGGGACTCAGCCCCGCGTCTCACCCTGCCAGGGAGGTTCCTTCACTGCTAGCATTCCATTTGACAATGTTCACTGTATGTTCAAAACTATAAATGAAGGGCTTGGGGAAACGGCGGGCACGGTACCTGTTCTGCAAGCATGAGAACCTGAGTTTAGATCATCAGCACCCACACACAAAGTCTGGTATACAATGTCCATCTGTGTCCAGTGCCAGGAGGAAGAGACAAGAGGTTCCTGGGGGCTGGCTGACCAGCTAGTCTACCTAAGTGGTGAACTCTGGGATCAGTTAGAGCAGCTGACTCAAATCTAAGGTGATGCAGGGAGACACTAAGATTGACCTCTGTCCTCCACTTGGGTGTACAAGTATACACCACACAAGGGGGTGTATGTGTGTGTGTTCACCTGCACACACACCACAGTCCTCATCCTATGGGAGCAGCTACAGTCTCGAAGCACTCGTGTTCCTGAGACGGTAAAGTTGAGCATGGGTTCGTAAAGTTGACCTGGTTCCGCTGTGCTTAGAATCCCCGAAAATTCCACTGTAGAAAGCCACAACTTTGATGGGTAATAAACTTCTTAGAGAAGTGAATAAGACACTTTGACACAGAAGCTGAAGCTGGGGGAAGACAACAGGAGGATGTGGAGAAGGGGCAGGTGATTCCTAGTGGCGAGTTAAGGCTCAAGGACTTTGGGCTTCTCTTTGAATTTCTGTTTCTATCTATGTGGGGACAATTTAACAGCCTCCAGTTTTAAATTTAATGTGTTAAAAATAAAAACCAATTTGACCTGTCAGATATCATATCACATTTCTGACGGCTTAGCTGGGTCTCTAGCTAAAGGGCACATCTTCTGGGTCGCTGCTCAAGGTCTGCAGAGTCATGGACATTTTACAAGTTCCTTATCGTCAGCCTTGGGGATTAACAGCTCTTCCCTGGTTACTGTGGCCATTCCTCATTCTCCATTTTTTTTCCCTGAGCTTTCTTATCTAACCCCAGCAAGCCATAGGGAATGTACAAAGGGATCTTTGGTTAAGCGTTTAATATAATAAAATATAAACACATACACTATGGCCAATAATGAGTTAAAATTTAAACAAGAAAGGCTAGCGAGCAAAGAGACAAATAATAAAGGAAACTATCTCCTGGAGTTGTGTACTTGTGTGAACCAATTTTAAGTCTTTGTAAGTGACAACAAGAAGTAAAGAAATGATAGCTTATTGCTAGCTAGATTGAAGATATGCACATGGCTAGCAGGACCACGTGTGGTTAGCAATAATGTTCCCCTCAAAAATGTTTATCTTCATTATTTGAGCTTATTTAGTACACAAAGAAAGAATTAAATGACCAAAATTCACCCAGTAGACAATGTGGGAAGCAGTGAGGCTTCACAGTTACTGATGAGCCAGAGACCGTGCTTGGAATCAGCTGCGATCTGTCTCCACCTGGACCAGCTGCATGCTGGTTTCTAGCATCTGGTGTTACATCGTGCTATGACACTTGTAAGCATGTGCCATCAGAATAGAGAGCTTAATGTCCCATCCAGGCTTTTCCAGATGCAGTCATATCAAAGTTCTACAGCTTGGCCATTCCAAGATTTCTGCTTCAGTGAATGGGAGGGAGGAGAGAAAAGGTCACCTCTCATCCAGGGTGTTGTATGTGCATGCCTGTGTGTGTACCCATGTGTTCACATGCATGCGCGTGTGTGCATGTGTATGCGCATATGCATGTGTTTGCATGTACGTTTGTGTGTGTTCACATGCATGCACGCATGCATCTGTGTGTGTAGTATGCATGTATAGAGGTGCACACGTGTATGTGGGCCTGTGGAGGCCCGAGGTTGATATTGGATTTCTTCTCTGATTACTCTGTCATATACAGATTGAGACAGGGTTTCTCTTTTCCCCTTCAACCCAGAGTTCACCAGTCAGCTAGTCTAGATGCCGAACACTCTAGGGATTTAATTTCACTTATGGAGCACTGGCATTTCAGGTGGACCAACACATCTGCTCAGCATTTCCATGGGTGCTGGGGATCTGAATTCCAGTCCTCATGCTCGCTTTGTGTGGTATGCATTGTACCCCCTGAACCTTCTCTCCGGCCCCAAGACCCCTTGCTTCCCACTTAGCTGTGGGACTGAGCCCCTCCGCAGTTTTCAACCCCCTCCTGTTTCTCCTCCTGTTGTCTAAACTATATTCCTTGCTTTCAGAGGATGACCTCATTTCTCATTTTCACTGAAAAAAAAAAAAACATGCAAAACCAAGAAAGAAGATTTCACTCTCCTGTCCTCAGATCTCCCCCACTTCCCTATCTCTTGGCTGGACAGCCTCTCTCCTCATGCTTTCCTCTTCCCCGCGGTCTCCTGCATCCTCCCCGTCCTATACTGTCCTGTAATGGTCCCTTCTTCCCTGTCACCAGCTTCTTTGTCTTGGATGTTGAGTCATTCCCATCAGCACATGCAATGCCTGAGTGACTTCCAGGTGATCTCTTTAGGCATCTCTCCATCCCTCACTCTCTTCAAGCCCCATTTTTGCTGCTTCCCTCAAACCTAGAACTTCACTAAGAGTTGTCCATACCCGGGCGTCCCTTCATCCATCCATATAATCCTCCGAGCCTACTTGAGTTAGATTTAACCAAACTTGTCAAAGAAAGCACCTCAGTCCCACCGCAGTGGTTTCGAACTCTCCAAGAGCAATGCTCGCCTTTGCTGTCTGCTCAGTCTCCTTTTACACGTTTATCCATCTTTTCATGCCTGATGTCACACCTGCCTCCACCTCCTCCCCAGTGCTCCATTCGGTTCCTCTCATCCTCCTTCCAAGCTGCTCTGACTCTGATTACTGAAGCATCCCTGGGCTGGCTTAGCCTCTGCTTTGTGCTCTCCTTCATTTGCATCCACTCTCCAGGTTCTTTCTGTCTTCTTGCCTTGGGTAATACCTGTGTTCTCAACTCCAGATGTTACCTCTGATCCTGCTCCTGAGAGCCAGACTTGCATATTTGGCCTGATTCTTTATCTAGCGTCTGTATCTTTCAGGCATCTCTAATCCAACATACTCCCAAAGCAATCTTGATTTTCCTTCCAAAACGGTTTCTCTGCCATATTCTTTCCAGGAGAGCTCCTCTAGCCCCTTAGGCTCACGGCAGAAACACAGAATGAAGCCTGATTTCTCTCACACCCCAAGGCCACGGGCGTCAGGTCTTCCAGCAGAGATGCAAACATTCCACTTCTCCACCTGAGTCAGTTGCTCACGTGCTCTCTTGTGCCCGCCAGAGCCACTGCTTCTGCTCTCTGGTCTATTAAGCTGTCTTCAGCTCCCAACACTCAGAAGGCAGGGTGTCTTCCTGTACCCTTGATCACTCCTCAGTCATGGCGACCACTCTGTTTCCACCCAGTACCTTCACATCTGTTTTTTTCCTTGACTTGGAAGCCGAATTTAGTGACTGGGTCCATTAACCCCTATAGTGTGAACTCTTCAGGTGCTTCCTTGACGGAATTTCACAACGCAGCCGCGCTAGCACGCTGCTGTCTCTGACGGCTGTCTTCTCTTCCAAGTGTAAGAGCTTCACTTTCATCCTCAGCATCCTTAGCTTGCTTCCTTCTTCACTTTGCGTGTCCTCACTGCCTTCCTTATCTGTGAAACGGAATTCACCTCTTGGATAGAATACTGCCACATGGTTACTTACCCAGGGCATGCTAGATAATCTCTTCCAAAAGAGCCTACTTCTAATCCTGGCTTTATCATATGAGTAAGAACAGGAATTACCAAAATGAGATAAAGAAAGACATAAACAAATATTGAAATGAATATAAATTTTGTTCTTAATTTCCATCTATCAATTTGCAATGATTCAGCACGGGGACCTTGGGAGAAGATTGAAGAGGAGGGGGAGGCAAGGAGGGGGCCAGAGAAAAATGTAGAGCTCAATAAAATCAATAAAAAAAATAAAATAACAATTAAATATAAAAAAATTGCGGTGATTCTTCATAGAACATCAAATTCTTTTAAAGTCTAGATAATGTCTTTTAAAAGACAACTAAAAGAGTTGGAAAGAGTTGTCTCCATGACGAGGGAATCGGGAGTGAGCAGGTGCCCACTGTTCTTTCTTGCTATGCTCGCGCTCCTTGGAACAGTGCTTTGATAGAAATACAATTGAATTAAAGAAGAAAGGCTAGAAGAAAAGCCTATGACATGTTAACAAGAGGTAACTCGTTAACTCTCTGCAGTTGCGAGGACTTTAACCACCAGCAGTTTTAGTTTCACCATCAGCTGTTTTAGTTTTCTTCTTTGTTCTCTACAAATTCATAAATGGCCTGTAATGCATTTGTATGGGTCTTATAATAAGATATACATTTCACATGCTGACAGGATAGTGGAAAGCTAGGAAGGCATGGTGGGAAGCATTTGGAGGATGCTCTGATAGAAAGTAGAATTCCCAGGATCTTCTGGGAATGTATCGTCCATTCGGTGTCTTACCAGAGCCTTGAGGACCTGAGAAAGGAGGACTGGGTTTCTGTGATGCAGAAAGAGATTGGTAATTATGTAACAGTGATAGATGATGTGGCAGGATGCTGTCACAGGACCCTGTTGCTCACAGATCTGTCCTGAAAATAAGAAAGTAACACTTGAGAAAGGTTAGTTGGCAAATGGAGAGCAAGCAGGCAGAGCTGAAACCAGGTAGGCAAAGACAGACATTTTGAGCCATCTGACTTTGAAAGAGCAGTGCATTTGCCTTTAATAATGCATGTGGCCAAAAAAGTCGGCACAGAAACCATTATTCAATATTTGGAGCGGAGGGAAACAGACACAAACCGCCCACCTTCCTGGGCCAGGCTGCCTGGGGGAGAGAGGGGTGTCCTCAATTCCCACTGCTCTGGGTTAAGCCTGGGTGATGTGCGGGGCTCTGTAATCTCTTCTGACACCTGCAGAAATGTTTTGCAAATTCAAATGCTTGGAACTCTGCAGAGTCAGGAGGTGAAGCGTCACCGCGCTCTCCCTGCTAAAAGGAGTACGCTGTCTTTTGCAGGATGGATGGTCACAATATCACTTTGTAGCCTCATCTTCAACCATTGAGAGGGATCGACAAAGGCCCTACTCCTCCTCCCGCACACCCTCCATCTCTCCTGTGCGTGTGTCTCCCAACAACCGCTCAGGTAAGAGCCAGCTCAGGCCATGGTTTCTTCCTGAGCCAAGGGATTCATGCCCAGCCCCTGATCTGGTCACCACTCTGAGAATAGCTGTCTGGCTTGCACGCTGGGTAGTATGTGGTGTATTTTCTGTTTTGGTGGGCAACTCTGTTGGCTACACACAGACCAAGACCAGTCTCCACTGAGCTTGCTTCCTGTCTATGGAATGTCTCTGTGCACTCTGAGTACAAAGTCTAAAGGAAGCGTTCACACATCACAGTTACACAAGTGTTTCTAACTATCCCATACTCAACTCACCTCCTATAAACTATGAGTCATCAGTAAATTTATATCACTGCTAACATTTATTCATATTTTTCTCATTTTGTCACATCCCTAGTACTTTAATTTTGATCTCAGTTTGTTTCTAAATATAATCCAAAGATTATATGGAAATATGAAAAGTCAATTATGTGTGTCATTTGGTAGCATAAGCATCCTATTGTTCTCTGAAGCATGATTAATAAAAACTCAGAGAGAAAAATTGGGGTTCAACCGGAAGGTCAGAAAAGCAAAACAGCGAGCCATTGGCTCTTACCTCTGCCTCAGTCCAAAATGGCAATCCTGCCTCCAGGAATCTCAGAAGGAGACTGAGTTTGAGAGCTGTTTCCTGCCCTTTTATAATCCTCTCTAGGGCTGGGATTAAAAGCATGTACCACTGGGATTATAAGGTATTCACTGCCCGGTTTCCAAGACAACTAGTGAGGCTGCTGGGATTAAAGGTGTGTGTTACCACTGCCTGGTCTGTAAGACTGATCAGTGTGACTGTTTTACTCTCCGATCTTCAGGCAAGTTTTATTTATTAAAATACAAATGAACTGCTACTACAATTCTCTACCTCAGCGGATAGGGTTTTAAGCTTATCTTTTCATGTCTGAATGTTTATTTCTTTGGCTGAGGAATGAGTGAAGACTCAATTAATCAGATGTCCTCATGCATGCCCTGATGTTTAGGCTCTTATTTGTGACAAGCTTCTCTTCCCTGCCCCACCCCTGACCCCACTGAAGAAGCCCTGTTCTCTGAAACAGCATTTTAGGGGGCTGGGCAGTCATCTAAGTGGCTTTTGTGTCCCTTAGGATGACTGTCCTCAAACTATGACAGATTCACTTGTCATACAGTTGAGGAAAAGCAGAAACAAAGAGAGAAATTTTGAATGAAATCAGTTACACGCTCCAAGCTCCACGAAAGTTTGTATATTCAAAGGATGGTTGTTGCTTAGGGCATTTCATCCAAACCGTAGATGAGAATCAGGAACCCCCTATAACTTAGAAGCACCGAGGTGGGCACATGCTTTTAACTCTACAGTTCTGAAGGCTTAAAGAGCATCTGGGGCACTTAGGAGGCTGGTTTTTTAAAGGCTCTACCTACCTAAGAGCTACATTCAAACAACCAGGGTCGGAAGATGAAGTGATAGAGTAAGTGGGAAGGTGTGGGGTATGGAAGAGCCATGTCTGAGTAGGCAGACAAGGGCCAGACTGGGGACGCATTCAACAAGTGCTTTGCCTTGGTATTTCCTAGGCCAGGCACATCAGGACACCTAATAAACATTTGCTCGCATGAATTGATCTTTCTTGGAGCTTAAGCCTGATTTACTGAAGACTTGGGGCATCACCACGTGCAAGGTCTCAGGAGATAATTACACACTTCATGTAGCTTAATAAACGTCGCCATCTGTGCAATATTAGACTCTCATTTTAAAAGCTTTGGTCAAAAGGCTCCAAAATACTGTGCCTTCTTGATGGATAGCACTGACATCCAAGTGGCCAGGTTCTATGCAAGGATACCCAGGACCAGAGGAACAAGGACAAAAGAAGGTGTTTCCCAGAAGAAAAAAGTTTAAGCAGAAGAGAGAGAAGGCAGAGGGCTGTGGAAGGAAGTGAGAGCCCCTCAGCTGATGAGCAAGACCGGGAAGGATGGATGGAGCACAGCCAAGCTGGAGGCTTGTGGGAGACTCGGTTGTTCTCACAGTAATTCCCCTTTGAGCTCAGTATCCTAAAGATGCGGAAAATGCAGAGTCCGTTCGCCATGCCCCCAGTCTAATCCAGCCTCAACCAGACAGCAGCCAGGTCCTTCTCTGTCCTAACCTTCACTGGCCGCGGATTCCTTCTTGAAGAGCGCGTGTCCCTGTGTAGCAGGGAAAATGCACCCTTGAGTCAGATCGCTAAGATTTCAAGTGCGTCCAACTGCAGGTTGTCAAGTCCCATGCTCCTGGATTCCCTCTGGCTGCTTTGACCCAACTGGTATTGTGTGGGGCTCGAGCATCTATTTCTTAGGAGTTTGGAGAATTCTTTCTGATAAGTAGTTGAGGCGGGAAATCTCCACGTACCTCATGAGCCGAGCAGTGAGCCCATGTTTTATTTTGATCCATTTGGGATGTGTAGTGAATTTCTTTTGGGGCAGTCACACAGCACCTCTGCTGACTTTCCCAGCATTTTGATGTGGCTTTTCCTAACTACTTTCACCTCCAGTTCTAAAGTCTCACATGCCTATTTCTCTGCTGTGCTGGGATACTCTGAGTTTAGTGGGCATGCCACACTTCCCATCCCCTCCGCTGACTCTGGGTGGCATGGGGATTTACACACAGAATTTATTAAGTTTGACAGAATCCAATGGCTCACATGATGGAAAGAGGTACATTCAGGGTAGAAGCCAGCCCTGTGTGTTGGGGCAGAAGAACCCTGTACAAAATTCAAATGAAAGGTAAACTGAGGAAAAGCAGCTTAGACTCTAGCAAAGAACGCTTTATGTTAAAAGTCCGTTTCAAAAAAAAAAAAAAAAAAAAAAAAAACTGCAGCCTCATTCGTTACCTGCTGTGCTTGTTAAGAGTGAATTCCAAGGACTCTCTGTAGAAAATTCAAACCAAAAATGGTCAGGATTTGGTGGAAAAGCCCTAAACTTTTAGGCAGATCTTTGAGTGCATCAGGAGTATGGAACACTGCCGTGGGGCTTAGGAAGTCAAAGGAAAATGGAAGCTACAAGCACACCATGGCCACAGTCCTCATACTGCATCTGATGTCCCCATCATGGTGAGACTAGGCCTGGCTCACACCCCTACAGCACCAACCCTATTTTCTGCCTCTTCCCACATCAGCTCACTGTTGAGTTGCTACCAAGCCATCTCATGAACTGGGGTTTCCATGTTTCTGGTGCCAGTTTACTTAAAATAGCGTGGAATTCTCCAGAGAGTCCTTCCTAGAATTACAACTCATCTCCTTTACAAATAGGAACATGGCCATGGTGGGGGTCCATTCCTTATGCCCAGCAATCAACAAGTAGCTGAAATGTAAGGGGTGCATGAGACATAATCACCCCCAAAGAGCTGAGCCCTGTAAGGAAATAAAAGCAAAAGGCAAAAACAAAACAAACAAACAAAAAAAAAACATTCTTCCACTTATCCCAGGCTACCTGGAGAAGAGCCTCGTGGGAAACGTAGTTCCAATGCTGCAAATCCCCTTCATGGAAGACATTGCTTCAGTCTTACGTAAGGCAGCATCAGGGCAACTCTGTGTTGAAATCACATTGTATTCTTCTCATCAGGGACTTTTCCATGTCAGCCTGATTCTAAAATCCTTTCTCCAAATGGCTAAGACCAGAAATGTTTCCGGTTTCTCATTTTTAAATATTTTTTTTAGCCTGGAATAATTTCGTATATATCTGGAGACACCGAGCAGAGAACACAAGTCTAAACACAAAATGTATTCCTGTTCCCTTATGGACCTTTCACACAGCCTGCAGTCGATTGTGTAACATAGTCTACGTTGCTTGGGGTGCCTTGACTACAGCCTGTGTTATGGGGCAGAGTGTGGAATTTTCCACCTCGGTTGTCATGTCACTGCTCGGAAAGTTTCCGACTTCAGAGGGTTTGTACTCGGGGTTTTCAAATTAGCGATGCTCAGGCTGTAGCAGCTCCTTTGAAGCATATCTAATTAAACAATAAAGAGAGGGCGAGGGGGAGAGAAGGGGAAAAAGCTCGGAAGACCAGTCTCCTTCCGAAAGCTCTTGTGCACACCTAGGGAGGGCCATGTCTCCGCCATCTCTACCCAAGGAAGATGATTCCAGCCTGTAATCCTCAGTTGCCCACCTCCAAGTCAAGCTGTCCCTCTTATGAAAAAGCAGCAGTTGCCGTGGGCGGAGGGAAGACGGTAAAAAGAAGAGTCAGGAGAAGTAAAAGTGAGAAATGAATGCTCCATATACCATACTGGCATAGGTTGGGCCGTGTGTACTTGTGAGGTGAACCGTTCCGTGAAAAGCCATGTGTGCCACGGAGTGAGACACAGAATAAAATCTTTCTCATTTCTTTACATAGCAAGTGCCCCAGCTTCACCTCGGGAAATGATCAGCCTCAAAGAAAGGAAAACGGACTATGAGTCCACTGGCAACAATGCCACCTACCACGGAACTAAAGGAGAACACACTTCCAGAAAAGACGCCATGACAGGTAAGCACCGTCATGACTTAGGATCAGTGACCTTGATCAGGATCAATGCTGACAGCCAGGAGGACCATCAGAGCACTTGAGATCTTGAGAATACCCGGAACTGGCGGAAGAAGATAAGGGTATCACAGGATTCTCATTGAGACATTTTCTTCTCCTACCATGATGCTGATCCCTTATATGACAATGCCCACGAAGCTTCTAGAGAACCCATGAGGTTTTGTCTTCATCCCATCTCAATTAGAGCCAGCATCCTTTTTCCATCCCTTAAGCTGGGACTTTAGGGAAGCCAAAGTGAATACACTTGGTGGCCGGCTAGTTCCCTTCCCAGAATGCCTTGCTCATCTTGACTCGTAAATGGGCGTGGCCTTACATATCCTTTGTACAGTTTTCCTTGGGGATTTACAGTCATCTTCAGGATCTGAATACACTCCCTTCCACTGATAGCTTCTTTTAAGAACACAGATATAGAGATGGAAGAGGGGAAGCGGGACATAGGAGGCTCTTGTAAGAGGTTTAGTTCGTCCAAACTAGATTCTCAGAGCCGCACGACTCAACAAGGGACCAGTGCAATTCTTTACCACATAAAGATGAAAATGGGTCCCTCCTGAAGACAGACTTGAGTAATGGGCCTTTAAGAGGAGATCAGGTGGGCATATCATTGATAGAAGTGGGGTGCAAGGAGTGTAACCCTAAAGTGGCACAGAGGTGCTTTCATCGGAGCATGCTCCAAAAGCACAGGGCATGGATCTCTGATGTTATTTATGCGTAGACCTGCAGGGAAGCAGAGTAGACAAATTGGATGATTTATTAAATGTCCCCCAAACCCAGGAAAGATAAGATAAATTTTTGCAATAACAAATCTATTTACCCCAGCAGCAGTGTCTTCCTTGTTAACCCTGCACAGCTGTGTAAAGAAACATGCGACGAAGATATATGTCCCTTCCGCACCCCCAGGACCACATTCTGCCTCTGTGCGCAGATCCCACATGCCACCCTTGATCCTGAAATGCCTCTTGAATGGGAGAGATGAATTCATTTCACCACCACAGCCTATCCTTCTTTTTCACTGTGTTTTTCCCTGCCCTATAAATGTTGCTCTCACCGTCATTGAATATGAACCAAGAAAGTTAAGAGTCTGAGTCCTCAGCATAGAGGTTCCCAGTGGCAAATCTAATTCATACTGATGAGTCTGAATTAACAACGACAGCAAATTCATCTGACCAGTCCAGTTTATAATTATTCTTGCCCCGGGTAGCCACAGCTCTCCTCTTCGTTCCTAGCTTCTATCACGTCTCTGAGAATACCATCTCCCTCCCCTTGTGTTTCTGCAACCAAGGGGCCCTGAGAATCCCAGCGTCAGCTGTGCAGTCAAGCATGCCAGATGCTGGCAGCTATTTCTCCAGCTGTGGTTGCCTAGGAACCTCTTTGTGCCACCTGATCCCTGGCGATGCAGCCCAATGTTTACGTTTATCTGGGGACTTCACCTCTCCATGTGAGCTTCCCTTTTCATCAGTGATGCCTGCGGGTTTTGTCAGTGCCCCTCTTAGGCCTTTTAAGGCCATTCTAGTCCTTTCAGCTAGCAACTGGAGTGTTTAGGGAATGACAGGAAAAGGAAGGCACTTCTCATGAAGAGCATCCTTGAGGCCCTCTGCTTCATAGGCCTGCGAATGGAGTTCACTGTCAACCAGAGTCTCTTTTACACAGGCGAGCGAGCCAAAGAGCTCAAGACAGAACTTCCAGCAGAAGCATCTTCCACTTAAAAACCAACAACACAACATGAAAAGAGGCTAAGGTTGTAATAGTACAGATGTTCCAGCCCCCCAGGATACAGTATTCCAAATACTGGAAAAAAAACAACCTTTCGCTTTGACCTTGAAGTGACATTTTTATCAGCAATACATAGGGCAGATAAGATCAATTTCTAAGATTCATGCCTTCATTCAGTTATTCAGTAATTACATAGTTTGCTCTGTGAAGATCCTCTTGAGACCAGGCCTGTAGTAAGAGAGCTGTCAGTTCGTTCCCAGCTGCTCAGTCCTGAAATAACCACACAGGAACTGTATTAATTAAATCACTGCTTGGCCTATTAGCTATAACTTCTTATTGGCTAACTCTTATATCTTAATTTAACACATTTCTATTAATTTGTGTATCACCACATGGCTGTGGCTTACTGTCAAGGTTCTGCTCATCTGTCCCTGGCGGGGGCTACATAGCTTCTCTCTTACTCCACCTCCTGTCTCCTAGCATTCAGTTTAGTTTTCCTGGCCTAGCTCTATTCTACCCTATCACAGGCCAAGGCAGATTCTTTATTCATTAACCAATAAAAGCAATAATACTTATACAGAAGGACTTCCAACACCACAGGCTCCTTCCCAGAGACACACAAGCGGAAAGCACAAGACATGGTTATCTGTTTTTTATGGGCCCTCTGCTCTCATAAACAGAGGCCGGCAATAACAAGGTCAGCAGCAAAACAAATTCTCCATAAGGTGGAGATCACATGATCACATGATGCTGAGCATGACGAGGGGCTAAACAGATATTGAGACAGAGGAGGCCAGGTGGGAAGGGCAGCTTTACATGCCATGGGTAGCAGAGAGACATCTCAGCTGACAGCTGATGGCAATCAGCCAGATCCCAGAATCTGGGATAACGGAAGATTTGCAGGTACAGTCTTCCCGGGAAGGGGGGGGGGGGCGGCGCACAGGCTTGACTCACTCAACAGAGCAAAGAGGAGAAACAGGTGGCCAGGGCTCCATAACTAGAGAGAGAATGGTTGAGAAATATGGTGGAAAGCGGGGTGGGGCAGATCATGTGGAGAGCACTCGAGTATTACCAGGCAGGGAGCGCGATGTAATCCAACCCGTAAAACACAAGGATCGCCCTGCCTGCGCAAGATTGGTCCGTAGTGAAGACAGGACAGACGGGAAGTTGGGCCCGTTAGGAAGAGTCAGCGATCCAGGAGAGAGTAAGGAAGATAGACAGACACAATGTCTGTTTATCCAGCGAGGGTGCCTTGCACACGTGAAGACCTGAAAGTGAAGCTCACATCCGCACGTAAGGAGCTGGGCATGCCCGCCTGTGCCTGTAACCCCAGCACTGGAGGGGCAGAGGCAGGCAGTCTGGCCAAAGTGCCGCTTCCGCTTCAGTGACAAGGAAACAAGATAGAGGGCAGCAGGGGACATCTGATGTTCTGCCCTGTCCTCCACACGCGTGAGCAGGGGCTCACACGCCCACACTTCCGTGTGGCATACACGGGGGGGCATGCAGCATACACGGGGGTAAAGGGAAAACAGAAATGAGAGTTACGCTCACTCGGGGTGCAGATTGTAACTGCACAGCTGCTCTATGCCTTTTAGGCAAGAATAGCGGCAGTGGGTGGTATGAAGTTAACCCTTGGTACTCTGTCCTGATCTGGTATGCTTTTGAGTCTGAGAGAGTAGCGGGTGTACAGATTTCCTTGTCCTCAGATCCTGGAAGCCAGGGGTATTTTAAAAGATTTTTGTGTGTTCTATTGATCCTGAACCAGTAGCATTTTCCAGACCTTTCTTAAGCCATGACCCCTCAGTATCTGTGAGAGGAGCAGTGACCTTCATGTGGGCCTGCGGCGTGTACCTCTGAGGTACCATCTGAGGAAATGGACCTCCTCTATAGCACAGCACCTTCCCCCTGCCACCTAGAGGCAGGTGTGAAGACAGCGTGGGCTTGTCTCTGTACCTAACAACATTCTGAAGCTCCCTATCCCTTCCGCCACCAGACGTGCAAGGGTCGTTAAGATAGTGCTGCCGCCGGCGGGCCTTCAGGCCTTAGCGGGTGAACTGAAAGATGGCCAAGCATTTGTGTGCACGTTAGAAATGCATTCTTGTCATTCCCTAGCTAAAAGCTAAGCTGCTGATCAAGCTCCTGCATGTTCCATTGCAGGTGACCAGCTCTTATTATCCTTTGGTTCTTACCAGGAAAGAGAGCAATAAAACTTGCAAAATGACCATCTGTTAGCCGCAGCCTCCCTGACCCTGACCATGATACGAACATTATTAGAATAAGCTGACAGGCTAGGGAAGTTCACAGCATGCTTCCTCTTCTTCCTGAACATGTAAAAGGGAATTTGAGGACAAGGAGGTCCTTCCCCTTGGAATGGTCCGTGATAAACCAAGCTGTATGAGGCCAAGACTCTGCCTCAGTGCCCATCCTTCCATCCTTGGCACCTGGCTTTTATTGATGATAATTTTGTTTTCCTTTTGCTTTCAGCTCAAAACACTGGAGTCTCAACTTTGTATAGGAATTCCTACGGTGCGCCCGCTGAAGACATCAAACACAACCAGGTGAAGTGCAAGCGACACGCTTGTTTTCTCGTTCCTGTTGACTCGCGTGGCCTAGAATCCCAAATTGGTTTCTCAAAGAGTAAATTGACTTCTGCTTCGCATTCATCAAAACAAAAGCCGCCCAGCATTCTGTCCTCATATCCAGTATATAGCGCACCTGCACGTGGTAGTCGCAGGCTTTAAACAGCCTCGGGCTTCAGAACAGCGCTTAGCTTCGCTGTCACTTCCTACCTGGCAGGAGAAAGTAGGCGTCATCTATGGTACTGTCTGGTTCGGATGTGGTGTATCCCCAGGGTTCATGGGCCGGGCATGTGGCCTTCGGCATGGCAGTGCTTAGGATGTAGGACCTTTAAGAAGTGGAGTCTGGTGGAAATTCATGGGCAACACTGACCCTGAAAATGACTACAGTAGTCCCTGTGAGGTCCAGAGTTAGCTTCCTCGGGATCCACCCCTTTCTCCTGGGGGACAGTCCCATCCCCAGGTAGTCTCCCTTACGCACATGAATGTACTCTAGCCGGTGCCATGCCCTCTGAAGTCATCACTGGGTAGTCCAGTGCTGACACCATGCCCTTGGGCATCCTGAACGAGGAGATAAGTTGTCCTTTTTCTTCGATAAAGCTGCCCAGCCTCGAAGGTCCCATGATACAAGTGAGAAACAGACTGTGGGTTGAACCTAGAAAGAGAGCCCCCAGCTAGACGAGTGTAAGATGCCAGTGACAGAAACAGAATGGAGTTTCTCTTTCCCAGTCCTCTGTGACTAACACAAAAGCTTTCCATTACACATAATATTTATGCATAACAGAAGCACCTCTCTAAAACACTAAACAGAAGACCCTTAGTGTTTGCCGTCTGAGTCTCTATTTGCTTTGTTCGGGAACTGTTCGTTAATGGGTCATTTTGCCCATTTTTATGGGACTATAAGAGCAGAGACAGGGGCTGGGCCTCCCTGATACACTGCCATTTGTTACCCTCACTCCTGTGCTGGGCATCAGAGCAAGTCTGGCTCTGTGCTGCTAATCAGCCTCTGTGGATGCCTTCAGTTCTTGTCACACTTCAGAAAAGTCACATGGAGATGAGTAACCGAAAGCCACGCGCCCAATCGCAATGGCTAGGGGTAGGAAAGCTTGGAGAGTGTGTGGCTTTAGATTAATACCAGCACCCAGGAAAGCAGCATCCCCCTCTAGCAGGTGGACGTGTCCTGTGCAGTCCTGTTTCTAAGGAAGGGTAGGAGAATGCTAAACTGTCCTTGAACTGCAGTTGGATTTCATGTCTGATCAACCATCGGCCGGAAATGCGACCCTTAGCAGAGGCGTCACCCTCCTACCTTCTGTGTTCCGGTCTGTGCACACGCACTCCGGAAGACATCTGGCATTGTTATAACCCTCCCACCCATGAATGCAATGGTTCAAGAGCCTGCCTGCCTGGCATATTGCTAATGGCAAATGGCCTGCCTTCAATTCTGAGCTTTACTACAAGTAAAAAAAAAAAAAAAAAGCCAGTGAATAGTTAAAATGGATCATGAGCAGTAGACAGGAAATCACCAAGTTGCCGCAACTGTTTTCTTCAACAGTGAACCTGCCTACCTGTAAAGATGGGGCCAAAGTGTGCTAGAGATATCAACTCTAGTTATAGAAATAAACTCTTTCTCCTTATAGTAAAAATCATGAAATTCTGTAGCTATGAGGAGCAAAGACTCTCAAGCTCTCAAAGAAATTTGCAGGGGTGCAAAGGGAACTCTTGATTTTGCAGCCAAGAGTACAGGTTTACCTTTAACTACCCAGGTAGCGAGAAGCTTGCCCCAGAATCAGCGCATCCCATGGCAGCCAGCCTTCCTGTCCATGCAATTCTGCTGTACTGGGTAATGAAAACATAGCTAGTGTAGCCCAGGCCTGGTCTGACTGCAGTAGCTCCAAAGACTGTTCCCTCTATTTGTAGAGCAGTCCATAATGTTCCCAACAGCACATTTTTAAGAATGTTCTGGCCATTTATGAAAACTAGAACTAAGATTTGCAAAGTACCCGAGAACACACACCTGATACGGGCCAGGTTTGGTTCCTCAAACCCATAATCCCAGCACTCGGGATGCCATTACCATTAGTTCAAAGCCCGCCTAGGCCACATAGTAAGTTCTAAGCTAGACAGGGCTGTAGAAAGAGAACCTGCCTCTATAGTAAATAGTCACAGAGAAGGGACAGACGGCAGCTGGCCTTAGAGAGGTGGGTCTCCAGGACGATGCGGAAGACTGAAGTCCCGAGAAGAGAGCACAAGTACCAGCACCTGATGTGTGAGGTGGCATGGTAGGGTAGGGAAGGAGCCCTGAGCCACACTGCTGTGACTCCACAGAAAAGGAGCTGGGCTCTGGGGGCACAAGTCATGAGACTCCCAAGAACTCCTTGCACATTCTCAGGAACTACGTACATAAAGTCTCCCAGGAGAAACAACCAATAGGGTAAAGTTGATGATCCTTGCTTCTTATGCCTGGTGACAGGTCACATATGTTATTTTGACACTCCCCAATGTCCCTGTGAACTTCTGCTCATCGATACCATGCTCATAAATGCAAAAATGCAAAAAAACTATGCGTGCCTGTCTGGCAAGGGAAGTTCTTGTTCATAAGCTCTCAGTAAAGGAGTTTTGCGTTTTGATGACCAGTACTCGAAGTTATACTTAAACCATGGCCTTGAGGATTTGTTGTCATTGTTGTCATCGTCCTGAGTCCCAATCTCCAGGAAGCAGACAAGTCTAACTGTCACTGGAGATAAGGAAGTGATCATCCAGGGACAGGGTTTACCTTCAGTCCTCCACCTGGAAGACCAAGGATTCACACCGGTTCTTCTGTCTGTGTCCTACTTCCTGTCTCTTGTCCCAGTGGCCCTAAAATCTGGGCATGAGTCTCACTCCCCTCCATTTCTCACCTCTGAACCCCCACTACCACCACCCAGTGCTATCAAACCATAAATCTGTGGCCCCCAAACCAGACTGTCTGATTCAATAGATACGGGGTTTAGCCCAAGAATGTACATCCCTGACAACCTCCTGCTGCGGTGACAACCTTGAGACCCAAGAAACAGAATAAAATGGAAGTCCTTCCGGCTTGGCCCACTTTATTAACACTCTGAATCTTCAGTTTTCCTGAATGGAAAGCATTGAAGATCCTGTTATCTGCAGCTATTTTTGCTTGTGTTCAAAATAAATCCAGCTTGCTAGTCAGCCTTGACCTTTTTTTCTCTGACGCTGTAACAAAATGCTGGATGCTGGGTGCTACATAAAAGAAATAAGTTTAGCTCCTAGGTGGGGAAGCTGAAGGGACAAGATCAAGAGGCCCCATCTGTTCAGTGTCTTGTAAAACCCGTCCTAGCTGCACAGTGTGCCTGAGAAGCAGAAAGGAGATGTGCTCGCTGCAGAAGAGGCCAGCAGGGTAGGAGTTGGATGGGCAGACAGATGGAAGTAAATAGACAGATGGAAGGCACAAATACAGGTCTCTGTGCCATGCACATGTGTGCACTTCCGCGACACTTTGAGGAATAAGAAAAGAGCAATTTATTCAATACTGAAGGCAATGCCTACTGAAATATTGACAGTTCTAGTAAGTGCCCTGTGTGAGTTTCTAAGACTGGACCCTTCAGTGCTCTGAGCTTGGAGTGTAGCACAGTCTCACAGAGCACATAGCTCTTTCTGGAATGCTGGAATGGGACGGGTGCCCTCCTGTGCAGGCAGCCTGCTAGAACTGGCCTTCATGCATGTTGCAGGCTATTTGCAGTATTCCTCTCAGGCCCAGGGTCTGGGGCTAGCAGAGGTTAATGCTCCATGAACATCCGGAGTTTCACAGGCAGATTGAAGTCTCCCTCACTCGCTACCACTAACTGGAGGTATGAGGCACCCTGGACAGCCTTCTGTGGAGAACCTATCGATTCCTTGTATAAATCAATCCTATATAAAAGATGGAGTTTCTCTTGAAAGAAGAATTCTTTGTGGCTCATTAGAGGCATTCATTTACACATGCTGTGCTAATAACAAATCACTACCTATTAGCTAAAGCCATTTCCAGAGGCAGCCACCACACTCAACCTTAGCAAAATTAATAGGGAATTACCGAGTCTGCTGGATAGTCATCAAACTGTATCTTCCCCCAGTGTTTTGTAATCCGTGCCAGACATCCTGGCTATTACAGGCTAGATCTTTACACATCGCCGTGGACACTGGCTGTGAGGTCCCCCTCATCCCACACCTGGGGCAGGTACCTGAAAAGGAACCCTAGAGTTTCTCAGAACAGAACGAGATGGAGGGCTGCGGGGCCGGGGCGGCCAGCTAATGTATTATTGGCCCAGGAATGTTCCTTATCCTCCTCTCACTAAATCCAAGCAGAGGAACCCATTCTTGACTCCTAACCAGGCTCTCGTGACCTTTGAACGTTTCAAGTCACTGCATCAGATAGTAACCCACAGAGGCCAAGCCCAGGGAGTACTGAGTTGGGCTGGGACACCAGAGAGCTGCAGACACCACAGTCTATGAAAAGCTTCAGAATGCCATGAGGTACTGAGGATCAAACCCAAGGCCTTGACAGGCAGGTGTTCCTCCAGTGAGCTGCGCCCTTGACCTTCTGAAACTTTAGCTTTGAGGCAGAGTCCAGCTGAGTTGCCAAGGCTGGCCTTGAACTTCACACCCTTCTGCCCCAGCCTCCCTCGTCTCTGGTTTTTCAGGTGTAAACCATTGTTCCACAGCCTTCTTTAATTTAATTAGTTCTCAGTTGCACTACGTGTCGGGAAACATTTGGTCTTCCAGAAGGTAGAATATTTGGAGTGTGTGTCTGTCTGAGGTCCTAGTCACTTTGGGCAGGTGTGATGGACTGGACCAACCACAGGGAAGCCACCATCCCTTATGTAACCCCAGGAATGTGTTATAAGCAGGAGAGAGTGGCCCTCAGACCTTCTCCATTTCCAGCCTCTGATTTCAGGTGCCTCTCATTGCGGCACCTGAGTCTGATGCCGACAAACGTAGAAAGATAAAGGGGACACCCTGTATCACCCTGAATCTTTAGCGTTCAGTCCACATTCACTCCACAGCTCACCCCAGACAACCGCAGAGCTGCTATGGCAAACAGTTGGGGGTTCCTCCACAGGGCTGCACATAGAGTTATCGTCTGATCTAGGGCACACACCCACAAAACCAAACGGGGCTTTGGTTACTAGACAGAGGGACATCCAGTTATCCAATTTGGTTTTGGATGAACAAAATGTGGTCTGTCCATTTTTTTATTCATTCTTCAAAAAAAAATTCTGACAAATTCAATATGTAGAAGTGATGAAAACTTACCGACGGAGAAAAGCCAGACACACAAGCATAAATGCTGTGTGGTTGCACTCATATGAGGCTCCAAAGGTAGGCAGGATTCGTAGAGACGGAAACCACCTTGGATATTGCCAGGATCTGGGAGTGGGCAAGAGGTTTAATGAGTCTAAAACCTGGAGCCACCAAGCCTGTCTAGCCAGCTTGTCCCAGGGATGCCCTGTCTCTGGCTCTCTGGTGAAGGGACTACAGGCACCTATCACACCTACTAACCTTGATATGGGTTCTGGGAATCCAAACTCAGGTCTTCAATTTCATGCCAAGAACTTTAGTCATTGATGTGTCTCCCTAGTCCCATGGACCAATTATCAAATCTCTCCTGGCCCTCTCTTTCCTGGCTAGGACATCAGAAAGATCAAACATATTCGTTCTCCTACAGGACTGCTAAAAAAAATGAAGTTGCTTTCACAGAAGAAGAATAGACCGGTGGTCAGCTGAGTCAGGAAGAGTGGAGAGGAAGAGAGAGAGGGATGCCAGATAAGGTCTCGCCCGGCCCCCATGAGACAGGGGAGTGAGCACTCACAGCCACAGTACCACAGCGTGACACTCATGATGAGTTCTGTGCGCCTTCTAAAGGACTAGAAGGGGAAGAGTTTGAAGATTTCCAACGCAAGGAAATAAGTGGCCAGGGAGGTTGAAATGCTACTCAGCGCGTTGAATGCTAGCATCAAATCACCAAACCCTCACCCCATAGATAGAAAATTAAAATTAAGAAGTCAAATTACATGGAAAGAACACAGCCCCTGGCACTGTGTGCAGAGAGCCCAGAGCAGGCTCTAGCCCTTCCTGTACCGGGCTGTAGAGTGGGGTGGGGAAAGAGGGTGGGTCAGGTAATGGCTAACCCAGTGACACTTTCTCTCTGGCAGGTTTCAGCACAGCCTGTCCCCCAGGAGCCCAGCAGGAAAGACTATGAGACCTACCAGCCGTTTCAGAATTCCACACGAAATTACGACGAGTCCTTCTTTGAAGACCAGGTCCACCACCGCCCTCCAGCCAGCGAGTACACCATGCACCTGGGCCTCAAGTCCACGGGCAACTATGTCGACTTCTACTCTGCTGCCCGCCCTTACAGCGAACTGAACTACGAAACGAGCCACTACCCGGCCTCGCCCGACTCCTGGGTGTGAGGGGGAGGAGCCAGGCCACGAGCGCGCGAGGCACTCCGGGAACAGTGCATGTGCATGCGTACCACGGGACATTCCGTTTCTTTTCTTTTCCTTTTTTCTCCCCCCTGCAGATTTAGTTTGTTAAAGCCTGTTCCATAGGAAGGCTGTGATAACCAGAAAGAAATACTCAGAGCTATTTTAGAAAGCGAAACGAATCGAGAGTTAACTGGGAAATCGAGAGGAGGCTAAGCGCCCTCCTAAATGTGACCATATTCAACACCTTTCTAGTTTGAACTGTAGAGGTTTCGAAGTGCTTTATATGCCATGTGGCTGAAGGAAGGAGGGAGGAGACGGTCAGGGTGGTGGGCGTGGAGGTTATCGCTAAGCACAAGACGGAATAGTTTCCACTATGGGGGACGGCTTCTCACGCTTCGTTACTCCCTTCATCCGTGTGACTCTAGGCTTCCAGTTGCATTGGGGTTTCTCTGTACAGCAAGACGTCTCTTGCCTTTTGTTAATGCATTGTTGTAAAGTATTCGATGTACATTACAGATTAAAGAAGAAGACAGCATTGTGTATATTACACCAATGCCGCCGTGTTTCCTCATCAATGGTTCTAAATATTGCTTCAACTTCAAACTTTTGAAAGATGTATGGATTTCCAGTTTTCTTTTCTTTTCTTTCTCCCAGTATGTTTTAACAAAAAAGAAGAAAAAAAAAACAGGAAAAAAAAGGAATATTTAGCAGTATTGTTCGTTCTGATGTGTGATGTTTGTGGCAACTAAACAAGGCATCCAGCAGTTTCTCACAGCTAACACGTCATTCCACATCCTTGTCAACAAAGTGCTTTTTCACTGCCCAGAATTTTAGATGTAGATATTTGAAATAGATTTTTTTTCATTTATACCAGTTTTCTTTATGATGATACAGTGTTAAAAGAAAATAAATTACAATTGATCTGTCATCCATACTTGCTAAGAATGTCTGTTTCCATGGACCAACCTTACAAAATACGCATTCTTGCTTGTGTGTCTGTGCGTGTGTGGGTGTGTGTATGTCGGTGTATGTGTAATGCCCTGTGTGGGATTTTCTTTGGATAGAAGCGACTTCACCTGCTGTCCATCTTGTCCAGGCCTTTTGTTGTCCCAGCATCCGTGTGCATCGGTTTGTTCCTTTTGTAATGTATCTACTCTTCTAGTGGCTCAGGATATTAGCCCAGCTGGAGGAAAGTAGGGTTCTCACATGTCCACACATTCTTGGGTACCAACTCTTTCTACAGGTCAACCCCTTCCACATTTTATGCCCTCGGAACATGCTAAACCATGGCCAACTCGGTAGTTTCCCTTTGGGGCCAATTACTTGAAGTCTCCATAGAAGATGTCAACTGCTCGCCTTATACCCTCTCCGACGTTTCTGTTCATGTGGCAGGGAGCAGTAGACAATTATGGGCTAGATGATTTAAAACTGAACTTGAAGCTAATGTTAGACTAGTGGTTAACAGAGCTAAGAAATAAGGCTAACCATTTCAGAGAACGTGGGCTGTGGGTAAATTAGCTTTGCTCTTTAGATGCAAGTGACTGAGGCCAACAGGTGCCTGGCAAATGTTAACTGTTCTTGGAAAAAAATAAAAAAAAATAAATAACGAAAGAAAATGGCTGCCATCTTCCTTTAAAACCTGTTCTCCCCACCACCACCAACACCACCTTTGTCTACACAGTTTAATCAAAGTCGAAGAGTTAACAATGACTGGAATATACTTTATTCATGTAGCATTTGGGGAAGATAAAAGTTAAATTTCCTGAGTAGAAAAGCAGGCAGACATAGGAATTGTCCTATAAATTGCATACCGTGTTGTTTTGTCTATTAAGGACTCTCGAGTTCCCTCAAAGAAGTGTGTTTCCATCCATGCAGAAAGATAAATGTGTAGCATCAAGTACAAGGACACGTCGTGTTTCCAGTGTCGCAGGATGAAAGAGTCATGTTTATCAAGGCAGAGACTGTAGCGTCACTTACCACAGCCTAATGGCTGGTTTAGTCTTTTCAGTTGCTTGTTTCGAGCTAAGCAGAGGGAAATAAACACACGTGTTGAGGATTTCCTTCTTCCAGAAAGAACCTGCTATTTTCTTCTTGATTCTGAGTCTCAAGGCATGGCTCACATCAGCAGTTCCTGAAGACCAAAGGATTTCTTCGATATCTGTATTTCTTCAGGAGAGCATTGTACCAGGCTATGATTAGCTAACTCATCTGGCATCACAGATAAAGATACAAAAGATTTTGAATGGTCAAGCTTATTTAAACCAACCCATTTTTCCTTTTTGAATATGTTCATACAGGCATAGACACAAGACAAATGTAGCCTGACTGTGAGGGAGAGAAAGATGATCAACATGGAAGGAAGGAGAGAAGGAAGGAGTGGGTGAATAGGTAGTTAGTGGATGGAAAGGCTTGACCTGAACTCAAGTAGCCCAAAGCCCCGATAGGCTTCTTTGGTCAGCAGTTGAAGTCATGATTTGTAACATGGCACACACTGGATAAAATATCAAGGTGGAGAGGGACACTTCTGTGGTTTTCCTTTCATTGCGTTGATGACCACGTACGACATCCCATCCCAAGTGGCTGCCTCTATAATCTGGATTCCCCCTACTGAGAAAAGAATGGTGGTTTTCAGAAGAATATCTGGGAACCCCAACATTTCTTTTTCTATTTAATCCTTATAAGAGAAAATAAATACACTCAATTTACTTAATAGATAAAATTCAGACCTTATGTATGAAAAATAGACACCCTTTTCACTTGAGAATGCCATCAGCAGAGGCTGAGGAGCGCTTGGCATTGTACAGAAAGCTCTCAGTTCACAGGCTAAGATACTGGATAGATTGTAACACCACCCAGTACTTTGATTCTTATTAACAGGCAGTGAAACTGAAAGGCAGATTTTAAACTCAGCAGTAAAGCAGACACCACCAAAAGCTCCATGTATTTTATGTCCTGTTTCTCTTACCTCAGCTCTCCTTTGTCGTGTGGTGCTATTATCCTGGGTCCTGGGAATTGTGCCTCCAGAGGTACTATTTCTGTCTGGAGAAACTAGGTATTGTTCACATGGGTGGAGGAAATACACACAGCCTGTGCCTGAGAAGCCTCCGTTTTCAGCATTACTCCCCCAGACCAACAAGGACACTCTGGGCAGTCCATCTCCACCTGGGACACGGATTCAGTGGCCAGTCTATTAACCCGAGGCTAGCATTACCAACTAATCCTTACCACCCAGCCGACAGCCATGCTAGACTCTCCGTAAGACCAAAGAGAAAAGTAAGCCAAGCTTCTGGGGAGCAACATTGTAGGTTAGAGATCACTGGCTGTCCAGTCCACCCACACACATCCAGAAAGATTTTCTGGGGAAATGTGTTTCCTGTAACTCTGGTCTCCGAAATGCTATTGGTCGGCTTCTTCCTCGGGCTCATGCAAATTCCTCAAGCCAGCAGCTGTTATGCAGCTTGTTTTGGGGCAAACAGCCTGTGCACCTCCAAGTGCTTCATGGTCTGTGCTTACCGTTTGTCTGGTGACCACTTGGCTAGTTCTCCTGTCCATGTTTGGGCACCAGGTGCTGCCCAGACGGTTATGTTCTGACAGAACCCTTTGTGCCAGAGATATTCTCCTTCTCTCTCTCTCTCTCTCTCTCTCTCTCTCTCTCTCTCTCTCTTTCTCTCATTCTGGTTTAACACAAGTGAATCCATCTTAATTGTAACAGTCTTCACAAAGCAAGGCCATTAACCTCAATACCCAAAGTAAATCTGATGTACAGATATTTCCTGCTTTTGCAAGTCAATTACACGGCCCTGAAAGTAAGGAGTGCTCTGGAAAGAACACCAAATAACAGGTATCTTTGGTAACCTATAGGATCTTGGGACTCTTCCTCCATGATCTCGACCCCCAACCTCAGGTTCCTGTTCCTTGACAGACTCGCCTGCTTCCTTGGGGCTATCAGAAGAATCTAGATTTCATTAGGAAAAGCTGGTGTCAGTTAGAGTAATGATTGCAATAGCCATTTTCATCAAGGGCAGCACAACATGGTGCTGTTGCCCTTTAGTCTTCTAGCAAGGGTTGGCAAAGCTAATTAGCAAGTAGGTACATAGAGTACATAGAATAAGTACATAGAGGTAGCATTAGGAAGAGAAGGAAAGCTCCCATGACTCCACACTGTGACTGAGCACAGGCTGGGAAGGCTGCCTTTGTTTGGCTCATGCTGCCCCTGACGCCCCGGGTTGGCACTGGCAGCCGCAGGACAGATTCTAGAGTCAGTCGGAAGACATTTTAGTTATTCATCATTGACCAAACTCTCAGCACCCAAAGAGAGCCCTAAAGATGCTGCCGCTGTGGTTTTTAGGGTACCATCTCTAAGCTGATAGCTGCCGAAATCATCCAGCAGACATTTCAAGTCAAGGTATCTTTGAAGTAAGGAAAAAAGCTGTCCTGGGATCTAAGAAGAGGTAGATAATTAGGAACAGATTTGCTCTCCGTGGCTCTGTGCGTGGAAGAACGGAAAGAGAGCTACCAGGGTGGGAATTGACATTAAACAATGACAACCCAGCTATAAGGACATGAGCCTGTCTCTCTGGAGCACTGCGGCTGTCACAATCTTGTGTTGCTTGTGACTGAAACCGTGATCCAGATTTGAATTAGTTGGCACACGTAAATGAGAACTCTAGGCATGATTAGGCTTCGGGCATGGCTGGCTTCAGGGAGCAGAGTCATCCCGCCTTGTTTCTCTCCAGCTCTCAAGTCTGTCTCCAGCTGTCTAGGTTTTCATCTCCAGGTTCAGAGGTAATAAGATCTCCAGGAAGCTTGTGCTCGCAGCCTTGAATCCATTAAGTAAGAATAAATTCAAGAAACCTAAACAAAACATGTGGGTATCTCATTATTGTAGGGTCATATGCTCATCCCTGAAGGAGTCCGATGGGAAAATAGAAACCTCTCAAGACACAAACTATGCTTTTAAGAGAGTCGTCGGGTGCAAAGTACCACACTAGAGGCTCCACTGTGCATTTCTTAAATGGATTTTTAAAACAATTCCTAAGAAATATCTTTGATCTTTCTGATCTTCTAGGCAGGCTCAGAGAGATTAAATAGCTTGTCCAGCGCACTGAAGCGATGGCTCAATGGATAAAGAGCTTGCTGCACAGTGTGAGGACCAGAGCTGGGATCCCCAGAACCCACATAAAAGCTAGGCAAGCATAGCAGCTGCCTGTAGTCCCAGTGTTCAGAAGAAAGACACGGAATTAGGGGTAAGCTGCCTAGACAGAACTGACTAACCACAGTCTCAATGGTTACAGTTGATAGCAATCAAGAAATACACCTGACATAAACATGAGTTCTCCGTGGGCATACACACATCCACCCACATTCATGTAAGCATTCATACACACATAGGTGCAACACATACACACAGACATACAAATAACATATCCAGAGTTGCAGAATAAGTGGTGGGATTTAAAGGGTACTGCTGGACTTGGGACTCTTACGATTGAGTCACACTAGAGCTTCCTAGTCCAAAACAGAGTGGTTCACGGAATCCTTGACAGCTACTCACTGTTTTACGTGGATGTGGTAGAAACTGTCAGCTGGGCTACCCGAGCTGCAGTTGCCCTGCCCAAGCCAGCCCACATGAGCACGCATGGCAGGAACTTGCTCCCTGAGCCAACCTAAGGCGTGCTGCTACACTCAGAGACTGTTGACCCGGAGACATTCGACCGGAGATGCCTATGAGAAAAGGACAGCGCAGCAGAGTTGGCCGCCTGAGCCAACGGAACCTTGGGAGGAGGAACAAGAGGCCTGCCCATACCCACAATAAATGAATAGCTTTCGCTATTCACCTGACTCCCAGAGTCTACGGCACTGGCTCAGTGCCTTCTTGCCCCCTCTCCTTAGAGGTGCCCATTCAGGGTCATCTGTAGTAACAGCATCACAATGACTTCATTATGTAGTAACAGCATCACAATGACCTTATTATGTAGTAACAGCATCACAATGACTTCATTATGTAGTAACAGCATCACAATGACTTCATTATGTAGTAACAGCATCACAATGACCTTATTATGTAGAACAGCATCACAATGACCTTATTATGTAGTAACAGTATCACAATGGCCTCATTATGTAGTAACAGCATCACAATGACCACATTATGTAGTAACAGCATCACAATGGCCTCATTATGTAATAACAGTATCACAATGACCACATTATGTAGTAACATTATTTCATTCTTAAAGTTCTTACGATTCTCCAAACTTTTAAATTGTGAATCTAGACTAAAAATGTTTGCCTTTGTCTTTCTAGATAGCTATAACCAAAATACCATAGACCAGTTGGCTTTAACAGAAATACTCCTTTTCACAGTTCTGGAAGTTGAAAGACTCAGATAGAGGCACCAGTAGATTTGGAGTCTGAGTCTTTGTTAATAGGAAACCATAATTTTCACCATGGCTTCTTTCTATAGTAGAAATGAGAGAGGGGCAGAGAGAGAATGTGTGTGTGTGTGTGTGTGTGTGTGTGTGTGTGTGTGTGTGTGTTTGCATATGACCACCATATCTGAAGGTCATCTTCCACCTTATTTGAAGCAAGGTTTCCTCTGTGTTCACATTGGGTACACCAGGTAACTGGCTTGTGAGCTCATGGACACCTCTGTCTCCACCTCATCTCACCCTAAGAATGCTGGGATTACAGACGTGCTCTTCCATATCTGGGTTTTACCTGAGTTCTGGGGATTAGAATCCAGGTCTTCAACTTTGGGCAAATGCTTTACCCACTGAGCCATCTTCTGGTCCAGCAAATTACTTTCTTGCCTGAGCCTCTGTTTTCTCCATCATCAAAATAAGAGGGTTATTTTGTGAGAGAGACTCCCGAAGTCCTTTCCAGCAGAGTTATTCTCTAATATCTATATGTTCAGCGATGCTTTCCTTTCTTGCTATTATAGTTTTGAATTCAGACACTATTTTTAAAACAAAATTTCGTGCAAGGATAAACAACAGTTCACACAATGTGTCCCCTGTCATCTCTGCAGCCCATCCACTCAGTTTTTTTTTTTCATTCTCTTGCCTGATTTGGAAGGTCTTTTGCAGCGAAGCAGCCCCTTATCTATCCATAAAAATCTTGCCAAGTACTTCTTGGTGATGAGAAAAGTGAGCCGTTCAGATTTCTAATATACACTTCTGCTCTGCCAGCTCCCTCCGGAAACTCAGTGACACGCTTCCTATTGCAGGACCGGACCAGATCATCTAGTAGAAAAGACTGGGCTGATCAGGTGGTTCAGTCTGTAAAGTGCTCGCTGTCTAAGCAGAGGACCTGTATTCAATCCGCAGCATCCACATTTAAAATGCCTGGGGTGGTGGCATTCGCTCATGATTCCAGGACCGAGGAAGGGAAGACAGGATCCCTGGGAGCTCCTGGCCAATCAGACTAGCTGAAGCAGTGAGTTTAAGATGAAAGTGAGAGACCTTGTCTCAAGAACCAAGGTGGAGAGAAATAAAGGAAAGCACCCAAGGTTGAGCTTTGGCCTCTGCCTGCACACACCTACCTAGCTACACACATGTACATCCACACATGAACATGCACGCATACACACACACCCTGGAAAATAAACCTCACTGACTTCTTGAAGCTGCCTCTCCAACAGATACCTCGGTTGACATCTTAAAGTCTAGAGACTTCCTCTTCCAGCCACACTCCTCCGTGTTTCAAATGATGCACAATTACCCATGCAAATAACCTTGGTCCCCGCACCATGTGAGACATATTCGTCTCTCAAAAGAACGAATTGCAAACACAGTGCTTCGTGTTTAGCTTACGAATGCAAAGGAAAGAAAAGTCACAAAATACATGATGCCGATTCCAGATCGCCCGAGAGAGGGAGAGAGCCATTTGTCAACTGTCCTCACCCCACTCCTTGATTACAAATGTCCACCTACAGAGACACCGGTGAAGCAGAGAAATAATTTTTAAACTGCCAGCATGGGTTATTAAAATATTCAAAAATAATCACTGACATAAGTTTTATTTCAGGTAGAAAAAAAATGTATTATAATTGACAACAAAAAGACATAAGACCTAAAACAGTTTATGCTTACACATTTTTCTGGCCTTCAGCGTCAGCCTGTGACATTCATGGATGGCACATAGGAAGGACTTTGATCTCCTTGGGAGCACTTGGTTGAATTTTGCCTGTCTTTATTTCACTAGGCACTGTTCTGTTTTCTAGAAACACATCTGTTGAATATTTGTTTCTTAGCAAAATACGATCACAACCAAGCCATAAGCCTTTCAGGTGAGAGTGTCTGAGTGAGAGCGGAAAAGAAGGGACCCACAGGATGCTGGAAACCCTGGTAACGGGCAGGAAGACGGTCCCAGTGCAGGAGCTGGAACACCACCAAAGAGCAGGGCAAGCAGGAGCAGCTGTGGACCCCAGAGGAAATTGCGTTCCATCACCTTCCACCATGGAGATCCAGGACAGGCGGAGGGAGGATGCCCGGCACTCTACCAGGAAAAGGCCTCCTTATTGAGTGTCTCTGTTCTCCTTACCCTCTCAGATCCTCGCTCCCAGCTGTGTGTACTCTCGTAAAGGCCAAGAAAACTCTGTGTGTGTGTGTGTGTGTGTGTGTGTGTGTGTGTGTGTGTGTCAGCATAAGGAAGACCTAACGGATGAGTCTTGTGGTGTGAACAATGTACTGTCTATGGACTGGGAAGAAACCCCAGCCAGGACTGACTCAGTAGAAGGAAGTGTCCAAAGACCGGTGAAGCCAAAGAGGGCTGAATCTGTTTGACAGAGGCAGGGAAGAAGAACTGAGAGAGGCGAGCCAGTGCTGCAGCCTGAGCACCTGTGCCTCCCCCAGGTCGGAAGCATTTGGAGGTGGGGCCTTTGGGTGGTGACTAAGCCATGGGGAGAGTCCTTACTCTGTGATCAGAGGGCTAAGGGGAGATTCACACAACAGCTGTGACTTCTCTGCTTTACCTGAGGCTGATTCTCCCATTACTTAGGAAGACAGATCATTGTTAGAGATACTTTCTTCCAAACGCGGCTTTGGGTCCCCACTTCTCGAGGCTCTATGATGGGAAATACTGTCAAATCACATCAGTCACCTTTCGTGGGATTCTTTGTTCATGTGCAGCAATGGACATCATGGGTTTCCAGGGTTCATTTGACAACTTAACATATCTCTCACGTGGCAGCTCTTAACATGCCAGGAAACTTGTGTTCTAGAGAATTCACACATCCCAGGGACAGCCCTGCCTTTCCTGCCACCTCAGAGAGTAGAACAGTGCACGGCTCCTTTGCGAAAAGCAGTTTATCAGAGCTGGGACGCCTGCCAGCTCTCTGATGACATGGTTCTCGAGACTCCCATGCAATCTCTACGGAATATTCTGGAGTGGAACAGCAAGATAAAGAGGAACAGCAAGATAAAGAGGATGAGCCCAGATGAGGCTTCACATCAAGGGACTCTGGCTATCGTGGGAACTTTATAACAGTTTGGGGTAGGTGGTGAAGTGGGAATCAGGAGCGAGCAGAGAGGTGGACAGAGGTGATGTACACTTCAAGTTAAACTCAGAACACTCTCGGAGATGATAAGACCCATGATGCTCACGCATTCCATAAGAATATTGATAAGGGGCTGGAGGGAAATGATACTTTTAATCACTTATTAACACCTTTTTTCTTTCTGATAGACACTGTCATATCTTTACATCATCACCGTGGGAACAAACTTCACGGACAGCAAGCCTTCGTATAATTTTGAAAGCTGTCATCCTTACACTGAACAAGAGCACGCACACTGTTTCCAGAAACAGAAAGGACAGCTGACAACGAATGCTATCAATGAACCTACAAATACTTGCACAGCCGACCACAGCTCTTCTGTATGTTGTAGGATGCGCTGTGCCTGTTGAAGTCGTAACTGACTTCCATTGTGTCTGGAACACTGAATATGCATCTGAGCAGGTGAGACTTTTAAACATAAAAATCAATAAAATTGGTATCTTCTCTGGAATGCCGATGAAGATGGGCACTGAGTGACTCACCATACACAGTGGGGCATTTTTCAAGAGGCTACAATCTTGTAATCTCCTTATCTTGTCTCATAACTTAGCCCGAATTGAGAGTACACATTATCAGGTACGGGCTGGATGTTATAATAGTAAATTAAAGGTGGGTAATCATTACTCTTGCATTAGGCCTTTCAAAATGAATAAAAGCAATGGCTAACTGTAAAAATTAAAAGATAAAAAAAGCGATGGTGAGGCATGGGACATAGATGAGACAGAGGGAAAAGTTGAGCAAAAGGTGGGCCACTCTGGGCAGAGGTCATAGGGTCTGGGGCCTGGCTTCCTTCCACACCGGCGCTCCCGCTCCCAAGTGGGCACGTTTGTGCTAATGGTTCCGTGGTGTGGTAAGTACTGTAGTTGTTGGCTGAAGCCTTGAGCTCAGAAATACAACTGGCCTGTAGAAGAGGGGAACTGAGTTGGTATGTCAACTTCAAATTTACTTAGTCTTACACATTCAGGGTGAATATGTTTGAAGAAGTTTTCTGAAATTGGTAAAAAGTGTTTTTAAACAAACCTGTGCCCCTACTCATCTGTGTATTGAACTAAAAGCAGGCAATCAGTCCTAGTTATGTGGGTACTGGGGTGTTCAGTCAATCAGCGCACCTCACAGCATGACGGTGTCCTCTTATTGGAGACTCTAAAGCTGAAGCAGAAGCGATGAGAGAAACCGGAGGCTTTGCAGTGCCAGCTGGTCAGTGCGCTGATGAACGGGGAGCGGCCAATTACACCGCTTTACGTGCACCGATCATTTCCCATAGGAAACAAATGGTGGGCGCCTGTTCTAAAAGAAATAACAATGTAAAGCAGCCAGAGCTGGTCTAATACACTGAAAATTGAGACAAATGAAAGCAAAACGAGGTTTATAGGAGCCCTGGTGGTAGAAAAACTGATCTAGGAATATTCAAGAAAAAAAAAAACCAAATGCTGGCTCATGAAACATGTCAGGGGAGCTCATTCCCCGCAGACTTTGTGAAAATTCATATAATATTGCAGTGATTGAGAAAACTTGTTTAAAAAATCCAACTATTCCCAAGTATTTTAGTTGTTCAAGTTTTCTCTAAACAGTTAAAAATATTTCTTGCATGCCCCTAGAAAAAAAAGCAGCCTCTCCAAGGTATAGAACACAGAGGCGGCGATGTATGACACTCCATCTTCTTTAACCACGCAGACAGGACCCCTCATGATAGAGAAGGTCCTCCAGGTTTGGGGATTTGTGTAGTAGAAGGAGAAGCTCCCATTCTCTGCAAAAACTCACATGGGGGAAACCAATAGAATGAGTATCAGAGAGTGTAGGCATGCCAACACCTCCTGGAGCAACATGGTCGCGAACTGAAGGTTCTGGAATAATCCTCCTATCCCTGACTCTTCTCTTGGCATTTCTTTGTTTTCTTCTTTCTCTGGTTTAATGCCTAAGCAGTGAACTTCCTATAGCTCCTCTCCTTCCTGCTCTGTCTTCTGCTCATTGTCTGCGCAGCTGTCTACAATTGTCTAAGTGAACAGAAGCCCCTGTCCTCAGTTAGAACCTAGGTCTCGGGTTGCAGACATCATAAATCACCTCCTACCTCTCTCGTGCACCAACTTTGACACAACTCAGTGGGCGATGCGCAACAAGACAATTTGAAACTGGGGGAACTTGTTTGAGGGGAAGGAAAGATTTCAGCAGGAGAGGGGTAGGGTAAGAAGCGAATGAAGACGCAAACAGCTAGAACTCATTACACGTGTATATGACACTACCAAAGAAATTGAAAAGAAAAGTTACAGACTCTAGAGTGGGCCTGCCTTGTTGAGCTCGTGGCTAGACCTCCTACGCATGCCAGGTGTCCCTGTAAACTCGCGCCGCTAAACTACTACCTGTGCAGCTGTAGGGTGCATTCTAAATTCTTCCTCCTCCTGTGCTCTGCCTGTTTTAGTGTGGAGGCCCAAAAATGTGAGCCTATCCCCACCTTGTCTGATGGTCAGAGAGTTTGGAGGTTGCTCAATATTTAACAACAACAAGGGCTACGCATACTGACTCAGGATATGGCCACTTGGTTCTTTTGATATTAGAATGGCTCATACGAGTAGATCCACTCCATGCTGACAGATGATCAGCAGGTTACCTGGGGAATGGCTGCTTTACCTTGGTCTAGCGTAAGTTCACTGCCTAAACAACAGAGTGCTAATGACTTGATGTCTCAAAGTGCTGAAGCAATTAACTGTTTGAGTTGTCCTTTGTATCATGTTAAAGAAGTCTTTTGTTGCCATCTTCCCCCTTTTATATTGTGGTATAAAAGCGTGTAGAAAATTAAATGTGGGTATTTCAGTATTCACTGGGACTCCCTCCTGATACTATCTGATGTTTTCTGTTTTATTATTTTTATTCACATCTTTGTCCTCTTTACAACTTTTCTGATCCCCATTCCCCTACCCTGGCAAGATGTCTTTTTGTCCAGGCTGGTCCCTAGCATTTTAGTGAGCAGTTTAAAGCTGGGTACGCTCCAATCCTTCATTTCATCTTTCCACCAGCTCTCCGTCTAGCCAGCCCTATTTCCTCCCTCCCGGCTCACCGCAGAGCATCTCCAGTGTCTTCTTCTCCATAGACTGACTGACCCTCTGGGTCCCATTGCTGCACTTCCAAGACCTTCTAGGATATAGTCTGAACTTCAAGAGTCTTCATATCAGAAACTGCCTTGACAGCAACTCCTTCAGCTGTGTGCCTGGATCTTTACCTCTACCAACACCAAGCTCCTAGCCGTGCCATAAAGCCTTCATGACTTACCACTTGGTGAGCGTTCTGCTGCCGTTTGGTGCTGACACATACTCATCTTCCAGCTTAGCTTGAATGTCGTGTCCTCTAAGGGGGGTTCTCTGGTGCTATGACCTGACTCCCTCCCATTGTATCTCCATCACCCTGAGCTGCAGGCACCTTACATTTGCTTGGCAGACTTCCTAAACGACATCAGCACGTCAAGTCCATCTTGAGTGACTGATGATCTTGACATTCTGGTACACTGTCCGGCGCATGACGACCAATAAATGTAGCGGCATAGAAATGTTTGTGTCAAGGGCAGTTACTGTGATAATAAAGAGGCTGTACGACGCCAAGGGGTTTTTGCTCTGAAAGTCTCTCACACTTGGGTGAGAAGTGGGTGTGCCACACAGAAGACAGCTGACAAAGAATGCTGTTAGAGAACCGGAAACACAGTTCCTGGGACTTTAGGGGTGGGGTGGGGGGCAATGCTTATCAGATTTCTCCAGAGATAAGGCAGATGACAGATTTGAGTTCCTTCAAGAGGAAAAATTAGAGGCAGAGGCAGGCAAATCTCTATGAGTTTGAGGTCAACCTGGTATGGAGAGCAAATTCCAGGACAGCCAAGGCTACACAAGGAAACCTTATCTTAAAAAAAAAAAAAAAAAAAGGAAAAGTCTCAAGTAAACCAACAATCAACACAGCCTTTATTCTATGAAGTAAATGTTTTATTAAACTAAAATAACAGATAAACCCCATGCATGGTTTTCTAAACTAACCTTAGAATGCTATCATGGTTGTATTTAGAGAAGATAACCATCTTTTGGTTGATTTAATTATTTTTTTATTCTTTAGCAAATTTATGAATATATGCAATACAGTTTGGTCATTTTCATCCCACGTTGGTCTTCCTCAGGCTCCATCCCAACACTCACTAACCTGTTCTCTCCCATCAAGTCCTCTTTCTCATTTAACATATCCTTGTTTTCTTTGGGGGTTTGGTTGGTTGGTCACCCACTGACTTTAATTAGGGTTGCTTACGTGATCAAGGGCAGAGGGTTCTTGACTGGAGCATGGGCAAGTTGCCAGTGACTACACCACTCCATGAAATGATACCCCTCCCCTGGCACTCACTACCAGCCGATAACTCCTAAGGGAGGGGCGGAGCCTGTGATGGAATGTCTGTAGGCCCCATTTTGTGTAGGTCTTATGCAGACAACCACTACCATAAGTCTGTAAGCTCAATGTACATATCTTGTCCAGAAGACAGCATTTGGCAGCTCTCCTCCTCATCCTCCTGTTCTATTCTTTATGCCCCCTCTTCTGTGATGCTCACAAAACATACAGGGGCTGACATTGATGTTGATGGCTGAGCACTCAGCAGTTACTTGTCCCATATTCTCTGGTCAGTCGTGAATCTCAGTATTGACTACTGCCCACGGCATGGGCAGGCTCTCTGACCAAGCCTGAGAGTACCACTCATCAGTGCATATCAGAGTCTGCAACCCTCCTCTTTGATGATTTTTTCCCCATTGAAAATCATTAAGTATTTACCTCGTCAATGCAGTTTTTCAAATCCTAAGAACCTTTATTTCCTCTGGCATAAGTTGAATATCTTAATGTACATGAAGTACAAAGAAAGCAAGAAAGACAAGCGCATGATGGGTGTTGACAGAGGTTTCAGTGGTTTAACTGTTTCTCATTTAGTAGAGAGAAGCCCACAAGCCTCCCACCCCGTCAGGAGAATTTTTCAAACTTCGGTAAGCACCAGGACATCAAAGCCCTTATCCACTTCGTGACCTCACGTGTAAGAAGAGAAAAGTTCAGACATTAAAACACCATTAACATCACTTTGGTTGTGGGAGTCCCACAGGCTCAGCACATCTGGGTCTAATTACTGCTGCCTTAAATGTGAAAAGAGGGTATTCCAGCATTGCTTGCAGGAGGATCTCAGATGGTATTAAAAAAAAAAAAAGCAACTGAAAACCAACAGTAAGAGAGCAGACTGTAGCTTAATTAAACATAGCTTCTGGTGGGAAAAGCAAACTGTACTCAGGACTGCTGACGCTGGAAACTGAGATACCTGAAGTGGCCTGGTCATTAAACAATCAACACTCCCTAGCACTTCTGGATTCCTTGTGTTCCTTCTCAGAAGGGAAATAGATGCTCGGAAGACCAAGGGGAACATCCAGAGAGGCCAAAGAAAATAAAATTTGCAGAGGCAAACCCCCAAGTAGAGGAGAATATGGGGTATTTATCCCCCCTTCTCACCCACTGCAATCCGAGGACTGCCTGGGGCATCCCTCAGCAATTCTGACCTCTGCAGCAACCCCAGGGAAAGCCTCTGTGGTCCCCCTTGTCTGGTCTGGGATAGTAAGTGTCAGGATAAAAAGAACAGGAGGCTGAACATTTCTGCCTCTGAGATCTGGAGTCACCTGCTCAGGGACTGGAACCTTAAGGACAACTATAACACGCTGGAGAGGACTCCGTGATGGAGCTGCAGACGCCACCTTATAGGCTCTGACTTCATCCCTTGCTTATATTCAGTCCTGGGTGGGAGAAGTCTTCTGTAAGTTGCTATAGCTGATGAGGTGGGGTTCTCTCTTCATACAAGGCAGTCAAGCAGCCCTGAAACCCACTCTGAAAGCTCGCCTTCAGTAGCTTCTCTAGGGCCCAAGATCGAGAACCTTCAACACACTCAAACACTGATGGGTGCTACAATCCTACTCATGACACAAATCACAATCCCGTGTCCCTGTGGCACACTGTATCACAGGAGCAGGAGCGAAGGTCTTTTTATGTCCCGAGCGCCACAGAGCAAACCCTCTCACTGCCCAGACAGCCCTCATTGCTCTCCTGGGAGGTTTAATTGAAGAGTTGATATCAAGGCCCTGTTGCAGCTCCAGGCAGGCCAAGCACACCTGAAAAACAACAAGAAACGTTTGTCAAAAACAGCATAATTCCAAAAAGACAGATACATAATTCTTTTTTTTTAACCTACCTTCTATTTAGCTCTATTTCTAGAACTAAAATTACAGACTTGCTTTGCTGCAGGCCGTGGCACCAAATGCAGACAAAAGCTCCCCTGGCAGCCCCGCAACAAGTTCATCTGACCCAAGTCCCCCTCCGTGTGTGGACTGGCACCCCCATGCCTCTCTACACGAAGATGCGAACCGTGAGAGGTCAGAAGCGGGCAAGTCCAGCTGTCGGTCCGTTCAAGTCTGCATTTCTCTGAATAGAATTTTTTTCTTGCTTTTAAAAAAATGCATATCTGTTCATTTGTAATCTCCACACTACTGTGAGACATTAAGTCAAATCTATTTTGCTGTTTGGCCATTTTTGCAGGTGTCTTCAAGTCCTGCTCTCAGCGGAAGGTTAACATCTTTATCTCTCAAGACAGCATTTTACTCAAATTCCTGCGGTTAGTTAAATGATACATGTTTATGACATCACTGTAATTTATTTGAACATGGAGTTCATACCACATCCAGGGGATGGATAGTCAGTCATGTTCAGCAGATTTTTTTAAGCTCTGAAGAATCTAAATATTAACCTGTCTTTATCTTTGTTCCCTTCAATACATAATGCATAGTGAGGACTCGGGAAAGGTTTGTTGAATTCATTTATGTCTGGACAAATATCAAGAGCACGTAGGAAACTAAGCCATGACAATGGTCGCCCGTTAGGTGAGAAAGTCGCTGGTTCACAGTGTTGGTCTTCACTGAATAGGCTCTGGGGCTACGTACTACCCTCGCTATTGTCCATGCAAAGATACAGGCATAACTGAAATGACAAAGGTAATGCCATCTTGTCCTCACTCCAGTTTGTGTCAGTTTAGACACTTCTCAGCTCTCTACACACGCCAACAACCATGTCTGCCTTGGTGACACATTTGGGAGTTCAACGCCCCTGGCCACGGTCTATATGTGTGAACCAAAATAACGAATGTTTACACCAATTAAACATAAGCTAAAATAACTGAAAATGTATAGATCAAAATTAGTTGACATGTTGGGCCTGAAATAAAGGCTATGTTCTGTCATAAAAATTTTTGCAACGTTTCTCTGATCCTCATCTATCACTGAAGTGGTCATGGTTTTTGTTTTTGAAAAATGTTTGAAAAATGTTCTGAGCTTTGGTACCAAAAACTTCAAGGCATTAGCCTGTCCTTGGTCTCCAGCCAAACTTAAAAGAAGTCCTAGACTCTTAATTGTCTTAATCAGCACGCTTGTCTCCGTGTCTCTCTGATGAACTATTTTATCACCCCATGGGGTCACCTGGGGTCAATTAAAGTTATACTAAATCTTGACATGTTCCCAAAAGGAAAAAAAATGTCTACAAAAGGCACTGTTGAAAATGAGATTTTTTTTTCCAGAAGACCCCACAGGGAGCCCATAAGCCTGATGCCCCACTGCTCCTCCCAGCCACATGGCAATCTCTACCCTGCGAACCAACCTCTCACACTCTTGACTCGGTATCGTATCATAGAGAAAAGGAAATCCTCCTGAAGATGTGTATCAAGAGGGGTTTCCATGTCTGTAAAGGGGGAAATAGATAGGAAAGAAATGCGAACAGAAAGGATCAACCTTATCACAGGTTTGTCAAGCCACAGACACATTTGTCTAGAGCCAGCTGCAGTGCTCACATCATAAACAGAAACCATATTTTCTGAAGGGTTGTCGAGACACACCGAAAGATGAGCATAAAGACTCATGGTCCTCGCCACAGGGAACACAATCCAAGAACAGATTTCAACAGGAGGAAACTATGCATCCAGGTGAGTGAAGAGTATCAAATTCAGGTGCAAAAGAAGGAAAGGACTGGGCTGAGAGACACAGGGCAGATGCTGATACCAAGAAAACCCAGCGCGGACAGTTGCTGACACTACTCCTGGAAGACACAGGGCCTTCTTGAAGTATATAAAATGCTTATAATCATATTAAGTAAAATGGGAAAAATTAAAAAGCAACAGACCATGGTTATGGATTAGAGTTGCTTAAAAACATGTGTGTGGAAAAGGTTTGAAAGCGTTCTTAGAATTTAAAAGAGGCCAGCCACCCAAAAGCTATTAGATTAAGACTTTTTTCCTATAAAAAAATTACTTAATGGCTACTTCATCAGTTTTTTAATTTAAAAGAACAAAAAAGTGTTTTTATTTTTGAAGTAAGGTTTCTCTCTCTCTCTCTCTCTCTCTCTGTGTGTGTGTGTGTGTGTGCGTGTGTATGTGTGTGTGCATACTCTCAGTGCTACGGCCCTACGTGTAATGCCACGGGGCCACATCTCCAACCCCAGAATCCCAAGCAAACCTGACGTAGCAGTCCATGCGAGTCACCCCTGAGCTGTTGCACACGGAGCGGACACACCTTTGGAGGAATATTCTAAGCCTTCCATAGAGATCCTTCCAAGTGTTAAACACAAACTTTCTTTCAACTTCCCACAACTGAACCAACCGCCAGTATAAAGGAGGCCAACGGCAGACCCAGCTCCATCTCTGCCTCAGCAATTTTTTAAAATCATTGTAGAATAAATCCATTTCATCAGTATTTGCACTTTGCCATCCAAAAATGGTCTTAAAAAAATGTCTGGTGGGGAGAGAGAGCACGAGCAAGGAACTCAGGACCGCGAGGGGTGCACCCACACACTGAGACAATGGGGATGTTCTATCGGGAACTCACCAAGGCCAGCTGGCCTGGGTCTGAAAAAGCCTGGGTTAAAACCGGTCTCACTGAACATAGCAGACAATGAGGACTACTGAGACCTCAAGAACAATGGCAATAGGTTTTTGATCCTACTGCACGTATTGGCTTTGTGGGAGCCTAGGCAGTTTGGATGCTCACCTTACTAGACCTGGATGGAGGTGGGTGGTCCTTGGACTTCCCACAGGGCAGGGAACCCTGATTGCTCTTTGGGCTGACGAGGGAGGGGGACTTGATTGGGGGAGGGGAAGGGAAAGGGGAGGCGGCGGTGGGGAAGAGACAGAAATCTTTAATAAATAAATAAATAAAAATAATAAAAAAAAGAAATGTCTGGTGGGAAACGACTGGAAAGGAGTTCTCGAACCTTTTGAAGTGTTGCCTGGAAGAGAAGGGATCTATGACACATTCCACTGCCTAGACAAAAAGTGGGCACAGCTAGAGTCTAGATGGGCTTCACAAAACAGGTGCTGGGTCTCTGTTGGGCCTTTCATCCTCTTCCAGATCCCGCAGCTCACTAACCAGTCACCTGAAATGAAGAGAATGTGACATTGGGTGACATATAGGACGTAATAATGAAAGAAATTGAGGTCACTCGTTTCAGTTCCCCTCACGCCCACCTTCCTTTTATTTCGGTTTGGACAAGTTGCTACTAGTAAACGTTCTTGTCCATCTAGAACACAAAGCCACATCATCAATCTTTATGAGGCACAGGAGGCACCCAAGCTGAGGGCAGTTTTTCCCCATCTGTGCTGGGGAAACAATCCCATAGACGAAAGTCCCTGGGGTGGGACGAGCCGCTGTTATTGTCAGCCAAAGGGAACGGAAGCTGTGGCTGCCAAGGAGACCGCTTGGGCAAGTAGCAGCTCTTTGTGGTGGATGTGGTGGATTATGAGATTTCCAAATGATCTGGCGTGAGCCAGACTGAACCCTAGTGTAGTAAAGGTGCTAAGACTTCAACGTTCAATACATTTCAGAGCAATCAGAATTGAGCAAGGACAACATAGGTCACCCTGGTGGAAGAGGATGGGCAAAGCCCTTCCCAGCTAATGTTAGTGGTAGTGAAAGAGCAAGCAGACCTGGCATCGTGTGAACATGCAGGAAAGTGTGCCTGAAGGCATCTCAACGGGCCGAGTGGAAAGACTAATACAGAGGAGTTGACTGCACCCCCCAAATGTCCCTTGCCCAAACACCTTTGACATGAATCTGGAGTTTAGAGTCCCTATCTGTGAATTTTATCAGACGCATGGAACTTGTATCGGCTGCCTCACGCCACCTCCACTGCCCTTTGCTGCATTTGAGAAGATGTTTCCCATGGAAAGAGATGCGCAGCTCTGATTTTAGAGGAAAGGTCTTGATGTGTCAGAGAGATATTCAAGCCCATGACCACTTCCTCCTCTGAATCTGCTCACACTGTAGCGTTCAGTAGTACCCACCAGTGTGTTTGCAATTCATTCTGAAAACAGCTGCCACCCACCACCACCACCTACCGCCCATCAGCCACCACCACTGCCTGCCACCACTGCCCACCACCACCCACCATCCACCACCACCCACTGCTCACCACCGCCCAACACCCAACTCCACAGCCCACCATCCTTGCCTGCCCTTCATTCTCAGCAAATGGCATAGCAAGATTTTTATTTGTAAATTATTTCCCTGTCTGCTTGTAAATGTGTTACTGGAAAGAAGAGGTGACCTGACAAACTTACTGGAAATTTTATTTAAGATATAAACTGTGTACAAAACTTCTTCATTTTAAACATGATGAAAATTTTCTGTCCTCCAGAGTTACAAACTCTGCATGAATCTGCCTGGTTAGACATCCTGCTCTTTCCCCCATTGCTGTGGAGAAGTGAGAACCAGGAGCTCCGGCGACAGCTGGTAGAATTACACCTGGCAAGTTTTCGGCATTGTGTCAGGGAAGAGATGTCGCCGTATCAGTAAAATCAGCTCAAATGACTAAATCGTTGGCGGATGAGAAAAAAAGCCTACATGGTGAACATTAGAGGAGAAAAATAAGAAAGTCGGCCTTAGAGGAAGAGGAAGAGAGTAAGTATATCCGTTTCCTGAGTTCAACAAATAGCAATGGGGCCGGAAGGCTGCAGTCAAGGTCAGGCTCACGCAGGTGTAATCAGTTGAAGATCCCAGGGGGAAATTAACCTGAAACTGGGGTGGGCTCAAAAGCCAAGAGTTGATATGTTTATATGACAAATAAAAATTAATTTCACTGTGAAGCCAGGAGAGCACCCGGGGTTCTCCCCGGAGAAAGAAGTCAGCACATCTGGACACAGTGATCGTGACACCTTGTGCTCAAAACATTTTTTGAATATGAAATATGAATATGAGATATACAGACCGAAAGGGTGAGGGGAAAAAGGCTTTCAAGATGCTAAGAAATTTAAGCCCCGAAACAATACAGTTACATAGTTAAAATGAGAGACAGGAGCAACTGTCAGCTCAGAATGAATGCAAGGCTAAGAGAACTACTGCTCAAAATTTAAGATAAATTAAAAAAAATTTTTTTTGCCAATGAACTTCACTAAAATAAAAGGATTATTTTCAGACAGAAGAAATAGAATATTAGCTCAAAACACAGAAATGCCAATAGGACATAAAAATAAAAAAGCAATATAAAATATAAAGAAATCTAACTGATGCATAAGATAATAAGAGTGTCTTATAACACTTGAAGCATACAAAATTAAAATATACAGTGACAGTTCTGGAAGCACAGTCTGTAGCAAATGTTAAATTTAAAAGGGATCTGTATGTTATTTCTGCTCCAGAAGTGAACCAAGACAACACTGGTAGCAACTAAGTCAGATCTGAGGTGAAGGAATCAGGGGCCCATGCTATCTTCCCCACAGAAGTCACTAGAAGAATAGTAAAAGGATGTAACTAGTGAAGGGTCATGGCATGATGATAAAAAATCAAGCCCTGAAAATTCCAAAAGAATTATAAGTTCAAAAAAAAAAAGAAACCTAAGTAAAATTAAATTAAATGTGAAACACATAAACTATGGTGACCAGAAGTCCCAGTGTGTTAGTGGTTATATCACATCTGGAGTGACAAAACACCTTCAGGAACAGAAAAATACTGCAAGGCTGAACTAAAAGAAAAACTAAGTTTAACCTATACACTGGCAGCCCAAGATGTACCTGAAAATAAGAAAACTGCAGCAATTAAACCCAAAATAGAATTAACCGCTGAAGTGCTGGTCAGGATAGCATGTGTCTGTAGTCCCAGGGCCCCGGAAGCTACAGGTAGGAGAATTATTTGACTTTGGAGGTCAAGACCAGCCCAGACAGCACAGCAACACACTGTCACAAAACCAAAGAAAACCCTAACGCAAACCTAGTTGGTCGAGGAAAATAGATTAGATCGCATGCATTCCTAGGGATGTGGAGAAACATCTCATACAGAAAAACAAACCTGTCGGTCCATCAGGAAGATTTAACAGTGGTTAGCAACTGAAAACACAGCTTGGAGACCCAAAGGAAAGATTGGACAGACCTGCGCTGAAACCAGAGCTGCCAGGCATGTTCACCATCCCCCCCTAGAAACTGACAGTACACAGGGACATAGTGAATAATAAAGCAGACTGGACCGTGGTTAATGAACACGTCATAGTTGTCATACACGTGGAAGCCAAGCATCGTGAAGCATGAAAGCAATGACGACAAAGAGGAGAGGCTGGGACCGGAAGACTGTGAGTTCAAGACCAGCTGGGGTTGCTTCAAACCCCAACAACCAAACTGAAGCCAGCAACCACAACCACAACCACAACAAAACCCAAGGAGGGAGCAGGGGGAAACACGCTACCATCAACTGTACAATGAAAACTATCTCAACCACTCAAAATGTCTTAAGCCCCACTAGGACTGAGCTAAACTTGATTTAAAAATCACTACAGAATCCTAAACTATTTGAAATTAAACAAAAGATGGATAAAAATAATTATAGGTATCGATTTCATTGTGTGTCTACCAATGCGATGGAGTTTTAGGCTCCATTGAAGCCAAGAAAATTAAAAAATCTTTTATTTTCTGCTTATAAATATAAAGGTTTTAAGATGTGAACATTTTTAAAGTAACTTTTGTAAACCCGTGTTTTAGGTGTCTCTGCTTTCTGTTGTACAAGAGTAAGGTTTGGTACTTGCTATTCCTCCATTTTTAGATTTAAAGATAAAAGACAAACATTGTAAAAACTGTTGTTTTGATCACCCATGTTCATGTTAGTGAAAAGACTTGGCATTCTTTAACATGTCTTTGGGATTTATGAGTTGTTTGAAATATTTTTGACACAAGGTTACTGCTGGCCTACTCAACGAAAGGTAGAACTCTTGACACAAGGTCTTGCTGGCCCAGGCTGGCATGAGGCCTGCCACTCTCCTATGCCAGTATCTTGAGTGCTGGGACGACAGACACATGCCTCCAAACCCGGTCTTTAAATCTCACTTCTTATCCCACATGCCTGCTCATAACACTGCCCACCATTTTGTATGTGCCATCTGGTATTTGGTTATCACAGGAATGGGTTTGGAGGAGCTGGTAATGGTAACACTTAGGCTTCTGGTACCTAAGTGTCATGCCCTTTCTTAGGAAGAACTGCGCAGCTATCAACGCAAGAAAGACCTTCCCAGTGCCTGACCAAGCACAAAGTGACGGCCACTAGCGCTAAGGAAGAGTGCATACCTCAGGGATGAGGCTTTTCAGGTTCTATTTACATCCTTAACATTAACAGAACGCTATACCTTTAAGTGGAAGTGTAGGAAAGTGCTCAGGCCATACACAAAGTAGGTCAAATGTGTGTGTGTGGTGGAGATCCTCCACAGATGAGTTGTCCTGCTCTCTCCGCAATATGGCCTACAGAGACTGTCCTCCCAGAGCTGCTCCTTATGATTTGGCATAAAGACTGATTGGCAAGGACATAGCAGGACAAAGGGCAAGACCAGAGAAGCCAACACCAGCTGCTACTTCCTCGGCATCACGCTGCCAGCAGGGAGAAGCCAATCAAAAGTCTACCCACCAGTCCTGGGTGCTCATCACCCTTAGTGTGGAAGAAAGAGTAGGTGATTGGCAAAACCTGGAAGAGCGTGGTATTTTCTCCAATGCCTGACCCTGATTCTGGAGAGACAGTCTCACTCCAGACGGGATAATTTTTTTCTTAAGCATTATCTTTAATGTGTTTGGTGCCCTTGCCTATATATTTGAGAATAAAATCAATACAGAAGAGTGAATTAAAATCAGCAACTAATTGAGCTGATGGCAGTGGAAGGAAAATGCAATCTACCAACAGCCACATTAGTGACAAGTGCCGCCCTGATTTTCTACAGCTTCTCATCAGGGGAGGAGAAACTCTTTTGATTTTAGCCTTCTCCTTCCTGCTGCGTATGATTGCTCTTTGTGGCTTTTCTGCTATTAGCGGGATCCACGGAGACCCTCATTTCAACCCGGTGTTGCAATGCAGCACTGTGAAATTTGTGATAGAAATTGCCAACCTGCATGGAATTACTCGTAGAAGGGTTGATTTAGCTGCACAGAACTGTGGACATGAGGACCATATTCGAGAGACGAACTTCATCAAGCGTCTATTTTAAGTAAAAAGGGAAGTTCTTTCTTAGGTCTGGCCTGTAGTGCTCTCAGGATGATTATTTATTTCCTTGAAAATCAAAAAGATCCTAGGACATTTTCTCTTCGTGGTGCGCCCATGGACAAATAAATTTTGAGAATAACTATTTGGCCAGGTCCTTGGCAGAATTCAAAACTAATTTGATCACCTGACACCCAAACTAGATAGTGAGGTCATAGGTCCTTCTTCATGCCCCTCCTCTTCCAGTAACCAACTAACCCAGACAGAGTTATGAAATAAATTACCTTGGTTTCTATGCACCTCTTCCTGTTTTACTTCCTTCTTTCTTTCTTTCCTCCCTCCCTCCCTCCTTTTCTCTCTTTCTCTTTCTTACATTCTTCCTTTCCTCCTTTCTTTTCTTAATATTCCTTGTCTTAAGCCCTGTCTTTACCTGCATTTTTTTGGTCTTCTGACAACAGTCAGCACCAAGCTGATCTGGGACTCATCTACCGCTGAAAGCTTCCAGCAAAGGTGGGCGATTCTGATGGCACATAGTGACTCTATGAGCTCCCGCTGGTGGAGATTCCTGTTGAATAAACAGATGAGTGAGTAAGCTTATAGCTCTCTGCCATGCCTGAATGTCCAGTCTCCACCCATAAACAGTCAAGATTAAGAAAGAATTCTCAGGAAACCCATAGTGAAGAACAAAAAGAAAAAAAAATCCAGATTCTCAAAACAGAGGGAAATAAGGCCAGTGAAGACCAATGGTCTCACTTGGCAGTTTCTCTAAGCAAGAAAACATCCAAGATCTGAATCATCAGTAAACTAAACACAGATACTAGGCATGTCACGCGGGCAGCTGAATTTCAGAAAACATATTTTACATATGTTCATCTTGCTTTCTATGATCTTCCTGTGTCCTTCAATGCCTGTCAGCTCACGGAACACCCCAGAAGATCAGGTTCCCCTGAACAGAGGCTCCTTTTGCTGTGGCCACAATGACTATTGTTCTGTTTATTGCTATGGATACCTCGGACACTAAAATTCAGAGTTCTGGAGAAAGAGAAGGGGCGTAAAGACTGATGGCTTTCTAAACGGTCATCACTTCCGTACATCAGCCTTTGCCTTAAAAAAAAAAAAGTGACTTTGCATTGGTATTAAAGGGGAAATCAGAAGCCCAAGAAAATACAAAGGACATTTACTAAAATAACTACCAAATAGATCATAGGCCCTTCACAAGCATGACAAATGACTACATGCATTTACATCAACCAAAATATTCTAAAGTACAACCTTCTTGATGTGTTTTTTTCCTCCACAGTCTGAAAACTTTGAATCATTTTAAAATATTTTATGAACACCCGAGTATCATTTTTATAGAGTCCTTTGTATATTATTTTCTACCGTGTCTAAGTGTGGCCAGACCACTGACTTGATGGTAGCAGCTGTGACAAAGAAATACTTACTGCATTTTCTCTTCAAAATTTGTAAAGTTAAACTGCATGAATTTTAGTGCGGATGCCTGTTAAGAAAATTAGCTTTGAAAACAACACCAATAATAGCAATAACTGTCAGCCTCATGGGACTAATTAAAGTCAATAGGATGAAAAACTAGACCCTGGTACTATCTTGCTACTTGAGGCCAGGAAACCTGTCAAAATATGATGTGTGTTGTGAGGAGCATTTACTTTGCGAGTGTATTTATTGCTCACTTCGCCCCACTTTTCTTCCCTTCTCCCTGGAGTTAAAGAAAGGAGAACGACATCCTTAAATTACACCTTTTCAGGTATAAATTGGGTAGATGCTTTCCTGGGGCTTCCCTTGAAGATTCTCAGGGTCTGTTCATTGAAAACAATCCTGTACAAGGACAGATACTCAATCACCTTGTGCCGTGAAGGCAAACAGAGACTCAAGCCATCAGTCTGCATTCCCGGTCTGACCGGTTTCCAAATGTTGACTTTAACTCCCATCTCTTTCCTGGCTTTGATCTCTGCCTTATCTCCCTTACTGGCTCTTTTTTATTTGCAAGTGCTTGCTAAGCTCCATGTAAATGCTTCAGGGATGCACAGTGAATAAGCAAATTATCTTAGCAAATGCGGAGGAGGACAGAGCAACCACAGCCGAAGAAAAGGAAAATCCACAGAACACGTTTCCACCATCAAGAGAGGAAACCCAACAAGCCACTCTCCCTGCTAGGAGCACTTGCTTTTGTCTCAGTGGAAGATCCGTGAAGTCGTTCAGATTCTTGCATCCATATGCAAATGTCACAGACAGTGTCCAAGGGTGGTAGCTGCTGCTGCTGCTGCTGCTGCTGCTTCTTCTTCTTCTTCTTCTTCTTCTTCTTCTTCTTCTTCTTCTTCTTCTTCTTCTTCTTCTTCTTCTTCTTCTTCTTCTTCTTCTTTCTTCTCCTTTTTTTAAAGGAATTGCTGTGTATATGTGTGGGAATTTTGTCTGCAATTATGTCTGCATTCTATGTGCTTGCCTTGTGCCTACAGAAGCCAGAAGGGGGCATCAGACACCCTAGAACTAGAGTTACAGGTTGTTTTATGGGAAATCCAGGTCCTCTGGAAGAGAAGTCAGTGTTCTTAACTGATGAGTCATCTCTCCAGCACCTACCCTGGAGGTTCTAAATACATTTCCATAGTGTTACAGTGATAACACTATTCTCTACACATGTCCCTGTAACGCAGCAGAGTAAAGGGGCTGTCACTGGATACTGGGGTGGGGGCTTCTGAGGTCTTGGGCGAAGGACACATACTTCTATGTCAACAGGAGACATGAGCTCGAGGTCTCTCTTCTTTTGAATTTTTTAAAATTTAAATAACATTTCCTTCACTTATTTTACATACTGCCAGTTTCCCCTCCCTTCTCTCCTCCCATTTCCTCCCCATTTTCATCTGCCCCCTCTCCATCTGTTCCTCTATCTCCCTTCAGAAAGGGTCAGGCCTCCCATGGATTTGTACAAAGCATGGCACATGAAGTTGAGGCAGGGCCTAGCTCCATCCCTTACACTGAGATGGGGCCAGGTAATCCAGTATGGGGAACAGGTTACCAAAAACCAGCTATGCGCCAGGGAGAGGTCCTGCTCCCACTGTTAGGAGCCTAGGTCAGTCCCACACAGGCTGCTAGATGTTAATCCGGTGCCCATAAACGCTTGCAAGCTCGGGTCTGCTGTCTCTGTGGGTTTCCCCCTCATGACTCCTCTGGCTCATACATTTCCTCCTCCCTTTCTTCCACAAGACTCTCAGAGCTCGGCACAGTGCTCGTCTGTGGGTCTCTGCCTCTGCTTCCATCAGTTACTGGATAGAGTATCTCTGATGGCAGTTAGGGAAGTCACCGATCTGCTTACAGTAGATGGCCAGTTCAGGCACCCTTTCCACTGTTGCTAAAAGTTTTAGTTGGGGTCATCCTTGTGGATTTTTGGGGATTACCTGGCACCACGTTTCTCCTTAACCCTAAAATATACCCCATCAAGATGTCTCTTTTGTTACTCTTCTGATCTATCCAGCCTCTAACACCCAGCCTGCCCAACCTGTTCCCTCAAGTTCCCATCCCTCCATCTCCCCAACCCCCACACCCAAGCACTGTTTACCTAAAAAGATCTTTTCTACTTCCATTTCCCAGGGAAATCCATGCATCCTTTTTTGGGACTTCATTGTTATGTAGACTCTCTGGGGCTGTGGATTGTAGGTTTATTATCCTATCCTTTAGTCCTAATAACCACCTATGAGTGAGTACATATTATGTTTGTCTTTCTGGATCTTGGTTACCTCACTCAGAATGATTTCTTTTCTTGTTCCGTCCATTTTCCTGCAAATTTCATGAGGTCATCTTTTTTTTTTTACAGCTGAGTAATACTCCATTGTGTAAATATACCACATTTTCTTTATTTATCCATTCATCAGTTGAGGGGCATCTAGGTTGTTTCCAGGTTCTGGCTATTATGAATAACACTGCTATGAACAGAGTTGAGCAAGTGTCTTTATGGTATGACTGCATATCTTTGGGCATATGTCCAAAATTGGTATAGCTAGGCCTTGAGGAAGATTGATTTCCAATTTTCTAAGAAATTTCCAAACCAATTTCCAAAATGACTAAAGACGTTTGTACTCCCACCAGCAGTGGAGGAGTGTTCCCCTTACTCCACATCCTCTCCAACATAAGCCGTCATCAGTGTTTTTGATTTTAGTCATTCAAGGGCTCTCCACATCATGGTGTCCATATCTACCAGCACTGCCTTATCTACTTGAAAACTGCTCACAGTCTGATTGGTAAGTGTGAAATAATGTGTATATTGATTAATTTCATTCATTATTCTGCAATGTGTATTTATGTCAAAACATCTTTGTGTTTCTATAAGCATGCACACTTTTTATTTGTTAATTAAATAATAGTAGCTAATAATTCTTGGTGATAATTATTTTTAGAATAGTTACTCTCCATATGCAAGCTTGTCACTGTGGTTGTAGTCTTTTGCCACAAGTTTTCTGGTTCATTCCATAGTCAATGATGGAGTCAAAGACATTGCTTTTAACAACCATGCTAAGTTCACCAAAAAGCAATGTCTCCTGTGGAAAAGAACTGCTTTGTGCTGCTATACAACCACTAAGTGTGGGGTCCTGAAAATATGCTTATGGTACAGTCAAATGAGGGAATAAAAAACAAGATGCTGAGCTGGGCAGTGGTGGCGCACACCTTTAATCCCAGCAGAGGCAGGTGGATCTCTCTGAGTTCAAGGCCAACCTGGTCTACAAGAGCTAGTTCCAGGACAGGCTCCAAAGCTACAGAAAAACCCTGTCTTGAAAAACAAAAACAAAACAAAGTGCTGACTGGAGAATGTAACTCAGTGGTAGAGCACTTGACTTACACTACATGAGGTCCTGGGTTCAATACAGGAGAGCAGCATCAACAACAACAACAAACAAATTAACAAATACAATATTTAGTTTGATGTTATCAACATAAAAGGAAAACATGTATGCAAATATATATACATACACAGGCACACATGCATACATGGATACGTACATAAATATATCTGTTAAACAAAAGAGTATTCAAGACACGTACTGGATTAACTCAACAATGTGCAGACAATGAGACTCTCCAAAATCTAAGTTAGTCCTAAGTGGGATGTCTTCATCAAGCTCCTCCCCTCCAGGCTCAGGGAGATTTCTTCAGTAGAGGGGCAGGGGAAATCACAAGAGTCAGAGGTGGTGAGTGCTTCTAAAGAAGCAATGTCTCCCAGACACAGCAGAACTGGCGTACATACGAACACACGGACACTGTGACAGCGCCCACAAGACCTGCACATGAATAAGCCAGACAGGGTCTCAGCAATAAGAGGGGAAGTGGATATGGACTTCTACCCCTAACCAAGAAGCTATTTGTAATCGATAACTGCGGGAAGAGGAAAAAATCAGTTTTCCCCAGTGGGTGTCAATGGTATATGAATCACACTCCAGGGTTGGCCCCGTGCCCAGGAAAAGTTGGCCAATACAGAATGAACTCCATGGGGGGTTTTGTGGGCTTTGTCTTTTTTTCAATTTGGTATATCATCTTAATGGATTTTTTTGTTTGTTTTTATCTTAATATTGTGGAGTTTCTAATTTGTTTTTGAAAGAGTGAAAGGGAAAGAGAAAGCATAAAATTGGTTGGTTAGGGAGGTGAGAAAGATTTGGTAGGAGTTATAGAAGGAACAAACCTGATCAAAATATATTGTTTAAAAAAATTAAATTACAAGAAAGAAGAAAGCTTATCAAAATGTTACATCCAGGGTAGTACTGGAGGGATGGATTGGGGACTATTTAAGGTTGACTTCAGTCTTTGGCTATGTTCAACTTTTAAGCAGGAATTTGAATTGCTTTTAAAGTACCAGTGACTGCCTTTTAAAATTAAAGATTTACATGAAATACACAGTAGCAGAAATAATTGCATCTGATTAGTATGTGATTCAGATATGTAACCCATGGGATATTCGGCCTCTTGAGCAAGAAACAGAATAATGTCTATATTATCAGGACCATGATAAAAGGGTGAGAAGATCTCCATGTCTTGGTGAGAAGTCCCCTGCTATCTCCGTACCTGACCTGCCCTTGATGGAGTCTGTGGGTCCACCATGGAGCCTGGAGAACATATACACATTTTTTAAAATTTTGATGAGAATGTCATACATGAAAACTGCTTTTGCATAATTTCCATTCATCTCTTCCTTCCTCCATCTTCTTCTCTAGCCCCTATTCCATCTAGTTTGTGATCTCTTCTTTAATTCTTATTGTTTTACACACACATGTATTCAACCTGCTGATACCATACAGCTCATATGTGTATGTATGTGGTCATATGAAATTAGATAACAATTTACAAGCGGTTCATCCATGGAGAAGACATTCTTCCTCTCAGCAACCATTTATTGCCCATAGTTCTACATCCAGGGGTGGGACCTTGCGAGATTCTCCCTATTCATGTTGGTACGTCAACTAGCACTGTTACTGTGCTGGTCTTGGTTAGGCAACAATACCGTTGAGATTTCATGGGTGCAGTTTCCCTGTCATAGATAAAAGACACATTCTCTCAGCTGCCATCTTGGTCCCCTGGTTCTTGAAATATCCCACACCCCCATGTCTGCAATGTTCTGAGCTTTAGATGTGGGGGTGTTGTAGATATATCAAGTGAGGTTCAACCCCCCATGGTCTGTCCTCTTCGTTTTGATCAGCTATGAATTTCTATACTGGTCTCCATCTTCCACAAAAGAAGCTTCTTGGATTGGAGCTGTGGGCACAGGGGAAGTTTTGAAAATGCAGTTAGGAGCTATATAAGAAAGTGGCCGTAGTCATTCTCCTCTGGGGTTCATGATGCCACCAACCCTGAGAAGCTGACTAGGTTTACAGTACCAGGCATGAATCTCCTCCCACTGAGTGGGTCTTGAGTCCAGTTAGACAGCAGTGGGATAGCCCCCAAGTACAAGTGCCTCTGTAGATAGGGATAGCAGACACCAGGTTCTTCGAAGGGGGTGATGGGAAAAAAAGGGAGGGGGAGGTTTGGTAATATAGAAAGCGATGAATGAAGAATAAATAACAATAAGGGCTTTTTAAAAAGCCACAGGAAAACATTATTTTTGTCTACTTAAAATACATATATATGTACAGGAAGTAAAACCACTTCAGGTTATAATGTTCCCCACAAGAGCCATAAACTGACTATCTAACAAAACTCCAGTACCGAGTATGGAAACCTCCTCTTGAGTTGGCCAGGGGAGTCTGAGAAATCCCCCAAACAATAGAGTCTGTTACTGTTGCCCTTGGTGTCCCCCCAGCACCTGAAGATAGGACCCTATTTCTGAAGGCCCGCATGCTTTGGGCATAGGACTTGGAGTCTCCTCCTGGAGGGCGAGCTTTCCTCGGAGCCAAAGTTGCTGCATAACCTGCCAGGAGAGAAAAGCAGTCAGTTTGACTGGACAGCAAAGCCTATGAACCACAAGGATCAGCCCACTGAGGTGTCAAGTTCACGTCTTGAGCATCAGGACCCCTGGACTTGGATAGCGAGGAAATGATGAGGCTAGCCATGCTGACCGCCTCACAGGGAGGAACCTACATAACCACCATGGGTGGACCCTTTGACTTAGACTCGCAGCTGACTCATGACTGGAAGTGGCAACCACATAATTACAAACTTGAGATTCCTGAATGATGAATGGGCTGTGGTGGCCTCGTTCTGTGTAAGTCTGGCTTACAGCCGCCATTACCTTAAATACAGCCCCTTTTAAATAAATCACAGTGCGCACCGGGGACTGGAAAATTGAATCATGGGGGAAATGTATCCCCTAAATCCATTTTTCCCTCTGTGCAAGCTTGCCAACGTTCTATAGCTTGTGTTCATGCGGGGCTCTGGTTCTGGTGTCTACTCAAAATACAGGCTATAAGTCAGGACCGCCCTTCCCTTAACTGAATTTTTGTATCAGGAGAGAATCTTAACATTTTTTCCATCCATACAACTAAAGGAACTTGTAGAGAAGGAGCTCCCATTGCCCTGCCGCGTGCCCACTCATCCAGCAAGCACTGCGATGCCCTGGAAGGAAGCCAGGCATCCTCTTCACCCCTTCCTTCCTCTTCCTTTCTTTTTTGTCTTTTTTCATTCTTCCTTTCTTTTCAAAAATTTAATTGAAATTAAATACACAGAGCACAGTATTTACCACCATAACCCCCTTTAACGATACTGTTCACTAGAGTTAAGCAAACTCACTGTGTTGGACAGGTAGTCCGTCTCTAGAATGTTCTCATCTTGCTAAAATAAAACTCCAACTCATTCAACAAAACTTTTCATTCCCACCCCCTCTTAAATAAGATGGCAGCCACCATTATACTTATCCCAAGGATTTTAGCTACTGTTTACCTTTTGTAAGTGGAATTGCAAGGGGTGTACCTTTTTGTGACCGGTTCATCTTATCCAATATACTATCTCAAGGTTTATCCGTGTTACGGATGTCTCGAGATTTCCCTCCTTTTAAAATAGAGGCACATTCTATTATAACATATATCAGTTTTTGTTAGTCCTCCTCTGTCAAGGGACACAAGTTGCTTTCACCTCTGGCTGTTGTAGAAATGTTATTGCAAATATACCTTTAGGAGCCTGGCTTTAACTCCTTTCGCCTTAGCCTCGTTCTGTAAGGCTGTGTGCGAATGAACGGCTGTTCTGAAACTCCCATGTTCAGACAGCGCAAACTGAGCATGGCAATAGCTTTCTCAGCTAAACCCTGCTTTTTATAAATGAGGATGAACGAAGCAGATCAATAAGCGAAGAGGTCAGAGTGTGGAGAACATATCCAGGTGAGGGGCTCTAGAGACTGGAAAACAGGGAGGGAAAGAGAAGGCTTGCTTGTAAGGGCAAGTTGAGGAAAGCCCTGGGGAGCTGGGTATGAGAGGCTGAGGGAAGAGAGCCCTGGGTAAAGAAACATCTCATGCAAAGACCTTGAGTCACTTTCAGGGCTGATGCTTGAGGCTAGGAGTGAATGCCAAAAAAAAAAAACAAAAAAAAAAAAACAAAAAAAAAAACCCACTTAATGTAATTTATTATTTGCATAAGAATAGACCTTAATCAGTAACATCTTTTATATACTATTTCCCTAAAGGGTTTTGTTTTGATCTTTAAGATAAAAACCACAGACTGTATCTCTTTCTTCTATTTTCTTGCAGCAGAATATTCATGCAGATTAGGGATAAGTCATGTTAAGTTGCGTCTTTCTCCGTACTGGGTGGCTTCTTAATAGGGAGCTAATAAGGCTACTTGAGCTGATCTTTTTAAGTGGCTACTCATATTTCATATTGTGTGCTCTCCTTTCCTTAACCTGAGGTAACAGGTAAGAACACACACACACTCGCACAAATAGATTTACATTATAAATTACATTCCCAATTGACATTATTAAATATCCTGGTGTCATTTTATGTAAAGTCTACTTAAATCCACATTGTCTTTAGCATAACCTCTTCTCAATGAACCACACCCACCGTACATTGGAGACCAGAAAAATAAATTGTGCTGAAAATGAATCTTCTGGCAGAAACCATAATTCTGAGTCATGCTTCCAGTGACTGAAGGGCCGTCCAATGTGGAGAGACTTTAATAACCATGACAATTACAGTGACAGACGCTTCCAGAGCCCTGGTGATACATCAGGTGTACTATTAGGTGTGCTTCATTTGGTCCTCACAGCTCTAAGGGCTATATGATTAATTGCCGTCTGCTGTTCCTCTGCAAAGGCCAAGGCTTAAGAAACACTTTGCCTGGGATTCCAGCGCAGCCTTGTCTGGATCCTGGTGAGCCCACTCGTGAACCACACTCTGTCCCCGGACTCTTCAACTCATCCCTTCCCCTGCTGGTGACTACCATGCACAATTTTATTTTTGAAACTTATGTAAATTTCCCTATAAATTGTGTTGAGTTTTGTTGTCGGAGGCTGCTTGTTTGTCCCTGGATGTGCAGACCCGAAACAATCACACAGAAACTATATTATTTGCAATATTGTTTGGCTAATAGTTTAAGCGTATTGCTAGCTAGCTCTTATAGCTTACATTAACCCACCTCCATTAATCTGTGCATCGCCACAAGGTCGTGGCCCGCTGGCAAAGTTCCGGCTAGTGGCTCACATCTTTCTCCTCTGGTGGCTACATGACGTTTCCCTGGCTCTGCCTTCTTTCTCCTAGCATTCAGTTTAGTTTTCCTGCCTAGCTCTATTCTGTCCTATCATAGGCCAAAGCAACTTCTTTATTCACTAGCCAATGAAAGCAACACATATACAGAAGGACTTCCCACATCAGAGTTTACATTACTTCCTCCCTTACACCCTAGACATCTCAGCTTGCTTTTATGTCACTTAAAAACATGAATGATGCTACATTTCCTTTTTTTTCTGTAAACTAGGCTTTTCTTTTGAAGTATATTTTATGTCACAGATTCACATAAACTGACAGTCAACCCTTGTAAATGTTTTGAGTTTCTGGTTTTTTTTTTTTCCTGGTGATGTTTTATGGGGGTGTGTTGTTTCAGCACACAGGTCTTCTCAATAAAAGTAGGTCTCCCTAGCTGTGATGTTTTGCAGCAGTACTGTACTGTTTTAAATATGTGATAAAAACAGCTTTATGTTAGAGCAATAGGACAATCAAATTATCATTATATTTTCCATGTATTCTTTAAAAATATGTAGGAGAAGCCCGGCAGTGGTGGCACACGCCTTTAATCCCAGCACTCAGGAGGCAGAGGCATGCTGATCTCTGTGGGCTTGAGGCCAGCCTGGTCTACATAGCTAGTCTCAGTACAGGCACCAAAACTACAGACAAATCCTGTCTTGAAAAACACAAAAGAAGAAAAGTAGGAGGAGATGCTTAATGTTAAATAATTTTTTTCAACTTAATCTTGGTAACTAATGAAAATATATCACTGTTTACAAGAGTCTTTCTTCATATTTTTTCCCAGAGGTGTTTTTCAGATTTATTTATAGATGTCGAGATTCGGGGAAAACACTCACATCTGTGGAAAGGCAATGTGCACATGATTGCTCATGGCAGCACACAGTACAACAGGCAAGGTTTCACTTACGTCTGGAATAGTCCATAGCATGAAGATGTGCCCCACACCCTTCCAGCAGGATCCTACAAACAGCATGCTGGCCACAACAAACAAGCTAAAAAATGATTCTTTCAGTAGGATGCTATTTCATGGGGCATTAAACAAACCACAGAGGGAATTTAGGGGTATACGAAACTCAAATGGATATTTAAGGAAGGCATTAAGAACAGCATGAAAAACAACCTTCGTGACAATGATTTTCTCTGAGGAAGGAAAGTGATCAAGGGAAAATACAAGATCGCGGTCCCAAAGCACAGGCATGGTTTACTAATACTGTCCAGTATGTTGGATATTTTAAACTAAATTATAAGCAAAATCACTATCGTTTTTGTGTGATCATTTTGCAACAGGATAGCTTATTTAATTTTCCTTTTGTTTCTATGAATACGTTCATTGGCTATTGGTGGGGTTCCCAGTGAGTGAATCATATCATACCTGAAATTACTGTCCATGTCTTACTAAAGTATAGAGAACTGATGGAATTTTCCATAAATTTTACTATCCAGAACATTTTACAATGATGGCTATGGAAGTCGCCTATTCTATTGTTCATCATCAAACATATATAGTTTATTATTCCAGTATAATGATAAGACATACAAAATAGTGTGGGGCATGCAGGTGATGGAATACATATTCAATGTGCATCTACTGTTGTTTCTGATCTCATCTTACTACAAGGAAACTTTCATTTACTTTGACTTGTGCTGCCGCAAGCGCTTCTACAATTCAAGGTGGATTGGATGGAGCAGTTTGCTCTGTGCTCTCTGTAATACAGTTGGACGGGCATCCAGAAGTAATGAGAAAACTTCATTCTTTCTGCTTTAGGGGAAGAGCCTAGGATTTATCAGTTCCTTAAAGACGTGGAAGCATTCCCTTGGAGACCATAAACTTTGAAGTGAAATATGTAGTCTTTTTTTTATACCATTTTCTACATTTTTTTTTAGGACTTTCTCTCAGTCTTTAGAAATAAGTCTAAACACAGCATCATCTCCTGACCATTGCAGCTGTGTTACCATGCAATTTTACACACTTCTCTTGCAGACACAATGACTCTCGTGCAGGCAGAAGGTGTATTTGGCCACCTGTACAATGAGTGTTTTATTTGTAGAACTTTTTTTTCCCAAACTTCTCTTTTGAATACTACCAAATCACCTCCATCATCCTTCCCTGGTATGATTACCCACATCAAGATGGTGGAGTGGAGGGAAAAGACTTTCATCTGGGATATGAGAACTTCAATATGCCTGGCAGTAGATTTTCAGCTAGTTACAGAACATGAGCAAGACTAGTGTCCTTCTTTCTAGGAAAGGAATGTCTGTTTCTGTTCATACAGAATGGAGTATTTTCTAGCACCTTGACTATTAAGCATTGTGGGCTGAGCTGACAGACTTGGGAGCTTATAGCTCCAATCCCAACACTAGAGACTTATGTCTCGGGCGTTGGAAGCCAGAACTTACAGCTTCACGTTCTCCAGACAAAGGCTCAATGCTCTGAGCTCTGATTTCCAGTGGGCTGGCACCCAACCCTAGCTAATGAAATCTTGGCTCAAAGCAGTGGTCAGTAATCAGTGCCAGCTGGTGTGATGGTTCCTAAGTATCGGGTCTCAAGACGCGCGGTGCCTAACAATGAATAGTGTTGCAGCTTGCATTGCAGCAGTTAGGTTTCAGGACACCCCCCCCCCCAGCCTTCACAGTGGCTCCTGCCACACTTCTCAGACTATGGGACCCTTGACCCGCAGGGCAGAGTAGCTCTCTGGGACTTCCCAGCAGATGGAGCCCACAATTCATCTTCAGTTCCACACGTCTTCTGCCTCCTGCTGTCTTGGCAACCCCATCGTCTCTCCCTTTCTCTCTTCTTCTATTGGCCTTTAGTGGCATCCAGCAATGCCTGGGCTGCCTTTGTGCTCCCTTTGCTGCTGTTGTAGCCTCTTTAATGGAATCATCTTTGTCTACTCTAACCACAGCGAAGGTCAGAAGCGGACAAGAATACTCTTTCCTTAGTCCCAGTGTCACAACACCAAGGACAGCATAAGGAGAATGTCTCCTAACTGATTTGAAAAATAAGATAAACACCCTGGTTTATAAACAGAAAAGAGGTGTGTGTGTGTGTGTGTGTGTGTGTGTGTGTATGTGGGGGAGGGGGCATTGAATTAGCATGTGTTTCTTCCTGTTTCCCCAACTGTAGCCTTACATATTGACCAAATACGCAGGGCTCCCATGACAAACTCCATTCTGAGCCACCAAGAGAAGTCCACCCTTCTTGGGCTGGTTGAGAATAGTTCAAGGGTCATTTAGAGTGTAAAAGACATGTCGCAGGGTGGTGTATGCTGAGAGTGCACAGGCCGTCCGGAATAGCCATGACCAGAACAAGCAGCTGAAGCAACAGTCGTGGCTATGGTGATGTAATTGCTGGGTTGCTCTCACAGTGGCAGGAAAGTGCCTACGTCCACCAGGCCTGCCCTGGAGGCCATCTGGCCAGCTGCCAAAGAAGGGGCAGTTTGCTCAGAACAGTCTGTCAGGCTTAAGGGAAGGGCCTGCTGGCTGCTGTTTCAGTGGTCTACAGCCCAACTCTGACCATCTCAGTCACTCACAAAAATAATAAACAAACAATGATTGCTGCCTTCAGAAAAGACGGGAAGCTGAATGCAAAACTAAGAGTCTTAGCAATGTTGAATGACGCCTAAGCCCTGGCTGAGAGCTGAAGAAAACTGAGGTAGCTCTACCATGTCTCAAACCAGTGAAACCCGGGCTGGGGAGCCAAAGGCAAACATAGATGTTCCATGGTGCTATACCAAGATGGCAGCCATAACAACCTGCATTTCCTTCTGAATTTGACACAGTTCTACCAAGAGATGGACACTGAAGATCAATTAAGATTCTTTGTTGAAAATTTTAGGCAGGATAATAAGAATATCCCTCAATTGGAGTATTAGGAGCAAAGTGAAAACATGTTAATTTGTGGTCAAAACTTTCCATGTCGCAGCCAAAATACCACTGAAAATACCTTTTAACCCTCTTCTCTTTCTTTTGAGACAAGGTCTCACCCTGAAGCCTAGACTGACCTTGAACTTCAGATCCTCCTGCAAGTACCTCCCTAGCACCCGGATGATGGGCCTGTACCACCCTGCTTGCTAAATTTGATTTCTTAAAGTCACCTTAGATGGTTTTATGATGAACTCAGAAAAGAATTTATGAGGGACAATTAAGACGGCCGCCATCATTTTGTAAGTGTCCTGTACAACATGCACCAAAATTGATTAGATGGCTTTAGTTATAAAAATTATATATATATATATGTAAGTGCCAAGCCGCAAAGACCTGGAAGCTTGCTATCCTTTCCTTGTGTAGTTCTGAAGTACTGACTGTAGCCTCCCGAAGCCTAAGTACTAGCTCAGCAATGTGTTCACAGTGTGCATCTGTGTAACCAGCATCTCCTCCCTGACCTCGTTTTCCCCCGTGTTTATAATTTAGCTTTTATCTGGCCAGTTCTACACACGATGCTTGTCTTGTCTGCCACTGTACATGTGCAAAAATGGCAGGAGGCAAGAACTTGGCTGTCATTATCATTATTACAGAATCCTTCTCAGCTACCATGCTGTTAATTCTTCATCAAGTCTTTCCGTTCCTCCATTTCCTTCAGAAACATTCAGCAAATTTTTCTCTAAATACCTGTCTTCCTGTCCGTGGGTAAATAAGGATTGAACACAATGACATTCGCTCCTCCCGGTTCCTGCCTACACTTCCCGTCTCTGGAGATCAACTCCTCCTCTGTTTTCAAAAAAAAAAAAAAAAAAGGAGCAGGCCTCCCAGGGATGTCCACAGAGCATGGACTCACAAGAGAAAATAGGACCGAGTAAAATCCCTCATATCACAGCTGGAGGGAGGAACCAGTAGGAGGGAATGAGTTCCATCACAGGTAAAAGAGTCAGAGACACTTCCACTCCCATTGTTGGGAGTCCCACAAGAGCACCAAGCTACGTCAACCATAAGGTATATGCAGAGGCCCTAGCTCAGACCCATACAGGCTTGGTATTTGTTGTTTCAGTCTCTGTGAGCCCCCATGGGCCCTGCTTAGTTGATTCTGTGACCTGTATTCCCGTGGTGTCCTTGACCCCTTGCTCCTACATTCCTTCCTCCCCCTCTTCTGTAGGGTTCCATAGCTCCACCTAGTTAAAGAGTATGTTCTTATTTGGGGTATTTTATTGTCTAATGATTCTTGAATAGTCTTTCAAAAACCTTGACAAAGTACCCCAAACATCTTTTCTCTTAAATTCCCAAAATAAAGTATTTCAAGTCTCATTCAAGTTTAACAAGAATGTTATGTTCTTGTTATAATTATGATATTTTAAAGTGCTGTTATCTGGATCACAGGAATGACAGAAGACCACGAACTCTTCGAGCAGAATGTGCCGTATAAGCTGAATGTTTATGTTCTCTCTGAATGGGCTGAAATTCAACTTCCAAGTTCATGGCATTAGGAAGTAGGGCCGATATCTGACTCCTAATTTTTTAATGATAAAGAATAATTAGATAAACACATCACTCATGAGGCAGAGTCTCATGGAAAGGATTAGTGCTCCCATTAAGCAGAACCTAGAACATCAGCTTGTCCTTTCTGCGAACACATCAAGGAGGCCTTGCGTATGAATCAGGAGGCTGTCCGTCACCAGACAGCACATCCGCTGGTACTTTGGACTTGAACTTTCCAGCCACAGAATTATAAGAAATAAGTTTTTGTTGATGATAAGACACAGCTTCCATGGTATTTTTTTTTTTAATAAAATCCCCCATCAGACTAAGACCCGCATGATTTTCTGTGAAATCTAAACCTAAGTCGTCTAGCAGTAGACTTCACAGGGATCTCATGGCACTTTGAGCAAAGAACCCCGACAGGAGAATTGACTTGTCACTGAGTACTAAGGAGCATAGTCAAGCTGAATCAGCCCCTTGCTGTATCTGTGAACTTCTCATTCACCTGCAGTAGGTGGAGGGCTAAGGTTGCCACCTGGAGCGATGTGTTGGCAGAGGACCACAGCAAGCCTCAAATGGTGCCGTTATTGATTAGAATAATACTTTCATGCTTCACCATTAAACTTGGGGCCACTTTTGTGTTAAAGGCTTTTTTCAAAATAATTAGTCATAGACTTTAAATGAGACTATTATTCGAAATGAACACTTAAAACCCCTAATTAATACTGAAAAAGTACGTTCTATTGTAATATTGCCAGGCATCCTTTTAAAACATCATTTATGTATGTGCATACATCATACCCTTTAATTCTGGTTTTATAGATGAAGAGAGCAAGACTTTATATCTGCAATTTTAAGGACCATCCAGTGAAACTTTCACAGTGACAGTCACTCAGATGACGGGTCTTTCTCAGGAAAGTTTTAAGACAGTCTAACTGCACCAAAATGTAAATTCATTCTTAAATCCATTGTAGGAAGTATAGGTTTATAGCAACAGCACCCATTGAATTAAATTAAAGGTAGATGTTAGTCCAACTTGGTGGAGCATGCCTACAGCTCTAGTGCTTGGAAAGCTCAGGGAGGAGAATTGTACTTGCAGCTAGCCTGGGCTACAAGGAGTTCCAAGCCAGCGGGAAAATTACATAGTGAGTTTAAGTCTAGCCTAATAAGTAGTAAGTCTCTGACTCCTGCCTCAAAAAGAAAACGTATGGAATGCATCCTATGGGTCTCATGGTTTAGCTTATACATTGTTTATGAACGTACTAGGTCATGATTCTAAGAATAATGTACTTGTTCCTAATCTGAGGCATATTTAAATATTTTTAAGTTAACTGTGGAGGGTCACAATAGTTTCATAGCATCCATGTATGCTATACTTGAGAACCCAGTGCAGCAATTCTCTCACTCCCTCACTTGGGTCCAGCAGCGGTTCTCCGTCAATGGCCAATATGAGTTTGTTTGCTTGTTTTTTGTATTGTTTTGTTTCTGCCACAGATTGGGGCTCCTCTCCCCTGAAAACACGTACCACTTCCACTCCAAGGCAAAGTCCCAAAGTTTTGTGATGCAGGCCACTTACTCATTCCAAACTTACCTGTGATTTATATCACACATGGATCCATTTTCTAAGCAAGTATTTGCCTCTGGGAGGTACTGAACCTCTATCTTCAATGCCTGTTTGCACTCTGGACAGAACATGCTGGGTTCAGCCCACAATAAATGCTCAGTTGATGCCTATTAAATAAATGTGCTTTAAAAAATAAAAGTAGCCGAAGACAAAGAGCACCCAGCACAGCAAATCTACCTTCCCGTGTGTTTCACCAAGTCCTGTTGGGTTCCCCAAGTTCACTGAAGCACCTCTCCTGAGTGTTCTCTTGAGGGTGCACAGGTGTCTATAAGGACGTACATACAGCTCATTGAAGGGCAGGGAGCCTGCGGATGAGCAGGTATCTTGAGTAGCTTATTAGGCCCTCTTGACTTTGCATTAGAGTCTACCACTGTGCCACATTTTGTTCAACTATGTTTTCTGATATTGACCAATCGGAACCTGCCCTCCCATCCGGTACAATGAGATATATGACTAGTGTTTTTAATCTTCACTTTCCCATGGGTTACTGAGGTCAAGACGATTTAAACCCCTTACTTAACGTCATCAAAATTAGAACAGACATCAAAACCGTTTTCAGGTGTTTCTCATAGAACCTTGGCCATCTGGGTTAAAAGCTACAGGAACACACAACTCACATTTCCAGTCTACCGGGACCTTCCTAAGCACTTAGACCATGCTCAGATTTACACTGTGCTTCTGCAATGGATGAATAAGTGCATAAATTCATGGCTCCAAGACCCATACGTAGAGAATAAATACCTATATACTGTGCCCTACAGTTACAGAATAGAGAAATTAGCTTGAGCTGCTTTGTGGAGAAAAGCCACAAGGTGATTCATGAGACTATTTGGAGATGATACAGGACTCTGGAGAGATTCTTGCCAAAAATGGAATACCACAATATGCTCTAAAAGAAGCAGCAATTGGTATCTTGGCTCGTGAGGCAGACAACATGGGAACAGCCTGAGACGCCACTTGGCTCTGTGCCTGCACTTTCCCTAATTCTCTCAATAAATGTAACAAGGGCTTCAAAAGAAGATAGGTGAGGTTTGTCTTCATAGTCATCGTCTCAGAGCAGAGACCCTCCTCTTCCAGTCCTCGGATGTTACATGGGCAAAACGAAAACAGCAGAAGACACCACACTCCCGCTTTGCAAACTCCTTTGGTGGAGACAAGGAAGATCCCAGAGGTCAGGCACTGAGGAGCAGGCAGCCCTGCCAGATCAGAGCTTGAGTTAAGATGCAATGCTGACTACAGTGGAGGCTGAACCCAGCAGTACCCAGTACCACTAAATGCTTTGGTTCCGGGCTAGCCTTGCTTGCATAACCTGCTCATCTTTCAGGAACTGGTCTCTGACTCTTCCAAACAATCTTGAAATGGAGTGTCCAATTCAGGCATCTTTTCTAGTCTTCCAAGTTAATGTGTCAACTTCTAAACATCCCACGTCATCCTCGACATTTTTAGAAAAGTCACTCTGAGCCAGTTTCTCTCTCAAGGAGATAAAGGAAAGATATTTTCTTTGAATTTTATTTTTCCTTTCTGTTGGTGCACAGAGCAGGAGAAGTCGGCCCACTTTTAACAGACCTCTAAGATAAGTCAAGTGCAAGGGTTGATGAACACATACACAGAAAACTAGTTACCCACTGTCAGCTTTGTGTGCCTAGGGTCTCCACTGATTCTATCTGCATGTCCAGTGCTGCCCTGTCTACTAGTCACCACGGTGCTGCACACTGAACAGCTGCAGATTCTAAAGAAGTCAGCCATAGTGAATTCAGCCTTGAATACCTTTCCTTACTCTGGTTTTTCTTTAAGGACAAGTCTTCTGTTTTTCTTTGTTTAAGAATGAAGCGCAAGAGGCAGAGAGGGGGAGCAGAGAAAATGTAGAGCTCAATAAAAATCAATTAAAAAAAGGAAGAAGAATGAAACACACCATTGAAAGACAGAACACCCTAAGCAGTCACACTTGAGAACACGGGACTCAGGTAGACCCTTGGGCGGTAACCACCTGCTGTTCCTCATCCCTTTCTTCAACACAAACCCAACTCTCAACTTCCTCTCTGCAAGGAATTCTTTCATCTTCCTTATTTTTTAAACTTTTTTTCTAAAAAGAAAATCTCATTAGCACATTTTTTTGTCTTCTCCCAAGAATGTTACTGAGTTCTAGCCATAACAAAGAAATTCTGTAATCATCTATTATCTCTTAATAATTCTCTTTTAGTCTGTAGACAGGATGAAATCATCAAAACAATCTTTGAACCCAAGATGACAGCAGCCATCATGAGCAGACACAGAAAAATGTATCTGGTGGATGAGCTTCACTGACTCATAGAACAATAACAGTGAGCCACCATGCAAGGCAAAAACAAAGGAATTATTAGGAAAGAAATCATTACATACACAACATAGGCCCTCCACCCTTTTTCACAGTGGGCCACAGAAGCACACTATGTCAGTAATGGTCGCTCTTTGCAGGCTCTCCTACTGCCCCTGTCTTTTGCTAGATCAAGACCCACAGGATTCTACAGTCAGTAGCTTCATAGAAAACCCTTTCTGTCCTGAGAATAGGTTTCAGAGTCTTTCTTGAATGAATGAATGACTACAAGCCAGACTTTGTCTGTAAGAAACTTGGAATGCTGCAACTCAATGTTGTAGAGTCCCAGCCACCACTAACTCACCAGAACTCATTTACAGGGCCAGCCCAGGAACTAAGCAGGTAATGGAGTCAGGAAGTAACTTTTTGCTTCTTTAAGAGTTTATAGATAGATAACATAGATAGGAAGATAGATAGATAGATAGATAGATAGATAGATAGATAGATAGATAGATAGATAGATAGATAGATGCATATAAACATACATACATAGAGATAGGAGAGAAATAATTTCTTAAGGGAATTGGCTCATGAAACTGTGGAGACTGAGAAATACTGTCTGTGCTCTGAAGACCTGAGAAAAACCATAGTGTATAATTTAGGACATCAGAACCAGAGAAACTACTGGTGTAAACCTCAGCCCAAGGTTGAAGACTCTAGAGCCTAGAATTTTAAGTTCCAAGACCAAAGGATAGAGACCCTGAAGTTATGCTACCCAGGGCATGAGAAGATGGCCCAGCATCACAAGAGCAGGGAACTCTGCCCTTCCTCTCTGTTCCGACCAGACCCTCAGTTAAGCTGGTGCCCAGAAATGCCACTATCCATGCATTTCTTCCTCCAATCAAGTTGAAACCTAAAGTTAACCACCCAGACAATAATAGCTTAAAGTTCATTTAATTTATGAATACAGCTCAATTTTATTGAAAGCAAGTATTTTAAAATGCCCCCTCTTGTCAGTTTTTTTTTAAAAAAAAGAAAATGCACAAGACTGAACACTTGGTGTTGGATAACCAATGGGTGTGCTCTTCCCCCATGAAAGACTGTTTCTCCTGCTCTCAAATTTCCTCAGTCTCCTGTAGTTCTTTGAATAGGCTTGAGGCCCTGTGGTCTTTTTTCTATTCTCCACAGCATGTCTATTGCTGTTATCCAATGCCGAATGGTCATCCCTTAAAACATACATAAGAAGTAACTCTTCCAGACTGAGCAGGTTGTAATTAGGAGGCAGGGGAGAGTAGGGGGGGGGGGGAATGCATGCACGTGACAGCAATTAATGAAAAGGGCTCTGACTTTAAAAGAGGCGAAGAAGGATATAGGAAGATTTCGAAGGAGGAAAGGGAAGGGGAAGATCATGCAATTACATTATAATCTCAAAAAATAAAGCGATAAAAAAGAAATAAGCACAAAACAATATGTTTTTAAGTAAAGAATTTTATATCAGAGTTAAAACTATGTCCACATCACCTCTCTCTAGTCTAATCCCTCATAGTTAGTGTTGGCAAAGAATTTCAATGAAAAGAATGATGCCGCATCAGGCTGAGATTGTCCAGCAACACTGCCCACTTGAAGAGTGAAAACGACAGCACGGTGTCGCTGTGAATTCACCTCCACTCTTGGCCTCTCTCATGCCAATGAAACAGTGGATGGATGAAACAGTGATGCTCTGTGCCTTAGGGTCGTCACGTGTGCTCCACACTTGGCGGCGGTTTCATTCTAATCTAGATGAACTCAGTCCCAGCGTGCTGCAGACACATGGATGTGCTGTGAACATCCCAGACATCTGAACTTTGAGGCGTTCGCCAGCTCCATGACTCAGCTTCTGACTTATCCTGCCTCTGTCTTTCCAGGTTACTGAGTCAGAAAACCAGATGTCATTCCAGCCCCAAATTCACCATCACACCCTACGGATTTTCTTCTCTAACCCTCCCTTCAGCCTTCTGAGTAACTCCCTAGCTTCATCTGCTCCTTCACAGATTGCAGCAATTCATCCAATTCTTCCTCCAAGAAGACACCCCAGATCTCTCTCTTCCCATATTCATAGTTTCCCATTTCCTGATAGGAAAACCAGCTCCCCAGTAGATGCCCAGGCCTCTGTGTTCTTTAGAACAGGCAAGGTATCCTCTTCATCCTCTTGGTGTCAGAATAAATGTCATTTGTTCAAGGAAGCTGTGCCCTGATCACTCATAAAAATGAAACACACATACACTTACACTTGTTTATATCATCATAGAATCCTACCCATAACACAGCTTCTAAATATATAGTTACTTTGACATCTTTTTTTGAAATCCAAGTCTTCTATTAAATTATGAATCAATTTAGCTTCTACTCTGCCTCTTGCACTGGACCATATATTCAACAGAATAAGCAGCCAAAAAGAACTTGTTGAAGAGAGAACCAATGGTGTCTTCTAAACTGACCTCCTTGCTAAGCCCCTTCAGTACTTCATTCTCAAGCTGGAGGGGGTCTTCTTAAACTGTGACCTTATCATTCTGCTCCTTGAGAGTTTTAGAAGGGTGTGGGCATGGTGGCACATCCTGCAGCTGCAGTACTTGCTCAGGATAAAAGTTCAAAGTCAACCTGAGCCCTACAGAGAGACCTTGCTATGATGTTGGCTCCTATGTGGGTTGCCTTGGGTTGCTACAAAGAGAACATTAGCTGTACAATCCCCGTGGCTCTCCTCAAATGTAGGATGTTTTAATTTTTCTGTCTTCCGCATCTGAGTCATCTTCTCCTGTCTTCCTGCCAAAAGAATAAAGTTCAATTTTCTTATTCAGGCATCATATTGCATTGAAAATGCACATATTCTGAGATCCTTGTTTGGATCTTCTGTCTTCCAGTTCACTGGGCTCAGCATTTTCTGGATTATTAGAACTCTCTTGTTTATTATAGAATCCCAGCTTATGTTTTCCAACATGATATTTCTCAGATGACAAATACCAGACAGTAAATACATTACATGTCACTATCTGACACAATGTAGTCTTATTTGCTTTGTTGATTCTGTCTGCTTCTTTGCTGGGGAGTTATAATTTCATGTATTCCCGGGGACCGGCTTAATTGAACATTGGATTGGCAGTGAAAGGAAGGCATATATCTCAATGGCATAACTGAAACGTGGGGGCAACTCTTCAACAAGCTCAGAGCTCCCAGGAGAGGAAGCTAACCACATGTGGGGTGGGGCAGAGAAGGCACTGTCACCTTAAAAGACTGTGAAAGCTCCATTCCCTGAGGCACACAAGGAAGTTGCTCCCTGGTGTTGCTTACAGGCAGCTGAAAATCTAGTTGGAGGACTGGTTGATGAAAAAAAAAAAAAAAAAAAAAAGGACAAGCAAGGAACACTGATCCCCAAGACAGAGCTTTCTACAGAAACCAGGGATGCTTCTTGTTGCTGAACCAGAAGTTTCAAAAGAAAGTGGAAGAAGAAGCAGCATTGAGACAGACAGCAGGGGATTTCATGCAGCAGTGGAATGCATATGGACCTCCAAGGATTTCAACAGGGAAAAGGAAGAGCATCCCAGAAGGGAAACGTGGAGAGACTTTTGGCCCATCTGAAAAGAGCCTGGAGTTTGATCAGAGAAAATCTTGTAGTAAGAGGTGGGCAAAAGAAAGCTGAACTCACCCAGGTCAAGAGTCACCAAGATGCTGGTCGTGCATCACCAAGGTGGCTGGGATGCTAGTTGATGTTGCTCTGGATGGCTGATCATATGAATCTCTCTCTCTCTCTCTCTCTCTCTCTCTCTCTCTCTCTCTCTCTCTCTCTCTCTCTGTGTGTGTGTGTGTGTGTGTGTGTGTGTGTGTGTGTGTGTAAAGAGAAAGAAAGAGAGATCCACCCCCAACAAAGTCTATTCTTGGACACTGCTGTAGTTTCACTGCACAGTAATCTCCAAACTCTCATTTATAAAAGGCAACCAACTACTAATGGTTCTTCAGCTAGGGGCAGGACTTCATGGCCACTTCCCCCTCTGTGCGAGGATCTTTTGTCTTTGAGCTTGTGCAGGTCTTGTGAGTACTATGACAAATTTCCTGAGTTTATTTTTGCAACTGTTCTGTTGTCTCTGGGAAGCAGAGCTTTCTTTATTCATCCCTAACCTCTGGGTCTTAGAATCTCTCCTTCCTCTTCCACAATGATTCCTGGGTCTGGGAGAAAGAGAAGCAATGTGTATAACCCACATATAACCCAAGCACTCTACGGTCTCTTACTCTCTGCACCTTGGTCAGCTGCGGGTCTCCATGTGAATCACCATCTACAGTGAGAAGCTTCTGTGATGACGTCTGAGAGATCCATTGATCTCTAGGTATACCAAGAGTCATTGGGAGTGGATTTGATACTGTGTTCTCTTAGCAGAGCAATAGTAGTAGATTCCCCACTAGGGTCTGCAGCTGCAAGGAGCAGGTAGTTTCTTTTCTCTAAGGATGCAGCCACTTTCGTCCAACATACTCCAGTGGTGGCTACCCACCCAAGAGTACATAGCAAGAACTGAAATGGATTTTTTAAAATAAGAACATAAAGTTGAGTGGCAATGAGGGGAGTCTGGGAGGAATTGGGGAAGGGGAATGAATAAGATCAAAATAAAATGTATGAAATTCTGAAAGAATTAATAATAAAAAGGAGGTTAAATTTTTAAATAGAAAAGACAGAATCATTCAGTAAAATGGAATATACAAGATTTTTTAAAAATCCAGATAACGAATCAGATTGGTGACTATCCTGTCATCATAGAGCCTTCATCCAGTACCTAACAGAAGCTGATGCAGAGATCCACAGCCCAGCACCAGGCCAAGCTCCTGGAGTCCTGCCGAAGAGAGGGAGGAAGGATTATATGATCAAGGAGGGTCAAGACCATTGAGAGAAATCTACAGAAACAGCTGAATCAAGCTCACGGGGACTCATGAACTCTAGACTGTCAGTTTGTGGAGCCTTCAGGAGACTGAGCTGGGTCCTCTGCATGTGGATGACAGTTATATGACTTGGTCTGCTTGCGGGGAGGGGCTGACAGTGGGACCAGGATCTGCCTCTGGTGTATGAGCTAGTTTTTTGGAGCCCATTCCCTTGCTGGGATGTCTTGCTTGGCCTTGATACAGGTTGGATGGGGAGTAAGGGGAAATGAGGTGGATGGGAAGTGTGTGTGTGGGGGTGATAGGGTGGATGGGGAGTCGGGAAAATGAGGACAGACTGTAGTTGGACTGTAAGAAACAGCTTATCTGAGTTAATGAGAGCTTGCTGACTCTTGACTGACAATGTGGGAACCAGCATAGGACCAAACTAACCCTTCTGAATGTGGGTGACAGTTGTATGGTTGGGCAGTCTGCGGAGCCATTGGCAGTGGGACCAGGATTTATCCCTAGTGCTTGAACTGGCTCTTTGGAGCCCATTCTCTTTGGAGGGATACCTTGCTCACCTTAGATACAGCAGAGAGGGCCTTCGTCTTGCCTCAATGTGATGTGCTAGACTTTATTGATTTCCCATGGGAAACCCTGTCCTCTCTAAGGAGTGGATAGGGAGGGTTAGGTGGAAGGGAAGCGGGGAGTGGGAACTGCAATTGGTGTATAAAATGAGAAAAGATTGATTTTTTTTAAAAAAATAAATTTTAAAAAATAAAATAAATAATTAAAAAATCCAGGGAACTGATTGGTTAAGATACACAGGCCAGGGAAGTTTGGGTTATACCTGAGAGTGTGTTGAGAGATTTGAACATAGACATAACCTGTTTTAGGGGAACTAATCTTGAAGTGGCTGGAGCTTGCGGATGCGGACAAGGAGGCTAAAGACGAGTTAGAAGGCTACAGGGGACACCCAGGAAGGCAGAAAGAGGTTGGCATCATAAAGCCTTCCAAGAAATAAAGCCAGTGGAACGTGTGAACAGAATATCATGGAGCAGCCAAGCGGGCAGAGGTGAAGAGAAGGCCGCTTAGCAACTGAAGGTTTCTTAGGCAGAGCAGCGGTGGTGAGACAAATTGGATAAGCTATAAATTTCAGATAGGAGGAGATCAGATGTCACGATGATGGTGGGCTTGAAGAAGTTGTGCTTCTAGTAGCAGTGGGCGTTTCTTTGGAAGAATTTACTAGGAATTGACCCCCTTTCCGTAAATGGGGTGGGAGAGCGCATTTGCCCCAGGGTTGCTGGAACTGAGCTGGGGACCTCACTCGACATCCTGCGCTTGGGGAGGGAAAGCACTGAGGGCCTTCTGTGTTTGTGTGGAGCAGGCTGGCTCAGCTCCACAGATGAGACTGCACCCCTCTGCCAGTTCGGCACAGTGTCTCCTCTCCTGCACTCATGAGCTAATTCTCCAGAGGATTTGTGTCTTAGAACTGCTTTGTTCAAAATACATCTTTTCCCATCCTTGGCAAAATAAAGCAGACTTGACAAGAAGTTCTGGTAATTACTCCCCAAACAATAAATCACTCTGTTGCTGAACCATATGAACTCCACGTGGGGCATGAGAACATTTCACGGGAAGCACGCTGAAGAAAAAAATGGCACCCAGTGAGGTGATTACAGCTCACACAGACAAGGCTCTGATGACTGTCAGGTTGGCAGGAGCCATCCAGGGGACTGTTGCGGAGACTGGAAAGATCTCTTCTCACTCGGCTGCTCCTCCTCCTTGGAAAAATCAGGGGGCACTGGAGGGAAGTTTTCAGTTTTTCTCCTTCCCTGACTCATCTCCTCATCCATCCATCCGTCCGTCCGTCCGTCCCTCCATCCACTCAGTTGTCAGCTACTGGCTGATGTTCAGCTGATACACAGCTGTGGGGGTGAACAGTCTTAACAGCCAGCCAATGTCTGTTATCCTCATCAACTGTTATTGCCTTGCTGTACAGGAAGCTGATTCTTGCAGATACCACCCTATTATTCAACTTAATCAAATCAAATTCTCTATAGTCTGGAAGAACAATGACGGTACTGCAAATATATAAATGCATGGCCTGAGAGTCGTCCTTAAGGAGTGTACCAACAGGGAGGGAGATGTTGCAGCTTAAGAAAGATAAAGCCCTCCCAAATATTTACGCTTAGTAGAAGCAGAAGTAGCACCAAAGCCCAAGGTTTAAAGTGAAGAAGGCATGGAAGGAGCATGGGAGGGGCAGAACCCTAGGGGCTTGATTCACGTGAGAAAGGGTAGCTGTCTGGGATGGTGTAGTGGTTTAGAGGAGAATGTCTCCCATAGGCTCAGGTATTTGAACACTTGGTCCAAGTTGGTGGTACATTTTGGGGGAGGGACTAAAGGAATGTGGCCTTGCTAGAGAAAGTGTGTCACCACGGAGAATATAAAGTGTCACCCTACTTCCAGACTGCTGTCTCTGCTTCCTGCTTGCGTTTGAAGATGTGAGCGCTCAGCTTCCTGCTCCAGCTGCCATGCTTGCTGCTCAGGGACATGCCTCTAATGGACGCTTATCCTTCTGGAAACTTAAGCCAAAATAAACTCTTCTTTTTGTAAATTGCCTAAGCTGTGGTGTTCTATCATAGGAACAAAAAAGTAACCAATACAGACGGTAACCTGAAAAGACTCTCGAGGTGTGTCCTTAATGTGCAGGGGAGGAAGCGGGTGGCATGATTAATGGGTTCTTGCAATTCTCTTGTTAAAATCTTTCTTCTTTTACCCTCCCTCCCTCTTTCCCTTCCTCCTTTCCTCTCTCCCTCCCTCATTCCTCTCTTTCTTCCTTCTTCTCTTCCTTCTTTTCAGCCTGGGATCCAGAAGAAGGGAGACACATGCCCCCACAGAACAAGCAGGCAGACTGGACACTGGGCTGCAGAGCCCCCAGGGTCTAGCTCCAGAATTCTTTCCACTAGGTCACTGGCTTTGGAAGTGAGATACAAGCGCTCTGAAGTTTTAAATATAAGAGCAGCAACTAACAGCCACAAGGATCTGGGCTTGGCGCTGTGCTAACAATTGTAGCAATGCCCTCAAGCCTGGTCCGTAGATTCATCCTCTCCCTCTCCGGTGAATAGAATGAGGCATTATGTTAGCCAGACTTACTGTTGCTGAAAGAAATATCAGAGAAAAACATCTTATGGGGATAAAGTTGGTATTTTCGTTCACAGATCCAGAGATTTTTGTGATTCATTCATTTTGATGAACATAAAGAGGTGAAATTAAGTTAAAAGAGCTGGTGGGACAAGCCTAAGCTAAGGCTGAGCACTCACAATTAGTAGGTCTACGTGTCTTTATGTGGGAACTGGTTGGTGGCCCAAAGGAAAGCCCAAACACAGAATACTGTTTGCATCAGTGACCGAGCCTTTAATGCAGCCTTTTGCAGGCACACTTCACATCCAAACACTAGCAAGCGCCCAGACATCGCTGAATCCATCCCCGTCAGCAACCACCGGTAGAGCTCGACTTTGAAACTAGGCAAGTGCCGTCAGCAACCAATCAACACATCTGTTGTAGTCTGGTCCAGCCGGTTCTGCCAAAACAACTACTGTAGATTCGGGTTCTTGTAAAGAACAGAAGTTTAGGGGCTGGAGAGTTGGCTCAGTGGTTAAGAGCATTGCCTGCTCTTCCAAAGGTCCTGAGTTCAATTCCCGGCAACCACATGGTGGCTCACAACCATCTGTAATGAGGTCTGGTGCCCTCTTCTGGCCTGCAGATATACACACAGACAGAATATTGTATACAAAATAAATAAATAAATATTTAAAAAAAAAAGAATGGCTGGCATAGGGCTAATCCATTCTCTTCCCTCCTCCCTCCCTCNTAAAAAAAAAAAAAAAAAAAAAAAAAAAAAACAGAAGTTTATTTCCTTGGGGTTCTGGAGGCGTCTGGCGAGGAACTCGTCACATCATCTCCTGTCAGGACAACAGCATGGGAGGCAACAGAGGGATGCTAACCTGAGGAGCCTGGCCGGCAACATTAAGCCCACCTGGGACAACAGAATTAACCCAGTCACTTTGTTCTGTATACGCAGTTGCCGCACATGCGACCCCATCTTCCAACGCTATTGCATTGGGGCTTAAGGGTCCAGCACTATCGGGAGGTACTTTCTCCACCTATCCTGTTCTCAGAATGAACCCTGGGCATCAGCCTCCATCCCTGCACTCTCACTGAGCACTGTTGCTCTGCTGGGATTGTTCACCCGAGGGAGGCACCACGGTGGTTTCCAGATCCTGAGTCCCAAACACTTATGAGGCCCCATGGCAGGGGGGGATTTTCACCTAGACAAGAGGGCAGAGCCTATTTCTTGGATTCAAGCTATTAGGGATAAAAGATCGATTTTCAATTTGTTTCACTTTTCTCTGAGAAGTTATAGGGTATATATTCCAGTTTAATTTTATTGTTTATACGATGGGCTTCCTGAGATATTTCACTTTGCACCTCTCCACAGGGAGCTGTTTTCTTCCATCCATGCTGTTTCCCCAAGAGAGCCTTGGCTTGGGCCACATGCTCCTTATCTTCAATTTATTAATAGCCACCTCTGTCCAACGGCAGGGAGCTGATCTTCTAATGAGAACGCGGAGAGTAAAGAACACTGTGTTCTTTTGAGATGAAATAAATAAGAAGACTGTGTGGGAAGTGTGGCGCCATGAATTAAGGAGGGGAGAGTGTCATATATGTCGCAAGGAATAAACACAACTGTCCTCCTGAAAAATGAGTCAGACAACTGAGCAGAAATTCCACCTCTGCCCGCCAGAGACAAACCTCAGGGCCTTTTTTCCCCCCTAGTGACCCATTTGTGATACAAGATGGCCTGGAAACTACCTGTTCTGCTCCACTGTTCTTCCCGATCTCTTGGGCTGGAGCGGGAGTCTGGATCCCCACCCACCTGGGCTTTTCTAAGAACTGTGCCAAGGAGGAAGCTAACTGCGGGGAAGGATGCTCCAGGGTGAGTCACTGACAGCGGGGTGCTGAAGAGAAGAGTCACCGATGGCTGACCAGAGCTAAGACTGTGGGGCAAGAGATTTTACCTCCTGAGCTGTCTTGCTGCCCAAGTCAGCCTTAAAACAGTTTCTCTCAACTCCCATTTCCTCCCAAGATGAATCAGCTAGAAATCTTACTAATTCTTCCTCCCACATCACACCCCACAGATACCGAAGCTCCCTGGGTTTCTGTTGTCTGGTACTCTAGGTTACAGATAGGAAGGGTCAGGAATGAAAGGATGTTTATACATTCAGAGAGAGAGAGAAACAAGCATGGTGTCTCTGCACTGTCACCCATGGGTCCCATCCACACTGCCCCTGCCACAGTGACTAACAACTCCAAGTGACGCCTCTAGGTCTCCCCAGCATTTAACCGGCACAGTGTACCCTGTTTCCTGACAAAGAGTGGGTGGGTTGGGGAAGGCCGTCTCTGTTGACCTAACAAGAAAATGGCAGCAGAACCTCAGAACACTGAGGTGAGAACTTCAGAACACTGAGGTGAGAACTTCAGAACACTGAGGTGAGAACTTCAGAACACTGAGGTGAGAACTTCAGAACACTGAGAGGTGAACAGAGGGATAGAGAAGATGCCAAGTCAAGTCCAGCTGTGGCGTGTGAGGACAGGCTCACTCCTGGAACTCCAGAACTGGGAACTTCTTGTAAGAGAGCAAGACTCCCAGGGAAGGTGTTACTGAAAGAAAGGAGGTGGGGGAGAAACACAGGAGACCAGGACGCACCCAACAGGGGACTAGCAAGGGACAGGACAAGCGCTCAAACAGACTGCCAATGCCAAAGGGGCAGCTGGGTTCTTGGAGACCAACACAAAGAATAAAGGCCTCTGAAGCAGACATTTGCTTTTGTTTTCATACAGGAACAGTTTCATGTCACTACAGACAGCTTCACCACGTTGTGCAGGATGGGGAAGGAACACTTTCCTCCAGCATCCTGCTCCTCACTTAGACCAGCTGTAACCAATGCTAATCTTGAAGCAGGGCTGATCAGCCTGCCCATGTCTGACCTTAGAAGGGCACTGATCAGCCATTTTACCTTCACAGCTTTTTTTTTATTGCATTTTGGTTATGTGTTCATACTTGTCTGTATGTGTGCCGCATGTTTGTGGGTTCACATGGAAATCAGAGGAGGGTTCTGATACTCTGAAGCTGGAATTCCTGTTGGTCGAAAGTTGCCCACTGTGGGTGGTGGGGGCTAAACCCTGGTCCTCAGTAAGAGCAGGTGCTCCTATCTGCTGAGTCATCTTTTTTTGAAAATGATACAATCAGCAGGAAGATAAACCCAGTGGTCTCTCACATCTCCCCAGTAACAGTATCACATAATGTGGCGGGGGGGGGGGGGTGCTCCTCTCCAGTTGGAGCCCAGGCAACCCCTTGAAAGTGAAAGCACAGGAGATGAATGACAAGGGAGAAGGGATAGGGAAAGGGGCACGGGTGTTTGTCCTGGAGAGACAAAGGACTACCTCTGGGTATAGAGGAGACAGACATTGCATATAGGAAAATGGCAATTTATAAACATACCAGGGGAAACTTCATGTTAGGATGAGGGGTTTAATTTTAATTAGGCATGTTAATTAGAAGAACCAAAGGGGACTTTTGATTGCCATACTTCAATACTTTGATAGCTGGACCTCAGTAATCAATCTCAGGAGGGAAAAGTAGCCAAATAAGGGAACAGACCATGGGGGCTAGCTTCAGGAATTTAATCTAATGGTTCTTAGCAAGGCAGAGGGAATGAATGTGCAAGGCCCCCAGAGCCATGCTCGCCACGCTGGGACATTCAGAGTCCCTTGAGTTGGTAAGGCAAGAACTCTGTAAACACGTGTGTTCCTGGGACCCTAACAAACAGGTTGGAGCACGGGTGACAGGCACAGCCATTGGCAAGAGCTCAGCGGAGTCTGCAGCCAAGCTCAGTTGTGCTTTTCTGTCTCCGTGACAGAGCTCAGACCACTCACACATACCAGGGAGTAAGAAACGTCTCTGCCAAGTGTGCTCCTTCAGGCAAAGTGTCAGCCATTTGCACGCCTCCTTCCACATCCATATTCTACAGCGTCTTATAAAAACAATTGCTCACAATGTTCACAACATTGCCATTTATACTTTTGTTGCATAGACAGGATAAGGGAGTTTTAGATGCCTCCCATGCCCACTGTGTTGAGTTCAAGCCTTAACACAGGAAAAAAGGTATAAAGAACACAAAAGGAGAGTTTCAGAGAAACTCAGAGCGCCTTTTCCTAAACGTGCAGCCAATAAGGGAATAATTGCTTTATTTGGTGCTGCAAGTATTCCAATAAACTAGCTTTTTCAAGAACTGAGATATGAGTACATTTATCATAATAAAAGTTTCCCTGTTTCAAAAATATGAACAGCAAAGCATTTGTGGGTTTTGATCAAGAACAATGACTCAATTATTCAATTAAGGAAAAAAATATGTCCAAACTGCAAGTCCATACATATCTATGTCAAGCAGCCAGAGTAGTAACCACACTGCAGTTCTGACAAAGCTTCCCTATGATGGACTACCCACGTACCAGAGGGTGACCCCTAAACCCAGGCACACACAGCACCAAGTGAACTCAGAGGATTTCAGGAAGCGCACGTGGGAAGAAAAGTGGTGGGATGGGGTTGAAAGGAAAGAAGTAAGGAGTGGGTTTGATTAAAACAGATGGTTTGCCTGTATGAAATGCTTAAACATTCAAATCTTTAAGAGTATTTTTAAATTTCTTAAGGAGTGACATGAAAATGACAAAGGAGAAACTGTTATAATGTAACCTTCAGTCTGCATTATCTGTACCAGCGAAAGCAAAAGAAACAAAGAGCAAATGAAATCTCCTCTCGGAAATGACAAAATGTAGCGAATTCACACACTAGTCTCCTGTGGCGACCATAACAAAACACCATAGACTGACTGCTTAAATCCCAGAAATTTGTTTTTGACAGTTCCAGAGACCAGAAGACAGAGTCACGCTGTTGGCAGGACATGTTTCTGCTGAGTCCTGTCTCCTTGGCTTGCAGTATTTCTCCCTGAGCCTCCCCGGCCTCTCTCAAATGCCTCCAGAGCGGGTGTCGCCTCCCCCTCTTATAAGGACATTCATCATGTGTGGTTATTGTCCCACCCTTATGACCTTTTTCAACCTGTTTCCGACTGCAGTGGCCTTAGAGGTCATGGCTTTGACATAAATTTTGAGGACAACACGATTCAATCTGTAACAGCTCCTTGTCAACCAGAGCACAGTTCAAGAACAAAGTGTATTCAAACATACCCTTTTATAGTTATCAGATCAGAGAGGGGATTCCATCAATTTATCTGAAATCACAAAGAACTATTTGGAATTAATTGATAATTATTTCACCACCATTTCTCCACATTGCAGAGATCAAGAAAGACATTTTTCAGAAATGGAAAGGATTTGCCCTCCTGATGTCGCTGAGTGAACAAATGACATAGCTGTATATAATTTGACTTGGTGAACACAAATGGGCTTCATTGTGACCCGTTCATATGTGGATAGACTTTGCACACAGTCAGCTCCCACTGCCATGTCTTGTTACCCAGCCTTCTCCATCTTCTGTTACCCTCCTCCTCCCACACAGTTCCCCTTTGTGATGGGTAGCCTCAGCTGTCAGATCAATGGGATCTAGAAACACCTGGTACGTGGACCTCTCGGTTGGGGGATTATCTTGATTACATTGATTATGGATCATCACTGTGTGAGGCACCATTCTCTGGGAGAGGCCTCTGAACTCTATAGAAACGAGAAAAGCAAGCTGAACGTAAGTGTCTAGCGTGCTCTGCTTCCTGACTGCAGGTCCAGTGTGCTGTATCGCCTCAAGCTCCAGTGACGCCCCCTCCACGACAGACTGTAAGCTCAAACTGTAGTCAAAGTTAGCCCCTTATTCCTTAATTTGCTTTGTTGGAGTACTTCATCACAGCAGCAAGAAGAGTAACTAATACACTCTACTTTCATGTCATACAGATTATTTTTCTATTTAGATTCCATGTAAAAGAGGGACATTTCTGCCTTCTAAAAATGACAGAGAAGCTACACACATTATAACTTGACAATTTGAGTGCCTAAATAAAACCCAAACAATAGATATGCTAACAGGGAAAAAGAAATCTCCTAAGGTCCTGCTCCTAGACAAAGAACGACAGGCAACTAATGACTGCCGAGAGAGGGAGAATTAGTCTCTCCCAGAATGAGCCCTTAACTGGTAATCTAACACAAAAAGATCAGCCCCAATCCATATCCACATAAATAACAAACACAGACTCAGAGGGTTGGATAGATAGATAGAAGATAGATAGATGGATAGATAGATAGATATGATTTATCAATTATAATAAAAAACAAGAGGTGATATTTGAAAGAGTGGAGAGGCAACATGGAAGATGCTGATGGGAAGGAATACGGAAGGAGTTGGAAGGAGAAGAGAGGAGACAAAGGGATACAATTATATTTTGATTAAAATTTTTAAGGACCTTTTTCAAAGGAACCTTTGCTTTCTGAGTCTGCCTTGTCTTGGTGAGTACAATAATATCTAGTTCCATACATTTCCCTACACATGACATAATCTCACTGCTCCTTACGGCTAGGTAAAACTGCATTTTGTGTGTATGTGTGTGTGTGTGTACACCTGTGTGTGATGTGGAGGGGAGGGGTGTGGTATATGTATATGGTGTGTGTGTAGTTTGTGTGGTGTTTGTGGTATGTGTGGTGTGGAAGGGAGGGGTGTGGTATGTGTGTGGTGTTTGTGTGTGTGTATGTGTGTGAGGGTGTACGTGCCTGTGTGTATGTGGTATGGAGGGGAGAGGTGTCGTGTGTGTATGGTGTGTGTGTGTGTGTGTATTCATGGTGTATATGTATGTGTTTATGGTGTGTGTGTCTGTGTGTATCTTGTTTTCTTCACCCTTCACTGTTGACAGACACATAAGCAGATCCAATATACATTGGCCTTTATGAATCACGCCATAGTAAACACGGACATGCTGACAACTCTTGCTTCTGAATCACGGGGCAGTTAGATTTTCGGTTATGTTGAAGAGCCTCCATGCTTACTTCCACAGTAACTAAAATAACTCCTATTCCCACCAGCAGCGTGTGAAGTCACTTTTTCTCCACATCCTGGCTAACACTTGCGATTGCTTATTTTCCTGATGGCAGTCATCCTAGGTAACACAGAATCTCAAGGCAATTTTGATTTGCGTTTCCACGATGGCTAAGGATAATGAATACTTTATATATTCATTGTACACTTATTGATTAGATTTGGTAATGATGTTGACACTTAATTTTTAGAGTTGTTTATATATTCTGGATATGAATCCTGTCTGGTACACAGTTAGCAAAGATTTTCTTCCACTCTATGACGTGTCTCTTTGTTAATTGCCACCTTCCTGGGCAGCCGCTATATGATTTCATGTAACCTCTTAGAGTCTTGATATCGGAGCCCTTTTCAGACATTGCCCTCACCTGTGGCTTGAGATGTTCTCCTTGTCTTCACCTTTAGTAGTTTTGAAGTCTCAATCTTTAATCCATTTTTTTTTAAATTCATCTTTGTATAGGGTAAGAGTTAAGATCTAATTTCTCTCCTTAATGGGTGAATATCCAATTTTCCTAGCACAATTTGTTGGAGAAACTGTTATTTTTCTTCAGTGTATATTCTGGGCACATTTTTAAAAAGTAACGACTGTAACTGTGTGGGCTCATTTCTGGGTTCTTTGTTCATTCTGTTGGGCTGTATGTCTGGTTTTGTGCCAATACCTCAAGTCTATACTGTAATTTGAAATTGAATGTTATGATACCTTCTCTCTAGGCTTAGGATTGCCTTGGTTATTTGGGAGCTTTTGTGCTTTCACGTGAACTTAGAATTGTTTTTCTTCTAGTTCTGTAGAAAATGGTGCTATAATTTTGATGGGGTTTACACTGACTCTATAGATCACCTTTGCGTACACAGCCATTTTCACGATACTAATTCTGAAAACCTGTCTGTGTGGAAGATCTTCCCATCTTCTACTTGTCTTCGTCAATTTCTTTCAGGGTTGTGAAGTTTCTAGTACAGACATCCTTCACCATCTTGGTTAGGTTTAATCCCAAATTTTTTGGAAGATATTTCAAGTGGGATCATCGCCTGCGGTTTTGTCTCCGTATGTCCTCTGTGGGTATATAGAGACACTACTGCTCTTCTGTGTTGATGTTGGGACTTTGTTCAAAGTGAACATTGACCTCAGAGTTCTCTGGAGGGAATCTTTTATGGCCTTTAAATTATAGAACCACATCTACAAACACAGATGACTCAGCTTCTTCTTTTCCTATCTATCCCTTGTACTTGTCCTGTTAGTCTTCTGGCTAAGAATGTAAGCGTTATATTAACTAAGAATGAACTGAGTGCACACCTTTCTCTCATTCCTGGTGTTAGTTAAAATATCCTGATTTCTACCATTCAGAATAATGTCAGTTTAAGGTTTGTCATATGTAGCCTGTTATGCTCAAGAATGTTCCTTCTACTTCTAGCTCCTTTAGGGTTGTCATCACAACTACACATTTGAATATGACCCTTCAGAAAATTGACCAGATTGAGCCATAAATGTAGCTTGATAGTACAATACTGTGTAAGGCCCTGGGTTTGAACCCCAATAGTCAAATAAATACGTAAATAAATAAATTAACAATGTCTTAAAGTTATGAATCAGAGTTTATTATTATCCAAATTGCTTTCATTTTGGGTTAATAGTTAATTTTAACTTACATTAATTTTCATTCATTTAAACTGTTGACAGTTTAAGTGAGTATGATGATATGCCCTTAAAATTCATTGTTCTACAAACTTGCACATTCCTGGGTACTCCTCACTGGCCATCAGAAGGTGTCCAATTTATCTTCTTCCTGAAGCCTTGAAACCTCAAGCTACTTCTCTGTCTCACTCTTAATCCCATCTCTCATCTCCCTGTTGATGTTAAGACTAGGAGATGACCACACCCACTCTCATTAACTGCTTTATCTGCCAGTAGAGGATCGTAGAAAGGTCTGTGTGGACTCTTTCTATCTCTCAAAGGCCTCATCGTCTTGGGGTTTGGGATACTGGGTCTTCATACCACTTGGCCCTAGACCCTTGTTTGCTCCACACTGTCTCTTCTTGGCTGCTTTATCTTTCCTAGAACATACTCTTCAGTAACTTCTGTCTTTCTTGAAGGTAATTCAGTAGTCTTCATAGCTCCAATGTCTGAGTCCCACAAGAGAGGAGGGTGTAGAAGTTATTTGGTACTACCTCTCATCTCCTGAACAGCCCCACAGTGCCTACCTCTTCCCCGGTGTAATTACTGTGCTGAATGGTCACTCTACCTCAGTTAGAGAGTCCCAGGAATGCATGAGCTTCAGTGGTCCCAACTATAACTCTATTTCTGCATCTGGATGCTCATCTCAGAGACGATAGGTAGGTCATGAGAATTGGAGGGTTTATGAATTTTGATGTAGGGAGTTTTTTAAATTTTTTTATTTTTTATTTTTCTTTTCAAATATTTACACTTCCTTCCCTCCTCCCAATCCCCTCCCACTCCTCCACACCCCCTCCTCCCTCTCCCTCCCTGCTAGAGAGAGGGCAAGGAACCCTGCCCTGTGGGAAGTCCAAGGCCCTCCCCGCTGCATCCAGGCCTAGGGAGCTGTGCATCCATATAGACTAGGGTCCCAAAAAGCCAGAACATGCCGTAAAAACAAGTCCCAGAGTCTTTATCAATGGCTTCTCTGTCAGCCCCCATTGTCGGTCACAATCAGAGAGTCCGATTTGATCACATGCTCATTCAGACCCAGTCCAGCTGGATTTGGTGAGCTCCCATTATAACAGGCACACTGCCTTAGTTGGTGGACCAACCCCTCATGGTCCTGACTTCCTTGCTCATCTTCTCCCTCCTTCTGCCCTTCAACTGGACCTTGGGATCTCAGTCCATTGCTCTGACGAGGGTCTCTGTCTCTATCTCCATCTGTCACTGGACAAAGATTCTATGGTGATATTCGAGATAATCATCAGTGTGATAGTGGGGCAAGGACAGTTCATGCACCCTCTCATCTGCTGCCCAAGGACCTAGCTGGGGACATCTGGGATCCCGCAAGGTGTCCACGGGGATGTAGGGAGTTTTAGTACATGACACTCCAAAATGTCTTTTGTCCCTAAGCACTCAGTAAGAAAGAACACAAAAGACAATCTAGAAAATCATAACAACAAGGAAAAATGTCATTTACCCTTTCCTTCTACATACCTCACCCTTGGCTCTTTGTATCTGTGAGTTCATGCAGCCATCCTTGTATCCTGCTTTCCACTTAAGATGCAATTGCAGATACATAGCCTGAATTGGCCATTTCCTGTGACCAGGAAGACTTCTAGGGGATGGACTGGGACACCAACCTAGGCACATGACCTTTGACCTACAGTCTGCCCTGTCTATGAGATGTGCTGTGCTAAGTGTTGCTCAGAGATCAAGGCAGTGGCCAAAAATTACTGGTCCAGGGACCTAGAATAGAGCTAAACATGTCAGTGTAATGATACCTAACAGTATCATAGATTGGTGCCTAACCCAATTGTCATCAGAGAGGCTTCATCCAGCAGCTGATAGAAACAGACGCAGAGACCCACAGCCAAACATTAGGCTGAACTCAGAGAATCCTGTGGAAGAGAGGAAGGATTGTAGGAACCAGAGGGGTCAAGGAAATCACAAGAAAACCCACAGAATCAACTAACATGGCTCATTGGAGCTCACAGAGTCTGAACTGACAACCACGGAGCCTGTATGGGACTGACAAAGCCTTTCTGCATGTATGGATCAGTTATGTTTTCTTGCGGGACTTCTAACAGCAGAAGCAGGGGCTGTCTCTAACTCTTTTATTGACTTTTGGGACCCTATTCCTCATACTGGGTTGCCTTGCCCAGCCTTGCCCAGCTTTGCCAAGCCTCCCTATGCAAGGGGAGGTGCTTAGTCTTATTACAACTTGATATGCAATGTTTTGTTGATATCCATGGGAGGCCTGCCCTTTTCTGAACAGAAACAGAAAAGGAGTGGACAGACCAGGGGCAGGCAGAGAGGGGATGGGGGGAAAGGAGGGAGGGGATACTGTAATTAGGATGTAAAATAAATAAATAAAAATTTAAAAAAAGATTATGTAATCTTCCCCATAAGTTAGCAACTATAATTTAAACTTTTGTGATTCTATTCTTCATCTACAGTTAAATAAAATTTATGGGCAAAGCCATTATTCAGACTGAACTCTATGTTATGCCCCAGATCAAACAGACTCACTCATGCCCAAGTTCCAGATCCCTTATTAGTGTGGTTTATTAGAGCAGTATAGCGGCCACATCCCCAGAGGCCAATTTCAGCCAGCTCGATAAAACAAGATATCAAGAAATCAATCTCAAACTGACCAGGAAGCTCTCTCCCCGCTATTTAGCGTCCATAGACCTGGAAATTGCTCTGCAGGCTGCTGGGGAATGAAGGACCTCAGTGGTTTTACTCACTACTGGGCCTTACATACTACAGCACCAAACTGTCAGGCAAATGATTTCAGATGGTGCAGTAGTGGTGTGATGGTTATGGAGATAACCAAGCGCTTTATGACTGACTGTGAAATCTGCTCCATAGGGGAAAGACATGTCTGCTACCGTGAACCTGGTCAAAGCCTATTCATACATGGTCAGAAATAACTGGACTGGGATCTGGTACTATTACTACTAATAATAACAATAGTAGTTTAAAACAGGACATAAATTCAGGGGGAGATATATTAGTGTTTCTGAAAAGAGTGGGAAAGAGGTAGTGGGGGTAGATAAGAGGGAAATACATTGAAATAATGTATTTATTACATTATATATATACATTATTTGAAATAAATGTTAGTATTTTTCTATTAATATGGTAAAATCCCATGACAAAAGCACTCAGTTGGTGTTTACAGTTCTAGGGGGACTAGAGTCCATGAATGATGTCCAGAATAATGGAGAACTGCTGTCTCAAACTGCAAACAGGAGGCAGACAGAACAGGCTCAGAATAGCATGAGTCTTTTGAAACCTCCAAGCCCACCCCATAACACCCTTCTCCAACAAGTCCACACTACCTGATCCTTCCCAGTTCCACCAACTGGGGACCAAGTGTTTAACTAGCCTACGGAAGTCATTCTCATTCAAACTGCCACTAAAAATTAATATATTATTTTGGAAAATTTTATTAGAGGGGTTGAGATTATCAAAAGAGCCAGAGGGCCAGGACATCTGCTGTGAAATTTTGTCTTCTATATATGACAAGAAAGTTGCATGCATGATGAGATCGCAAAGACGAAAACAACTGAGTAAGACCTGTACGATGACAATGCCCGTTGGCATGCCAAGATGGACGGGGAAATCTCACACAGTCCTATGCCCAAATGAAGGGTGTCTTAGTTGGCGTTAACGAAACACCACGACCAAAATCAAATGAGAAGAAAAGGGTTTATTTGACTTATACTTCCAAATCATTTTTTCATTATTGGAGGAATTCAAAATAGGACTCACGTAGGGCAGGCACTTGGATGAGGAACTGATCCAGAGGTCATAGAGGAGCACTGCTCACTGGCTTGTTCCTCTCGGTTTGCTCAGCCTGCTTTCTTATACCCGTGACCACCAGTCAGGAACTACACAACCCACAATGGGCTGGGTCCTTCTACATTAATCACTAATTAAGAAAAGGCCTTACAGCTGCATCTTGTGGAGGCATTTTCTCAAGAGAGGCTCTCTTCTCTCAGACAACTGTAGGTTACGTTAAGTTGACATGGAATTAGCCAGTCCAGAGAGCTATACACGGTCAATGGCTGCTGTAGCTACTGAGAGAGGAAGAGCCAGTGTTCTCCAGGGATGAGCCCCCCGACAGGTTACCCAATCTCAAGCAGTCAACCCTAAAAGATTGCACATACTGTGTGTGTGTGTGTGTGTACCACGTCTGTGTGGTATATTAGCTGTGAAAACTCCAATAATTGTCAGCAAGAGAAGACTAACTTTTGAAGCTGTGCTGGGAGGGTCTCAGGAGAAAGCTAGACCTCTGGGGATGCTCTGGCCTTGCTGTGTAGCCTGTGTAGCCAAATGCTGGGCCGACTTGCACAGGTTTCTCAGAGTAAGCAGGATTCTGTCCAAAATTATACTTAGCCTCTAATGCGTGGGGTTCTAATCAGCTAACTGCTGTTGGGAGACGCGGAGAACTGTTGCCTCTCAGAGCTGAGGATGAAAAGGAATAGCATGCTGTGTGGTTAGCACATAAATACTTTTAAATGTGCATAAGTGTTTGGAGAGGGAGAGAATTATTGTAATGCCCTCCCTCCATGTCTCCTCCCCAACCACCACTCACACGCAATTCAACCAAAACCACTAAATTGCATCTGAGAACTCTTAGGCAAACCACTCCCACTCCCAGTTTGATATTAACATGGGATTGCAGTGAGAATTAATATATGTATCTGAAGTCCTGAGATAAGGTAGCCTCTTGAAAATCAAAATATATTAAACAGCAAGTGTTTTGTTAAATAGTACATGTTTAATTTGCCCAGACAGGATACTCAGAATAGGAGCTTAGCTTCCTTCTGGCTATGCGACATCGAAAGGTTATCCCAAATCTCTGAGCTTCCTTTCTCTCCAAAGTAAAGAGATGTACTGGAACATAATGAAAAACAATTACAGTGTTTGTTTGTTTCTTAAGAGTAAAACAGCATATCCAAAATCTGAACTTAATGTCTGCCATATGCTACATTCTTAGCGCATTTTTTTTTAATATAGCAAGAAGAATAAAAGACTCCATAAAAGCCGCTAATCCCACTGGGAAATGGCGTGGAAGCACCCACAGGGAATGGGTTGTTTTTAGCAGTTAGCACCTCAAGTCTCCCTCTAGTGCCAGCCCTCTAAAGCGCTCAGCGTGGTGGGGGCTCTTGGATCTCCATGTTGTCTTCCCACCATTCAAGGGGACCCCAACTCCAAGTCAACAAGAAATATGACTGCCCCACACTAACCAGAATGTTTTCCATGGAGACAGAAGGGGATCCAGTGAGATGGTGAACATTGCTGTGGTTTGTGTCTGAAGTATCTCCACTCCTGCTCCTGTGCGGTCCCTCACACAAGTTCAGAAGAGGGGTTTTAGGGAGAGTGACTTTCTATGACCCCCCCATCCAAAAACAGCCAGCGCCCCCTACTGTGACACGAGTTATATAAACAGCCCCAGGCTCCATATTCTCTCCTCCAGCATTCAGCTCCATCCAGCTCTCTGGCTGCACGGGTCTTGGACTGCTTCTCCCTTCCCAGAATGGGCCAGCTCCATCATGACTGAGCCTGAATCCCATCCCAGACATTCTCCTACAGGCTCCTATCTCATCTTACTAGTTAGCATTTGCCAGCTTGACAGAAAGAGTGTTGGAGGAAGAAGGACCATGGACTAAGGGATTGCTGCCATTAAGGTGGCCTGAGGGCCTAACTGGGGGGCATTTTCTTGATCTCTTATGCTGTGTAGGACTCGGTCCACTGTGGGTGGCATCATCCCTACGTGAGTGGACCTGGGCTGTAAACTGAAGGTAACTGAGCAAGCAGAGGAAGCTAACCTGTCAGCAAGTTCCCTTCATGGTTTCTGCTTCAGTTCCTGCGTCTGTGTTCCTGCTTGGGTTCCTGCCCTCAATGACGGACATGCAAGGATGGACACGTAAGTCATATAAACCCTTTCTGCCCAAAAGATGGTTTGGGTCAATGTGTTATTACAGCATCAGATTCCCTATCTGAATAACGAGGTTATTCATCCTTCCTCTTCTAGGAGTCGATTGCTCTTCAGTAGCTCTCTGCTCTGGGGAGAGCCTGTCTAGACTCCAAGCTTATATTTATCAGTCATTGTAATTCTTTCATTCTTAACTATTTCTTTTTTCTGATACTTAACTATGCTATGGTGGTCATTTTTGTGTTAATTTTTACTTAGATCCACACCAGTACTTGGTTATAATATCGTTTAAGGCCAGGAAGACCACACACCAGTACTAGGTTATAATATCGTTTAAGGCCAGGAAGACCACACACCTTGCCCGAATTTCGCAGTGGTACTAAAATATGTGTTGAACTTTAATATTTTTTAATTCAATCCAGAAGATAGTTCAAATAAATTTTTGTGGGTTTTATCTTAAAATATAATTCAAATATTCATTTAGTAATCATTTCTTTTTTCTATTCATTGTTTTTGATGAGATTTGAGATGACATGTATATAGTAGGGTTGACTGGGAAGTTAATTGCACAAACACAAGGCGCAGGCAGCCAACGGTGAACAGTGCGTGATGTGCATTGGGAGGCTTAAGGGAGCTAGGCTTGTTATGGCAAGGACATTTCTTAATGCCTTGTGTGTGTTCATGGACAAAGTGCCAACCAAAAAACACGTAATCATATCTCTGAAAAAATTTAAGCTCCCTAAGTGATTCTAATATTCAGTGAAGGTTAGCAAGCAGTGCATTCATAAGTCTGGGGTCCCAAAAGAGCCGGAAGCATTCCATAATCCACCTGCCTGATTTTCCCTCTCCTCTTCCTCTTCCTCCATCTGTCTCACTCCCACCCTGGAGACTTTTATTCAAGGCATGCACGTGAAGGGTATCTCCCACTGGGGACAATGGCATCATCATCACAGACTGCACTTGGTAATACATGAGGACAACTTTGTTTCTCGGCCCTGGAGGCCCTATGACTAGAATCTGCAGTGTGGGAGCCAGGGATGCTGATAACTATGCAGAATGCATAGGCAGCTGCACAACAGACATCAGTGGTACCAAGGGCGCAAACCTTTGTCTCCAGAAAGAGAAAACAGGCTATGGTAACCTTAGACCCATGCTTTCCCAGCCCGGGCCTGGGAAGGAGCAGAGGAGACAGAGCACAGACTTCAGGCTCTAATGCTCCTCATTCACAGTCCACGTGAAGTAGTCTGCTTTCATCAAAGTAAGCCAGATAAAGCGCTACAACCAAGAAAGAAAAAAATCCGAAGAGATTGGGGTTGGGGGAGATAGGGAAGGGAAAAGGAGATAGAGATAAGAGAGGGAGAAGGAGGGAGGTAGGGAGGGGAAGGAAAGAGAGAGAAAGAGAGAGAGAGTTGCAAAGTCCATAAACTCAGCAGGTATATTATAGCTGTGCAAAACTATTAGCCCATGAAAAATTAATTCTGGTTTTCATTCAGTAGCAACTGACATTAAAATGAAAATAAGACCACTCAAGTAATTTTGAACAGCATCATCTCGGCCAAGGCAAAGTGGTGGACTATCTGGGGAAGGTGCTGCCAGTCACCAGCCCCACGAAGCAGAAAAACAGTCATTTCAGAGGGCTTGCGAAGCACCCAAACAGCAGCCGGCTTGCTCTTCGCTTTCCCATTTAAAAGCATTCAAGAATCAGTTCGATGGAAAGCACCCCTCAGAAAATTTAAGATAGTGGGTTTATTGGTTCTCCTCAGACCAAAAGAGAGGAAATAAGGCAGCCGGCACAGAGCAAATGAAGTATGTGTTTCCCTCGGTGGCGCCTAATGAATGGGCTAGTCGGGTGAGTGACTCGGCGGGGCTCTGAAAATGAGCTGCCTATGCTTGGTTTGCAGCTTCAAGCAGTAGGTTCCAGAGCCAAAGACAGGGGCCTGTTTCCTGTTGAATAAAAATGCGGTCTTGGAGGAAACGTGGGTATCTGTGGAGCGAGGCCGAGGCTGCTGCTCCAAAGACTCAGCAGCTGCACATCCAGTCCCCAAGGGAGCTGGGACATCACTTGAAGATGAGTATCCCGCCAGAGATTTTACAGTCAAATCCTGGACTTTAAGACCCCGAGCAAGCTAGGCTTCCTACTTGCCTTCAGTAGATTAATGGTTTGAGATAGAATGTGAAAAATTGCTCAATATGGTCACAAAGGAGAGAGAGAAAGATATCTAGTGATCTCCCATCTTTGGCTGAGTAGTAGTACAAAGTTTCAGGTTAAGTAAAGAGCAAGGTGTGTATCGGTAAGCAGTCCTGGTCAAGGATGGTCTTTGAACACCAGCACTCTATCTGCCGGCTCCTGAGGTCCAGTTGGTCCTAAACATTGCCAGCATCAAGTGTATTCTGTTTCCAAGAGATAAACAGCCCCTCTGAGTTGACCGTGGTAAGGCACACCTTTAATCCTAACACTCGGGTGGCAGAAACAGGCAAATCTCTGTGAGTTCAAGGCCACCCTAGTCTAGTCTATGTAGTGAATTCTAGAACAACCAAAGATACAAAGGGAAAACATGGCTCAAAAAAAAAAAAAACTATAAATAAATAAAAAAACTGCCCCAGGACAAGACTCGCGTGAAAATCCCAATCCCTTGGGTTCTGTCTGAGCACTGAAGAGAGACATACATATCTCTCTTTAAAATATCTTCACTTCTAAGACTACACTTTCAGGGATCATTTCTATAGTCTGTTACTGGGATATCTTCTCTTCCGTCCAAATGGCTATGATTCTTACTCTACTTGGAGGCGGGATCTTCCTAGTTGACAAGCATTGAAGGAGCAAACACTTGTCTGGTGAAGGACCCTGTTTTAAGGTGTCACCTTTGAGATAGGAGGGGAGGCCCTGCCTATAAAGTAAACTTAGAAACTTTAGTGCCTTCTTTGTTCGTCCCACAGGGGAGCCCACTGAAGGAGGAACCGTCACCCACAAAGGTTTCAAGACTGTCTTTCCTGGGTCCCAGGTGCTTTGTGTCATTCTCCAGAGTTTCTCTTATCTGGTTTCCCTGGAATCTTTGGCTCTGAGACCACAAACAATGACGAAATAGACAGAGCCCAACACCATAGCTCCAATATAAAAACCTTCCAAGTGTATTCAGAAAAACGGGACGTGGCCTGAGCAGCGAGGTCTAACGGAGGTAGACGGGCAGGGTTGTGCAGACTAGGATGGCTGCCACCCATTACTGCCACTGAATGAAGGGGTTTGGGGTTTACCTGTTTGTCACAACGACCCAAAGTTAAATTTCGATTGCACAATGAACCTGGGATGTGGCTGGCAGCACTCACCTGTGTGACATCATAGGATATCGCTGCAACCTAGATTCTGAACACCCAACATTCAAACCGCACGATGCACACCACCTTGCCATGCCATGCCAGAAACCTTGATTCTGAACACCCAGCATGTGAACTGCATGACGCTTGCCACTGTGCCATGCGATACCAGCACAAACTTCTTGAAATGGAACTTGGCTTGGATTCGGGACACTGTGTTCTATGGATCACAGTGTCTTTACTATACACTTAATTTACTTAATTACAGAAGAGATTTATTTGCCCTTTCCATGTCTTTGTTCCTCAGCATGTGAGCTTCAAATCAGTGTGTCTTTGGATTATATTCTATTAGAACATTTGATTTCAAAAAATCATCATTTTAGGTACTGGCTGGAATTTCACTTCAAAAGATCACTGAATAAATTTTGTCTCATGATTTGATTAGGCAGAATTTCCAAAATCATCCTGAAAAATTTATATTATGTATTAATATGAAGAATTCTGAGCGCTGGCAATTATAATCAAAATATCAATCAAGTCTGAAAACATTGAGGATGTTCACCCTGCAGTATCAAATATTGGGCCAAGACTTAGTCCTTTCTGTGGATATAATCAAGACATCTACGTTACAGATATACAAATTTAATCTCAAATTTAATAAATGGCAAAATTGCGTACACCAGAGAATGAATCTAAAATACATTTATTGGTGGTTTCTTATCAGTAAATATTTGCTCTACATACCTATTAACCTGAGGTTATGTAACAGCATCTAGATTGAAGGGTTCCAGGTCGGAACAGTTTAAGAAGGCCTGGTTTTCCTCATGCATAGATTGTTTCCTTCGCTGGACAGAAGACTTTCAGTTCTATACCGTCCAGCTTGTCAGCTATTGGCTTTAACATCTGCTCACATGGAGCCCTACTCAGAAAGTCCTTCCTACATCTCTATCCAGCCTGTGTTCTCTTCTAGCCATTTGAGTGTTTGGGTTGAGAAGTAGGAAGGGGAGGGATATGGAAGGTGTGGAAGGAAGGAGACACGGGAGGGTTTGGAGAGAGGAAGGGGAAGGTGTCGTGAAGTAATTATGTTTTAATTTTTTTAAATGTAATAACTAAACTAGGAAGAGAAGGGGCTCCCATTCTCGAAAACTGTTAGCATGAGCACAGGCAGGGATATTACCTACATAGCAGCATGGAGAAGCTGAAGATGCATTGCATGCTGGGTAACCTCAGAAATTTATTATTTTTAAGTTAGGCCAGAGTTAGTGAAGCCAGAGGGCTCATTGAATTGGTCGGTCACAAAACTATTAAGAAAGGCTTCCTGGCTCTTGTTAATGGCAGGAAGGCAGAATCTGTTGAGGGTAACAATGGCGGGGGGGGGGGGGGGGGGGGGGGGGGGGGGGGGGGGGGGGGAGGAACTGGGGGTAGGGAGGGTTGCAGTAGCAGAGATGAATGGGCTCATTTCCTAAATACATGAGCAAATGAAGATATTTATTTATTTATTTGGCAAGGAGCAGAATAGTGGAGAACAGGAATAAAATTACTAAGAGGAAACACTAAAGCTAAGGAAGTCTTGTTAGATGGATCCAGCATAGTTGCTGCTGAAGCAGGCCAGGGCAATAAGATGCGTGGGGGTGAGGGGAGGAATTTGATCCCATATCAAGTATGGAGGATTTTTCACTTAACCAACCCACAAGGTAAAAATCAAATGTCGGGACCTTGAGGGATTTGATTATCCTGACTAGAATCAGGTGGAGGAGAGAACCTTTGCCTCATAGAAGTGCTACAGTCTGGGTCCAGAAAGTTCTACAAAGCTACAGTCTGGGTCCAGAAAGGCCTACAAAGGCCTATGTGACCAATCCTGGTCTCCTTGCTCCTAGTGCTGTTGGGACCTTACACAGCTGGGGACTAGTCAGGAGAAGTTAGGTCACTGGTGACACAGTCATGAAGGGGATATTGGGAACCTCTCTGTCTCTCTCTGCTTCCTTGCCTTCGTGAGAATGGGCTTCTGTGAGAGCCAAAGTTAAGTTTTAATTACTGTACTTAAGAGATCCACAAAGCAAATGAAGCAAACAATTCCTCTACCCTGAAAGCCCCATGCCCAAGGACAGATACTTGCTGAAATGCTGGAGGCTGTTGTTTATAGAAGATAACAAGCCACCTGCCTTCACTCCCCTAAGCAAGTTTGTTTGACCCAACTACACCAGGTGTGCTCCATCACCTGTGGGCAGGAAGTGCACAGGCAAGATATATGTCAGAATGTATGCTTGCCCCTGATTGGCTTAGATGGGGGATACACAGGATGAAGTAAGTCAGGATATATGCTTGTCCCTGATTGGCTGTAGATGGGAGATACACAAGATGAAGTAAGTCAGTTCCTGATTGGAGGTAGATGGGGCTTACATGGTGTTACAATTCCAGCCACACAGCATGGCTGGCATTTCCGGGTTCCAGGGCCATACATGTGCAGGCAAGCACTCAGGCAAAGTACTTATTTTTTCCTTTAACTCATCTCATATATTTTATAAAATAATTCGAATCTACGACAGAATTAAACAAAAGTCAGTGCGCAGTTTGGAAAGCACCTTGTCTAAGTGTGTCTTTGAACTGGGCTGCAGATACACCACAGTCAAACCCTAAGCAACCTGAACTTCCGGTTTTTTTTTTCCTAAAATATTTTTCATTAACTTCTGCTTGACTCTCTACACAACTAATTATTTTCTGCAAACCCCTCAGAGACTGAAACAATACCATGCCTGTTTTTTTTTCTCAAGGCAGTTTGACTTCGGCAGGCACCAACCAGAGTTTCTTACTAACAAGTGAGAATCATTTCCAAGTCTCCTTTCTGGTTTGTAGCTATAAATACCAGCAGAGCTTTGACAACTCTCACAGCTTTTCACAATTGCTCGGATCCATGTTTGCCAAGATTACGTTCCTAATTAGCCCCACGCAAATGCCATTTTCTTCCCTCTCCGCCAGGCTGAATTTATTCTCAATCAACAGTCCTGAGACTTTGGATTTCAAGTCTCATCTCTGAACTGGTAGGGTCTGAATCTGAAATGATCTCCAGCAGTGTTTTGGACGCCCCTTCACCAGCTGGCTCTATTTGGGGAAGTGGAGCCCAGATAGAAGCAGGTTGTAAGAGGAGGGCCTCTGGACACTGACCTGGCCTCTGGTTCCCACCACTCTGTGCCTTCTGGTGTGGGCAGAGATGCCTTCACCACAATCCTCCGCCATGATTTCAGCGGTTCTGCCTTGACTTCCGTGGCATGGTGGATGGAAACCTTCTGACACTGTAAGTCAAAATCAATCTTTATCTGTTTAGTTGTCCTCACAAAGTATTCTGTTCTCAGTGCTCAAAGGCACAAAATGCAGAAAGCAACACCAGAGAAGCATGTTCTTGCTGTGACTAAACCCGGCCTAGAGGGTCTGGGCCTACGGAAGTACTTGTGGGAGGAGTTTAAAGAATGTGCAGATGCGCACTGCCGAGGCCCTACAGTATCTAAGTGGCAGGCGTGTGGAAGAGACCATTTATGTCACGTTCTTGAACAGGGTCTGCCCACATTCAGTCAAAGGAAGCGCCCAGGTCCTGAAATGTTGAGTGAGGCTGAATTCAGAAATAATAAACTAATCAATTCGGTGGAAAGAACGTCCAAACGGCATAGCACTGAGACTGTGCCGTGGTTACCGCTGGCAGCTTCCAGCTAGGTTTACACCGGGAATTGGAAGTAGAAGGAAATGGGAAATACATGGGGGGAATGTGCTGTTTGGCCAGTAGAAGGGAGTGCTCGTGTTTATGACTGCAGGCAAAGAGGACCTGCGCCTAGGCACTAAAGAGATGAAAATCTTGCACGGTTTAAGCATGAAATATCCTCCACAGTTTGAGCACTTTGGCCTTAGCTTGTGAAACTGGGGAAGTCGCAACCTTAGGGTGAAAGACATGGTAGTGGGTCACAGGGACTGGCTTGAGGGTCACAGTCTGACTCTGTCTGGCCTGAGCTCTGCTCCACAAATGTGTGAACAAATTGTACCGCAAACTCCTGCCACCATGGGCTGAACCATCCCAGTCACCACCCTCCTCACTGTGATGGGCTGTGTGTCTAACCAGGGCCCCCAGAAAGCCTGTCCTTCCTTGGTGGCATATATCACTATAAGGTAAGTAGCTTTACTCAGGATCCTGTAAAGACAAGGTGATGAGCACCGGGCCAATAGGAAAGATGCCTTGGGAGCAAGGCTCTGCCCATTTCAGGTTCTAGGGTCTGAAACTGCAAACTCACTTGTCTTTGGAAAAGAGAGGCCATCCAAGCTGCCCTGTTCATAACAGGCCACACGAAGAAGTGTTTCCCAGGCTCATCATCCAGGGAGTCAGAGGGAGTTTCAGTTGCTCAGTGGGAATTTATCTACTGCCTCGGCTGGCAGCAACACTTGGCACCATCCACACGGTAAGAAGAATGCATAAGTTACATCGCCAGCTTAGTCCACTTGAAAGGTGCCTTCCGAATTTCTAAGGCATCTGAAAACCAAATAAATGTTCCCGGTCTTCACTCTGCCTTAACTGAATAGCTGAAACCACTTTATCCCGGGACTTTACGCTTACGCTGACATGGCTTTAGCACTCAGTGGCCCACATCAACACTCCCTTACTTTGCGAGGGAATTGTTGCCCAGAGGAAGGTACTGTAATCTATGTTTCCTTAGCCTCGTGACAATCTGTTCATCCACATGAGAGCTGACTCATCGAGATGCTATCAGGGTAGGAGCTCACGTCTTAGCTTTTCAAGTGTTCACTCCTCAGTCTACTTCAGCCTGGCCTGTTATATGTACCATGAATCATATAATCACATTTTTCTCAACTCCAATTAGCACCTCATTTCCAGACATGGAAAAAACTTACCCTAAATGTACCCTAAGAACTTCAAGAATAATTCCCTTCCCTGCCACTCACCAAGTTTAGAAGCAACTCTAAAACTGTTGGTGTTAGAGAATTTCTTCTGTGCAGGGTTTCACACAGTTACCAGGGTTCAGCTTGATTCCCAAGTTCCTCTGGTGGCACTTTAGAAAAAAATATATCAACCTCCCTGAGCAGTGGTAGCACACACCTTTAATCCCAGCATCTGGGGGGTGGAGGCAGGTGGAGTCTGAGCTCAAAGTCAGTCTGGTCTACAAAGTGAGTTCTGGGAGAATCAGGACTACCTGGAGAAACCCTGTTTCAGGGAAAAGAATTACCCTCGATGGTGCACACTAGAACAAATGTTAGGGGCATCCAAGGCCCCTTTGGATTGTCGTCAGCGGAAGCCAGTGAGAAACCACTCAGACACTTGGGTGCTCAGTTTATAACTGAAAGTCATGAATGGCTAGCTCTTCCTCACAATTCACACACACACACACACACTATACACATCTCCAGCCTGAAAACCTGATATTGTAAATACTTCAAAGTCTAAAACTTCTGAGCATCAGCCTATCGTGACAAGTTGAAAATGGTCACATCTGACCCCGTGTGGTGGGTTGTAGTCAAACCACAGGCATTAAAACTACCTAATAACACATCCGAGCTATTGTAGGTCACATGTGGAACTCAAGGGGATTTCATGTTGAGATTCGCATCTAAGATTTCACATTCATGTGTGGAATACTCCAAAATTTTAAAACTTTCCAAAACCCTACTTCTGGGCCTTAAATGTCTTAGATAAGGGATCCACAGTCACAGCTCTGGGGTCCTTGTATAGCACCATTGGAGAGAGGTGGGGCCAGGGAAGAGGCACACGGCACCTATTCCACGGATGGAGATTGTGCTCTAAATCAGACCAGGGGAGGGGATGCAGCCCGGAACTCTGTTAAGAACCAGGAGTGGGAAGTCAAGGGTTCCTAAATCTGGCACGATTCCCCCTGTTGCTCAGCTTTCCTGGGTAGAAGCAGGTTCGGGGATCCCCTTCCCATTCCTACTCATGCCTCCTCCCAGTAGCCCTGCCCTCCACTAACCCTGATAGGATGAGTCCTTTGCCTGGAAAGAAAGAGCAGCTATGCCGTGCTCCGTGCAAAATGAACCACTGCCAGGCTCAGACTCTGTGAGAGCCTGTGATCTAGCTGCTGGATCACGAGCTTTGAGTTTTGGTTAATAGAAATATTTCATACCCCTTGTCATTTTATCCCCATCCCTCTATTTAGGACTTAGGGACTAACCATGGGGAAATGATGAATAAGTTTCTAGAATCTTCCTATAACAAAAAAGAAAACTCCTGGATAGTAGATGGCTGACTCTGAATGATTTCTCATTCCCCAAAAAAGATCATGGTCTTATGCTTGCAATGCACACATTTTAAAAATTTCCAAAAATGCTGAGTTGTCAATATTCATTTTACCAACTTATACATCTTGGAAAACAATATTTTAGGAGAAAACACACTACGGATAGGCCCTTCTGTACTCTTGGAAACCTTGGGGGCATTAAGTGGAGAACTTCTGTGAAGATTCAAAGACAAAAATCCAAAATCGCTCATCTGGGTAAATGACAGAAATCCCTCAGCAGCTAGAGTGTCTTTCCATATTTGTCTCACTTTACCTGTAGCTCAGCTGTGTCTCCTAGCAGGCCGACCAGCCGGCATGCACAGTTCATCGTGACGCTGCCTTGAAGGCTTATGAAACCCATCTTGTCCAGCAGCTCTTTAAAGGCTGTCCCCCTCCCACAGCTGCACTGGTTTATCCATGCAGATGAGTCTTTAAACAGCCTGAAAGAAGTTACAGGCTTGCTCTGTCTGAAAGGAGGGGGCCAGATGCTGCTTCCTTTTCCATTAAAAAAAAAAAAAAGAGGAGACAGCAGCACAGACAGTAAGGGCCGCATTGAATAAATGGGACCTCCTGAGACTGAGAAGCTTCTGTAAAGCAAAGGACACTGTCGCTAAGACAGAAAGGCAACCCACTGACTGGGAGAAAATCTTCACCAACCCCGCAACTGACAGAGGTCTGATCTCCAAAATATATAAAGAACTCAAGAAACTAGACTGTAAAAGGCTAATCAACCCAATTATAAAATGGGGCACCGAGCTGAACAGAGATCTCTCAACAGAA
>NW_026067929.1:5277043-5289865 GCF_014885135.2 Alexandromys fortis | reverse complement strand
AGACAGAAATCTTTAATAAATAAAAAAAATTTAAAAAAAAAAAAACAAAAAAAAATGAGGAGATGGGGAGTAGCTCTGTAGAGCACTTCCAGGGCATGCAGGGAGACCTGGGTTCAACCTTCAACATCGCATGCATTGAGCATGGTGGCATAGGCCTGTAATCTCAGCACTCAGATTATAAAATCTGTCCAATTAGATACCCAAGATCATTCCCAGCTTCATTTTGCAAGTTCAAGGCAACCTAGGGCTACAAAGAGTTCTGACTTAAACAGTATTCTTCCTGCCCAGGTCCTTCTCCACTCTGCCCTGTAGGAGGGCCTCCCTGGTTCAGGCCTTTAGAAACGTTAAGTAGGGTTGAGGGCATCTCTCAATGAGCCAACACCAGCAATCTGGGTCTCGAAAGTGTGAAGGATTCAGCCAGTGTCCACCAGGAGGGAAGAGTGAGTGGCTCTCAGTTCCCTGGCAGCTGCAGACTTCCTCAGTGCTGCTCCCTGCTTCTTTCTTAGCATCCCAGGGCCAGCACTCAGTTGCCCTGACCACTCTTTCTCCCTTCCTTGATGAAATATTTATTGAGCAACTGCTTTCAGTAAGAAGGGGATTTTGACTCCTATGCAGCTGGGTTTCCAGCTTGAGAGACAAGATAGATAAGCACCCATGAAATATTTAATAATGATACAAAGGCCAGAACAAGCAATTCAGAAATAATGATAGCTGTAGGATTCTGGGGAGAAAAAGAGCTACAAGGGTCAAGATGCTTGAGAGAGGCTTTCTAGAAGATACCACACAGGATGAACTTTGGGCAGTGCAAAAGCTAGGGAGAAGCCACCCCGGGGCAGAAGAGAGACAAGGAGAAAATGAGCTGATAGGTTTTGCTTTGTTTTGCTTTAACACAATATAGCTTTTATTTCTTTTCATTGGCATACAGTCACTGTAGACAACGCTGGCTGTCGTGAGACACGTGCTTTGTCCAGTGTATTGTGTGTTTTGTTCACACTCATTCCCTATGCCCTTCACTTTCTCCTTCCTCTCTTTCCCCCTCCCACTAGTATCCTTCCTTTCCCCAGTCCTCCCTTCTGTTTTCACACTATATGGCGGCTTTGGAGAAGCACTAAGATTATGTTGAGCCTAGGAGATTCACACTGGGCTCTCCAGGAAGAAAAGTGTGTTTGAAGCAGGCTGGCAGTGTGTGGATGGCTTAGACTGCTCTAGACTTGCTTCTCATTTTCCTCCAGCAGACGCTATCAGAGGGTGTGCCACCCCAAAGCCATGGCTGGATTTTGGCTTTTGCTTTTTTCTTGAAGCCTGAAAATCAGGATAGGATATAACTAGGATGAACTCAGGACATCCCTTTATCTATGAATGGAACAAACCAAGGTATTCAAGATGCTGTGATTAAAGGGGAGCTATTGGGGGGAGAGTAGAGAGGCCAGTGGTAGAGAACTTACGTGGATTTTATGATCCCCAACATTATTCTAAGAAAGAAGGAAGGAAGGGAGGGAGGGAAGGAGGGAGGGAGGAAGGAAAGAAGGAAGGAAGAAAGGAAAGGAGGGAGGAAGGGAGAGAGGGAGGGAGGGAGCAAGGGATGGAGAAAGGAACAAAGGAAGAAGAAAGAAAACTACAATAATAATTATCTTAATCGTACAAATTTTTTATAAGCATACAAATATAAGAAGGATCACAATTCCTTATTTTCCCTAAATCAAGTTACATCCAGTGAAACAGAAAATTCTAGAGAGTCCTGCAGACACACATCACTTAACATGTGACCACAATGACATCACAGGTGAGGGCAGGAAGAAGGGTGGGGTCAAGTGGAGTCATCAAATTAAAGAGAATCTTCTACCCTCACACCATCCAAAATAGCCAATTCCAGAGAGGCTTCACGTCTATAAGATTGCACTTCCAACTTTGAAACCTGGGGAAAAAATCATAAAATTGCACAAAATGATATTTGCTCCAAAGAAGATGAATGAGGTAGAACAGGTTGAAATTAGGAGGTCTTCCTATATTACAAGGCGACTTTAAGAGAGTGAATGGGAACCCAGGGAGGAAGAGAGAATACTTTCAGGGCACACAAATCAGTTCAGGGTGCTGTCTCATAATGATGTAAAATAAGTGGTTGATAACCATTGCAATTCACCCCTCAGGGTTCTGGAGGCTGAGACGTCAGACATGCCTGAACATGTTATTCCCTTGAGGACTAGCTTGGTGGTCAGTAGGTTGTTTGCCTTCTCTTTACCCTTTCTCCCATGCTGGAAAGTTCACAGAGCTAGCGCCCTCTCTCTCTCTCTCTCTCTCTCTCTCTCTCTCTCTCTCTCTCTCTCTCTCTCTCTGTGTGTGTGTGTGTGTGTGTGTGTGTGTCTAAAATGCTAGGACTCATGTTTAGGAAGGTTCCACCTTCAGGACCCTATCCCCTCCCAAATCTCCAACCTCCAAATTCTGTCATATGAGGACTTAGGGTTCCGTGATTAAATTTGGAAACCGCCTGTTTGTTTGCATTCTGATACAGGATACAGGAGCCGTGCCCAGAAATCTTGAAGAATGTCTTCAAACCAGTAAGACAATCCGCCCAAAGGAACGACAAAGAAATGGCCCAGCTTGGAGACTCGTGCAGAGGAAAGACGAACATGCAGTAGAATACAGAATTATGCAAGCTCATCAGTAACTGGAGAGATGTAAATTCCAGCTATAGTTAGATATGCGTCCTTCAGAATGGCTAAATTGGAGAATCTAACAATGTTGTGTGCTGACAAGAACCTGGGACAATCAGAATTCTCATACAATGATGGCAAATGAGTAGGTTTATACAAAATTTTGCTTATTTGCTGTTTGGGGTTTTTTATTTTTAGATTTAAAAATGTTTTATGAGCTCTATGTTTTTCTTAAGTTTTCTACCCATATTTTACTAAGTTAGACTTTATAGTTTTCTCAGACATACAACAATAACTACCATGGGTGTTATTTTTTAAGAAAAACTAGCCTTACATTGGCAAAAATCTCTAAAGTCAGAGAAATCTGAAAGTTGAATATGTACCATTGAATATGAACTTAATTTTTCTTACAAAAGAGCTTATGTTTAATATCTTCCAACCCATGAATGAGTCTTTGAGGTACCCTTGCATTCTCCAATTTACAAGATATTTTAGTATATTTTTATTATTCTTTAAGAATTTCATATATGAATACAGTGAATTTTGATCACATTCTATCCTCCCTCCTTGGAATCCCTCCTGAACCTTCACCCTAGTCTCTTTTACATTTTCATTACTTTTTTATAGTAACTTAGTAAATTTGATTAGTGCTGTGCACATATATGTGGGGGTGGGCCCATCCACTAGACTATGAGTAGTGCCCCAGAGGCCACACTTAGGAGCTGCCAATAGGTCCTTAGCCTGGGTGAAATTTAAAAAAAAAAATCACTAACTATAAATTACATTATAGTAAAAAAAAAATTAAGCCCTAAAAATAATTTAAATACTTGAATGTTTTAAGGATAATTTTATTTTTATTTTATTTGTATCAGTGTTTTGCCAGTGTGTATTGTGTACCGTGTACATGCAGCTGACCACAGCAGCCAAAATGAGGGGTAGAAAAAGAATCCCCTAGAACTGGAGATACAGATGGTTGTGAGCCACCAAGAAGGTGCTAAAAACTGAACCCAGGTCTGCTGTAAAAGAAGGGGTTTCCCCAAAGTCACTGGGTCTCCTGAGTGCTCTTAATTGCTGGGCCATCTCTCTGACCCACATGTTAATCTTTGCATTATTTAACTTCATATAGCAACCGCAACTTTGCAGATTACTTAGCAAAGAGAAGGTGATAGTATTGGGGACACAGAGATTGGAGTGATATACTTGAAAATGAAAGATGGGGCCATAAGCCAAGGAATTCAAGGAGCCACTATCACCTAGGAAGGCTACAAAAGGGATCTTCCCCTGGAACCCCCATAGGCATTGTGACCCTGCCAACACCTCAACTTTAACTCAATGAAGCCCATCTCAGACTTCCAGCCTCCAGAACTGTAAAAAAAATCCATTTGTGTTACTTTAAGGCAACAGGTATGGCCACTGTTCACAACAATGATAAGAAACTTGCTTAAAAGAGTTTCAAACAAAAAAAAAAAGAGTTTCAAACACTGACAAGACAAAATTGAGTCTCTCTATCTGACAGCTTGCCTTGCCATGGAGAGCAGCCATTGGGCAGCGCCAGGTAGGTCCCACTCACCAGGGACAGCTGCCTGCTAGGTCGCACTATTCATTTGTCAAGAGGGAAATTTTATTTGCACGGCCCATTACCTTCCCAGTGACGCTTACTCAACGCTGAATGTCAAGTTTCGGGATTCAAAGATTGGATTTTGTTGCTGTATACAATTTCCCTGCATGAGAAACAACCCAGCACACAGTCATAAATCAATAGGTACATGCTATGATTCAAGTTCAAACTTTGGCCAGAATCTGGGATGGGGTAGGTCATCAGGAAGCGCAGATCCTGGTGAGGATATCTTTTAATATCAACTAAAATTGCCAGTGTACAAACTGAGATCACCTTGGCTTGTTGCCATTTTTATTAAACACTAAAGAAGTGTAAGTAACAAAAAGGTTTCTAATACAAATGAACCAAGCTACTGTATACTCCAAAAATTGCTCTCAATTGGATACATGGATCATTTGAAAGATTCGAAATTGTCCAATAGATTATACTAATCTTAACTGATTTTTGCTTCACATAAAATTATCCCGAGATGTATTTTTACCTAAAATAGTTTCCCAGGTACAAGGGAAAAGGTGTATCAATACTCTACAATTTTCCTCTCTCATTTTCAAAGTTTTTCTTTCAACATATAAGTTTTGATCTTTTTTTTTTTAACTTAAGAAAGAAGCTGCTTTTGAGAAGGGAGTTCTTAGTGGTGGATTGCAGCTGTTTCTTTAGTGGTTACAGCATCAGCATCTTTCTCCCAGTCCTGGGTATTGTCATCATCTAAAGACTTTGTGGTGTGGGAATAAGACATGGGAGTTACTGGTACACTCTCTTCCAGAAAGGATGCTTCTGGAAGGGAAGAGCTAAGAGGTCTGTGTGGAATGGGATCAGACTGGAGGAATTTACCCAGAGTTCTCAGCACCTCTTCACTGATGATGAAACCAAGACTCTCTACATCTCTATAAAATAACCCATAGCCACAGTGCCTGTGCTACGGGTCCTGAAGAGAAGGGAAACGCCACAAAAACTCACAGCCTGGCCTTGCGGAGAGCCTCGCCTTCAGATACCCCAAACACATAACATCTTCAATGCACCTCCGATAAGATGTGTTCTAAGATAATTTCCAGAATCAGGCTCTGCAAAAAAGGGAAGGAACCGGAATGGAAAGAAAACTACGCTTGAGGTTCAAATGTTGCTCTTGCTCCCGACCCCTGAGCCGCACTGGTGCAAGCTGGTCCTTGCCCTCCCTCCCTCACACACACTCACACTTCGTTTTCTCTCTCAAACAGACTCAAGGAATCATTTCAGTTTCTTTTCCAAGGCCTTTATTTTTTTAATCCCATTTCTCCGCTGGGGGGGGGGAACACTTTTTCTTTTCCTTTTTTTCACACTCAAACTCTCTGTTTACACAAGTTTCCTGACAACAGCCATGTGGCAGGGAGCCTCTTCCATGAACTCTTCCTAGATGCTGCTTTCTCTGATCTCCCACCGCCCATCTCCTTTCTGCCTCCTGGCATGGGAGGCATGGTCATCTGCTCTTCACAACTAAGCAAACAGATCCATGGCATTGCCTTTCTGCTCAGCTATGAAAAGTAGACTGTGACCAGAACTAGCACTCTCCAGAACTGTGGGCCCTTAGCACTCTTGCCTCTGTTAAACAGGGCTTAACGTAAGAAGGCTTTTATAGAAAAGGGTATAGGGTTTGGCTACAGACTGGCTTTTTATGTCGATGTCTGAATTTGAACCTCAAATGTAATTCTATGCTATAGTCAAGTTCTAGGTGGAGGGCAAGGAAGGAAGAAAAAAATCGGATGGAAGTCGGGTAAAGGGTTCATGGGGAAACTGGAAGGTAATTGTTGTACACAACCCAGAGATGCTCCCTAAATTGCATGAATTTCTATCCACTTTACCCCAAAATGGATCACTAATTTTGCTAATCATTCCTCCAAATTATCCAAATACCAGGATATCCAAATACCTGTGTTAGGTTTTTGCAGCAAAGGCCATTAGATCACCACAGGGCCTATTGTTATGGGCTATGGAGTCTGGGATAAGGGGCAATGCCCAAGGAAGAGATACAGCACGCAGTCAGTGGATGCTGTCCTGAGCGTTGTTTCAAGCATACTCCTTGGAGGTCATTTCATCACTGACCTGCTGGAAGACTCCACACCAAGGGGCTCTGGTTGACCATGCTGCCTGCCGACAGAGGACTCTTGGTGATTAGAAAGACAACCACAAAGAGAAGTTGCTGAGGAAAAGGATATTTGAAGAAGTTGCATTTGGTCATACAACAGTAGGCATAGTGCTGATGTAGGATGCTCTGGGGCTGCTCCAAGGGGCTTAGTGGAAGCCATGAGCCAAAGAACCAAAATGACAGACGTGTCCCACAAACCTGAGAATTGTGTCCCTTGTTATACCTATAGGGTGGGTATATAAGTCAAAAGTAGGCGAACCAGTGGTGCCAGTGAAGAATTCTTAAGAACTTAAACCAACTTTAAAGATCAAGAAATGAGCCTCTAGGTGTGGGGTACACGGAAGGATGTCTTCTTGACCCTGACATGGCTTCAATCTTAGGCATCAACTCTTGTCCCTGCAACATCCTCACGATGGATGTGATTGCTACCTGTCCGTGTATGAACATTAAGAAAGCTTGGGGTTTGGGCGAGTACTCTGTACGGCTGTTGCTGCACAGTGTGTTATTCTCTAAAGAATGTAGACTTTATGATAGCTGGGAGCCGTTTGGTACTTCTGCCGTAATTCTCAGTCAGGGGATTTTATGCAGCAATAACTCTAAAGTCTTCCTGCCCTTCGCCTTCGCCTCTCTCTCTCCAGTCTTTCTTTCCTTGATCTCTACCTGTAACTGAGGTAGAGCTAACTGCTAACATCGGGAAGCACTTTACAGTATACAAAGTATTTTTTTATCTGCTGCCTGAAGTCATTTGATTTCGTTTATGGTTTCTGAATGCTCCACTCCTGCTCTACCAACAATGACTGTTTCGATAAACACCACTGAGGGAGGCCTCCCAAACCCCAGCAAAGATCAGATTCAAGGGAACCCTCAGGAAGCATCCCCAAAGGACCCTCAAGGGGTGAGCAGAGAAGAATGACACAAAGGGGACAATCAGGTGAGGTCAGGCATGGTTTGGTCCCCTCAGGCCTCTGGAGGAGTCTCTGCACCTTAAGTTTACCCCAGCTCCAAGCAAAGGACCATCTTGCCTAGTGAGCCATGGGCTGATCTTGAGAGAGAGAAACACAGTTTATAAATACAGGCACTGTCACTGTTGAACCATTGGCTGATTATAAATACAGGCACTGTTGCTGTTGTTTATGGACCTGGGGGAGGAACGCGGTCCCCAGAGAAAATCTTTCACAGTCACAGGTAGCCTTAGCTGGGAAAGAGAGAAAAGGCAATAGGCTAAACAGTGTATGGGCTGGATACATCCCCATCAGACCTGCAATTGACTCCACCTGTTACCTTCATTCTCCTTTCTCGCGCTGCCCCTTATCCACCAAATCTAGCTCAGGTATTGGTGGCACTTGCCTTGACTGCTGGTCACCCCAAAAGCAAACTCTGTTCTTTCACTTCCCTTGTTTGCCTTGAGCATTCACCTAAGAGGGGAGCTACTCATTATCAGCTTAATGGGTCTTACCCTGGTGTCAGCCGCGCTCCCTGTTCTAGGGCTGATCCCGGGTAACCAGCATTCATACATCACTCCAAGACCCTAATTATCTCCAGAGAGGCAGCTGGGGAAATGAACTCACCAGATGACAAAGACTAATGTTAGCACCATGACTCTTAGCCACTGCGAAGTCTGTGTTCTTTACCGCATAACACATTGTGTGTCAAGAGCTGTCTACAAAGTGTTTCTCAAAACTGTAAGCATTCCTCATTGTCACAAATACTCAAGTGGTGAACCCCTCTGTCGTTGGGGTGCTGTGTGGATGTTGGAGCTTATACCAACGAGCAAAGCAGTGCCGTGGGCAAGAGGATAATTTTCCTCTTGCGTCACGCTTGGTTGTGCATTTCGCTTGGGTCCCAAGCAGAAACACAGTCAACTACATCAAGCAAGCTCACGGGTGTCTGACAAGGTACGTGGACTGAAGGAGAGAAAGAGAGAGGAGATCAGTCTGCTGCTGAGAGAGGATCTGGGTCAATTTTATAGATTTACACCCACACGAAATACACAGAAGCACAAAATTTGGGAGATACCAGTTAAAAGAAAAATCGTAACAACTATCAGAATAAGTTAAATTGCTGGATGTTTACAGTTCAGTAAATGGAAACTATCCAGGATCTTACATCTTACAGGATTTCCTTGGGATTCCGGTATAACTTTAAACACACACATACACACACACACACACACACACACACACACACGCTCTCTCTCTATTTCTCTCTCTCACACACATACACACACTTGCAAACCACACACACACACTTGCAAACACTGTTCCTGAGAAGCAAAGCAGCAAAAATTTCCACTTTCTCTCATCAGGATTGCAATCGATTTTACTCGAACAAGCTGTCCACTCAGTTCGCACTGATTAACCTCCACCCAATCACTGGAAATCTGCGGTTCCAGGATATGCTTTTAATTGTCTCCATAATGTACTTGGAAGGTCGCTGAGGAAACTGCACACACAACATGTCCTGTAGGCCACTCTGACAAAATAAAGACCCAGAGCTGTGGCACCCAGGAATCCAGAACCTCATCCCAAATTGGCCTCTTTTTTTTTTTTTTCTCTTTCCTGAATTCCTCACTGCTTCTTTCTCCGTGGATATTTATGTAGATGCCGACTACATCCCTGACTCTGTAGAGTTCCTTCTTCCCCAGGGCTCTAAGACAAAAGCAGCTGTTCAGCCAAAACCCTGAAATTTTTTATTCTCCCTCTATTTGTAGCAAAAATTAGGCTTGCCTGACAAATTTATGGGAATGCCAAAAAGCTCAATAATCAAGATAAATAATGCCTGAAGGCATTGCTTTCCAAAATCAGAATGAATGCGAATGAATTAGAGTATGATGAATAAAGAATCAAGTTCTCAACACCTCTACCTCGGCAGGGACTCAGCAATGGTCATAAGTTATTATTAGTGCTTCTTGACCCATAATGCATTGCTTCTGATTCCCCAGTCAATATAGATAGGGACATGTGACCAGTTCTAGTCAATGAGTCCAAACAGAAATAGCCACTCTTACTTCTAGATGGGAGGGTGTGTTTTCAAGGTCATCCAAGGGCTCTTTTTCTCTAACTCACAGCAATGGACAAATTTATAGACTAGCAGCACTGCATTGCAAAATTCCTAAACAGCTTAAGCAGAGCCTTCCTACAAATCCACAGCGGCCATGTGTTTTAAGCAGTAAATAAAATACATCTGAGTATTTCAAGGTATCTAGGTTCTGGGGACTGTTTGTCACAGCAGCTGGCCAAACTTCTTCTGACTGATGCAGACTACATGCAAGGCTCTTACTCGGGTTGTTCTCAGTTCTCCAAGTGAGAGAAACAGCAGTGTCCCTAGCACCAAGGCTCTGCTGAAACTTCCTGACCGAGAACAAACTGCTTCTCTTCTCCTGGAGATGTTATTCTTAAATCCAATGCCTTTGTCGTTGGACAAACACAGTTTGGAAAACCCACTGTATGTCTTACAAGCACCTAGAATTTCAGACCGCTCCTGAGAAGAGGCTGAGTTGTGAGGCCTGTAAAGCCAGGCCAGAAGCCTTCCCACCCGGAGTAGCTAGGAAACTAAGTAAGGCAGCACAGGGAGTCCCCGGAAGCATTTTAACCCAGTTTCAGTCGCACCTGATGTGCTCACAGAAACACATCCCCTACCCAGTAGGTCAGGACTGCCAGGCTGCATCATGGAAGCTTTATTTGGTGGTTTTGTAATGGAACCCCCTTTGTATCCCCTGAGTCTTCCTTTCCTGGCTCCTTCTTGCTGAAGCCATAAACAGTAACCTAGGTTGTTCCGTCTATAAGTTTATATTCTTTGCTAAATGACTGAGGAGGGAGGGGATGACCCCTACCAAATAAGTGTGTATAACTCAAAAAAAAAAAAAAAGCCGAATGAAAAGGAAATCAGTGTCGCTTTTAGGAATGTGTCCTCTGCTAGTGATAAGTAGATGTAATACTATACCCCAAATGGTTGTGTCCCCAAAATTCACATGCTGAAACCTCAGCCCTCAAGACGATGATGTTAGAAGGTGGAGCCAAGAGAGATGATCAGGAACTCTCATTAAGTGAATTTGTCCCCTTATCGAAGAAGCTTGGGAAATCTCAGGTCTCTCACCGTGAGGAACATTCGAGCCCCAGTGCAAAGGTGCTATATGAACCTACACCGTACACCAAATCCACCAGGGCCCATATCCCAGACCTCTGGGCCCTAAAGCTGAAGGAACCAAACTTCTGATGCTTATAAGCAACTCCTCTATGATATTATGTTATAGGAGCCTGCACCAATTCAGACATGGGAGGTTAGCAAAGTCAATGGTTTCGTTGGCTAATATGGCATCCATGTCTATCCACCCACCAACTACTAGGCTGCATCCTAACTATTTGGAGTTTGTGTCAGTACAAAATTGCCACATCCCATGTTAAGTCCAGGGAAAGAGGTGTTTTAATGAATAGGGGCAACAAAGGGTGTCAGGACCCCCAGATTTTCCTTAGCAAATACAGTCAACTGTTCTTTCAGTGTCGGAAACCAAACTCCTCTCTGGTGATATTTTGTTTGTGTTCTAACAAATCAAGCTTGCCTAAAGATCAGAGTGCAGAGCAAGCCACTAGTTAGTCAGAGACCAGGCAGTGGAGGCACACACCTTTAATTCCAGCACTTGGGAGACAGAGGCTGGGAGATCTCTGAGTTCAAGGCCACCCTGGGGTTAGACTAGATTGATCCAGTCTCAAAGAGAAACAAAGCCAGGCAGTGGAGGCTCACACCTTTAATCCCAGCACCAGGGAGGTGGAAACAAGAATGATATGGTTGTGCAGAAAGAGGAATTTAGGATGGGAGGAGACAGGAGTTCATTGCAGTTTAGGCAGTCAGTCTCAGGTAGTCAGTCTGAGAACAGGATTGCCGTTTAGGTCTGAGCATTGGTAGAGGTAAGAACTTTGTAGTGACTGACTACTCTGTTTCTCTGATGCGTCAGTTTTCATCCCCTAATATCTGACTCTGAGTTTTTATTATTAAGAACAGTTAGAACCCATGCTACACTTCTCCCCTCATTCAAACCACCACACCTTGAGTCACTGGAGGATAAAATTGACATCTGTGGGGTTTTCCCTAAAAGTCTGTAATAGCATGTCCAAAGGTTACTGGACATCATCACATGTCATTTCCTGGTTCACGCTAGGTTAGCATGCCATCTGTGACCAGATGCCAGCTGATAGCAGCTGCCCTGAGATCAGAAGGATACCTCAGGATGTTTGGGAGGTCTTCTTGGGTTTGGGTCTTAGGGGACATTCATATCCAGCAGAAATTATAGGCAGGAGGGTGACAGATCAAGTCATCTGTAAATGTTGATACCCAAGGCTGGCAGCGGGAGTCAGGCAGAGAAAGCATCTCTCACCTTAGTGATCAGGAGTCACTTGAAGGCCATGAATATAAACAGTAAGAACTGTATGTCACCCATGCCTCTTGGACAGAACAAGCTGCACACTGAGCACAGGGTTCACGAACCAGTCAAGGGCGACATTAGCTTCTGTCCTAAGGGAGAGACCCAGCACTCCCACTTCTCAGGGGACAGGTGATAGAAGTTGTCGGGAGGTGAGAAAAACTCACCTGAGGGCATGTGTGGTGGAGGCTGCACTGTTCCCATCCATGACCTGTTCTTCTCATCTTCCTTACAGCAAAGACTGCTGAGAAGCATGGCACTATGTCCTTGCTTCAGATGTGCATGGCCATGAGATACCCGTGTATTTACATGGTCCCGTGATGTCACAGAGGCTTGAAACAGCAATATTCTATTGCCCCAGAGTTCTGGAGTGAAAAATCCAACTCAAGGTATTGATTGGCAGAGCTCTATTCCCTAGGAAGACTGCAGGGAAATCTTTTCTGCTTCTTTGGGCTTTTGTTGGTCCTTCAGTAAGGCCTTGGCCTGCAGTAGCTTTTCTCTGTTCTCTACCCCTTTGGATGTGTGGCTTCTGCTGTGCTCCACAACACACGGCAGGACGTGAGCAGGGATCGCTGGCAGAGCTTCTGAGGAAGCCTTAAATATGGCGATAGAATTCACACACTACTGAGGTTTCTCTTCAATCTCCCATCTTGCTTACGTCACTGTTGTTTGAGTTTTCCGTTATCTGCAGCTGAATTGAATCCTAAGTCATCCAGGTATGCTGGCTTTCCCAAGGCAGTAGCCGCAGTGTCTCGGTCATCAGCTTTCTATTGCTGGGATAAAGCTCCTCGAGCAAAGGCAACTTGAAGAGGAAAGGGGGGATTCATTTCATCTCCCAGCTTGTCCACCCAGAGAAGTTAGGGCAAGAGCTGAAACGGGACAGGAACCTGGAGGCAGGAAATGACGCAAAAAACTTGGAGGAGTTCTTCATGGCCTTCTCAGCCTGCTTTCTTCTTTTTTTTTTTTTTTAATTTATTAAAGATTTCTGTCTCTTCCCTACCGCCGCCTCCCCTTTCCC
>NW_026067929.1:5251673-5276691 GCF_014885135.2 Alexandromys fortis | reverse complement strand
CGGTCCTGAGTTCCTTGCTCGTGCTCGCTCTCCTTCTGCTCCTGCTTTGGACCTTGAGATTTCAGTCCCGTGCTCCAATGTGGGTCTCTGTCTCTGTCTCCTTTCATCACCTGATGAAGGTTAATATTCAGGCGGATGCCTATATGTTTTCCTTTGGGTTCTCCTTCTTATTTAGCTTCTCTAAGAACCCGAATTATATGCTCAATGTCCTTTATTTATGGCTAGAAACCAAATATGAGTGAGTACATCCCATGTTCCTCTTTTTGGGTCTGGCTTACCTCACTCAGGATAGTGTTTTCTTCAGCCTGCTTTCTTACATCATTCAGGCCCACTTGCCCAAGGATGGCACCACCCCCGGTAGGCTAAGCTCTCCTACATTAACATTAACCAAGGCCAACAGATTCGGCTACAGGACAGTCTTAGAGGCATTTGCTCAGCTAAGAGAAAATGACCCAAGCCTGTGTCCAATTGACATAGAACTAACCAGGATACGTGGGATACAAGAAGATGGGAGGAGTAGGTATGATTGACGGCCAGAGTAGCTGTCCTTCCCTCCCTTGCAGAGCTTGAATCCACCACAACTACTGCTCCAGGCACTCAGGTTTCTGTGGTCCAGGGGCAGTCCGCCCTAGTTGCACAGGCTGCTTAGCTCTGCATCCATCGCTCTGATACTGATGGTCAACACTGAAGACAGGTCACCTCATGAGAGGCACAGAGACTAAAGATTCTTCTTAGGGCTGCCAAGGCGTTACCTTCTGTTGTCTGCACAGCGGTATTGGGTCTAGCTTGGCTTGCCAACATGTATCTTCTGTGTAGTTCAAGTTAAGGCACCTCCAGGGTTCATGGGGATGGCCCACCGGGGCTCTTGCACATGAAGGCTCCAAAAGACATTGAGAGTCCACAGATGAGAAGTCCCGAGTGTGGAAAAGTCGCTAGGAAAGGTGAATGCATGTTTGCAGGTTTGCGTTTTCATGCAGCTCCCTGTGGATTTGAACCTGCTCCTGTTTGAAGCAGTGTAACAAACACCAAGTGAAGTATTAAAAGAAAAAAAAAAAAAGCTATTTCATCCGAGTCTCCGTGTGACAGTGAGAGCACAAGGCAGTAAGTCCTAAGGATTTCTGCTCCGTGAAGGACGCCACAAGCAAGGCAGACAGATGGCCCACTCAACAGAGACACTTCCACTGTATGAAACAACAAGGGACGCATGTCTAGAGTAAACAAAGAATGTCTTTAAATTGTTCTTTAAACCAGAAGGTGTTTCTGTGGATGGGGGACTCTCTGGTGAGTGCACACAGAGAGGAACCCTGGAAATTTCCTGTAATACACAGAAAACGGAAACGGTGGTGAAAACCCACCCCAGAATATAGGCCACTGGGAGGGGCCCTTCCAGCTGTGGGAGAGCCTGTGAGGAGAGACACTCGCGTGAGCCGCTGCAGCCATGGGAGCCATCTGTAGGGGTCTGTGAAGCTAGGCACACTGCCCCCAGTCTTGGCATGCACACCTGATGACTGCTCGCCCAAGCCTCGGTCACTCCAGTCCCCAGCTCCATGTGCAAGGAAACACACAGCGGCTGTGCCTGTGGTCACATCAAGGCAGAGGCAATCTGTTGTCACTGGGTAGGTGGCTGCACTCAGCGGTAGCTCCACTGTGAACAGGAATGAGAGCGCTAGATGAGTGAAGAGGTGGCGGACAGGTAACGCTCAGCAGCGGGATTCCCCAGGGAGTGTGAGCATGAAGAATAAGGCTCAAGTAGGTTTGACACACACACTCACACACAGACACACACACGTGACTACACATTCTATGCAGATACCCTCTAGGACGCCTCCCTAAGTGCAGCTCCTGAGAGAGGGTTGGAGGCTACCAACTCACCGAGGAAGGCCTGCAGGGAGAAAGAAGGAAGGAAGCGGGATAAAGCAGATAGCAGAGTAGCAAGGGGAGGGGGAGGGGCTAGAAAGGCCTCTTGGAGGAACTGTGGGGCATTCATCATATCCCAGACTTGGTCTTTTGTCTCCCTCTATTACACAGGTCTTGGTAGGAGCAGCGGAGGGACTCTCAGCAAGGGTCACTCTCACGGTCTGGAGTCAGCAGCCATAAGAGTACTCTGAGCCAGCTCCTGGGACAAATGAGGAGGGCACTGGGAAAGGACAAAATGACAGAAAATATAACAGAGCAGATCTCAGACAGCAGGGCGGTGGGAACATGCCAGAAATAAGAATGCGGTTAACCTCAGGACCTCAGGCCCCTGCCTTGTAACATAATAGAGAGGGAGGCAGTCTGGACAGACGGTGCTCCGTGCAAACCCTGGAAGCTTCCATCAAAACAAGCAGGATGGACACCCTGCCACCTGCTGGCAGATGGCACAGTACGGATTCTGCGCTTCTGGAGGAAGCAGGGCTCTGGGCCCAGGTTTATTTGTGAACAAAGAAATCAGAGAATTCAAATCCCCTCTCTGTGAGGTAAAATATGTATAGCCTCAAAACAAGTGGCCATCGAGGGGAAGCGCAACAAAGGCGAGAGGATTCTAAGCTTCCCTCTGTGTGATCCACACAGAAAGGCAGAGCCGAAAGGAAAGGCTAACTGGGGGGCTCTGCTGGGCAGGTAGGAAGCAGCAAATGCAAGATAACCAGAGCCAAAGATGAAGACATCTCTCACACAAAAAGAGATGGCTGCAAGTGGAAGGCAGAATTCAAATCATTGGGATTACTCTTGACACCTTTGTGGAGGAGCGGCAGGGGCTGGTGCCTTTGTCTTGCCTGAGTAAAGCAAAGCAAAAACACTCAAGACTGTGCTATGCATAGTTCACGCCCAAACCATGACTGCACACAGGCACCTGCATATTCCTGCACGCAATTGCATGCTTATCCACATACACTTGCGTGCGTTTGCACATGCAGTAATATGTGTGTGCCCACATGAAATCCACCTCCCTCTTTCCTGAATCTCATCTGCCCACAGGGATGATGTTGGGGTCTCTTCTATTTCATAGAAACCATCATTTCAAGTTTCTACGCAGTTTTATAAGGACCGAGACTCAGGCTCAGGGGCTGGACTCAGGCATCAGGCTTCGACATCCTGCCAGTTTCAAGGCACACACCGACTTCCGTATGATTTCCCGCCATCAGAACTCCCACGTGCAAAGTAGTTTCTGGAAACCCCTTCTTATCCTCTCAGGTCATCAGTCCTGCCCAGACTCAGCCTGACGAGATCCCATCAAGTCACATGGCTCCTGCAAGCGAGAGTCGAAGCATGATCCACAACAATGTAAGCTTGTCAGAAGGACCTGCTCTCACGTCCCACCCGGACTTAGACTCTTAAGCAAGACGGGGAAGGTGTGAGCCTCAGAGGGCAGGAATGGCTGTCCACATCCTGGAAGCCTAGAAAGAGATGAAGATTTGGCTGCTCAGAAAGGACTGGGGCATTGCCGTCCCTTCAAAAGAAGGGACATAGGAGGTGAAGTAAAGACTCCGCAGGAGAGCACCTGGGCCCGACTCCTCAGGGAGCTGCTAAGCATTGCCTTACCCTAAATCTTGTCCCACAAGAGAGGACATGTTCTATGGACTAGTAGAACCCGTCTTTGAGGCAGATGCAATTCAGCTCAGAGCAATGAGGATGATTTGAAAGCCCATGCTTTAAATACATGCAGAGACTCCCATACCCCAGGGGGCTCTATGAGAAATTCAAAGTGAGTCCTCCAGCAAGGAAGCTGCAAACGTGAAATCCAGGGCTGATTATGAGCAGTTTAAAGAACCCTGGGCTCAGCTAGCCTTCTGGAAAAGATACCCATGCTGGCAAGGAGCCCTCCTTCCATGGTGATGCCCCTTAGTAGAATGGGCAGAGTTCGGCCCTACAGAGATTCAGACAGATAGACAGACAGTAGAGGCAATGACTAACAACCATGCCCCATGAGAAGTAAGATGGGCTAGTGCCGGCAAGGCTGGGGAACACTGATGACTTCTGGAACCAAATCATGTTTTAATAACACCAGTGTTATCCTGAGCTGTCATTTCTGCCCTGAGATTCCTTCTCCGTTAAAATAAGACAGTGGGAGCCCAGGCTCCCAGCTTCAGGAAAGAGCATCAGGTCTTATCGAGGCAGCAGCACAAGCAATTGACCTTTCCACCTAGAATCTGGGCAGCCAGCGTCTGGAGACAGGGAATAGAGGCAGGGTCGTAGAAACCAGGGATGTGGCTACCAGGTGCAGGCAGGAAAGAAAGGAAAGGAGGCTTGTATTCATGTCAAATCAAGATCCACAGTAAGGAATCCTACAGAAAAGAATCCAGCCTAAGACACACATGAGGACAGGTGCTGTCCAGGGCTTAGAGCGTTCAAAGAGGCCAGAGCACAGCCGATGCCTCTGACTATCTGGAGAAAGGAAGCTGCCTCCCAAGGTCCCTATGGCTATACTCTGACTTCACCAGGGGACCAGAACCAATAAAGATCCAAGTGCACATGGAGATGAGAGGGGGGAAAGGGGCAGAGAAAGAAAGCAGAGAGGAGAGAGAAGAGAAATATAGAGGAGAGAGAGAGAAACAGGGAAGGCTCGCATATGGGGACTAGCCCTTAGGTAGACAGGATACCCAGGTAACCCAAAGTCTCCCTCCCATGTGAGATGGACAAAGACATTCCTGTTGCTAACGTGAGATGTAAGGGAACTGGCTCTCAAGGGCTGGAATGGGGAAAGGACCTTGCTAGGAGCCCAGGCACGATGGGACCCCAAGCTAGATACAAAAGAGGGCCTCTCAGAGTCTGCAGAGGTTAAGACTGGACATAGGCAAAATGAAGCCCACAGGAACAGCTATCCAACTCCACTGGATGGACCAGCCTGCTGTGCACCATGGGCAGAGGTCAACTCCCAGTCCAGATGGTTTGCCTCCCTGCCTTGCTTGCTAGAAAGAGAAAATTATTCAGAACCATAAACTAACTTATTACCCCTCCCTTAACAGATATCAAGCTTTAAGCCAGCTTTAAGCTTGCCAGAACAGGCTGGAATCAGCAAGATAAAGTTCTCTGCCATGTGTAGACGTGAGGGTCTGTGAGCTAAATTAAACTCAATTATAAAACAATAAAGAAAGATACATTTCTGCACACTAGAAGTTTACGATCGTGAAGTTTGCACCTCCCATGCAAGGACTGGAACTGCAAGTCAAGACAGTGTATTCATGCCGCCTCTACCAGGGAAGCAACATGGTTTATGGACTCAGGAAAAGGGGAGCATGTGCCTAGCAGAGCTTTAGGATCTGTCTCCGTGTATAGGTCAGCCTCTCCATCTTACAGATTACCTGACACTCTCCCTCAAAGCCAGCGTCCCATAACGGTATTAGTTATGACTCTTTGGACCACCAGTGACAAAATCCCTAACTCAAATAAGTTTAAGGAAAGAAAAAGGGATTTCTTCATTCAGAAAACTGAAGAATCCCAAGGGTGCTGTTGCATCAGGCACAGCTTGATCCAGGCTGCACAAGGTCTCTCAGGGATGGAGTGTTTGCCCCTGAACTTCTCAGTCCTGCCTAGCCCATGCTCAGGGCCCGTGTGCTCACAAGAAACTGGCCACAGTTCCAGCCCAGTGACCCTTTCAGATACATACAAACAGGAAAAAGAAGCAGCCTTCCTGATCGTTCTAATGAAAATAACCCTTCTCAGGTGTGGGCATCAGGTGACCACCACAAAGCCGATCTCTCTGGTGCCAAAGGATGGAACATGATGATTGACTTAAGCAGAGAGTCAGCTTTGCCCCTGGCCTCACCGGAGAATGGGGAGCACCAAGGACTTCCCAGGGGGTGTAGGGGCTTGATCGTGGCTAAGCAAGTGTCTAGTAGTCTATCTCAAAATACAGTTCAGAGTTTGGTCACTTACTGTTAGACCGTTCCTGAGTCCAGGCAGCTTTCTAGTTGTTTGGCCAGATGAAGCTGTGATAACATACTGATGGACTCCTTTTTTAATTTGTTAATGTCACTGGTTGAAAGCAACACCGACCAATGCAGGCTACCTTTATGACAGAGATGGGGAGGGAGGGAAGTCAGCAGAGAGAGGGCCAGAGAAGCGGAGGGCAGAGGACAGGGAAAGGGAATAGACAGAGGGTAGAGGGACGAGAATAGGGAGGGGCACGCAGGAGAAAGGGGAATGGACCATATTGTCAAGTACAGAGGGATCATGGAGGCTCAAAGAAAGGGTCTGCATCAAGTCCCAGGCTCCAAGCCCCAAGAGCCTTTCTGTTGCCTGCTTTATTTTTTCTGTGTGTTCATGTCAACTGGTGACCCTTCTGTGCCTGTCTATTTATCTATCTATCTATCTATCTATCTATCTATCTATCTATCATCTATCTATCTATCTATCATCTATCTATTTTTCTATCTGTCTATTTGTCTATCTATCATCTATCTATCTATCACATTGTCTCACTTACGGTTTTGCTCTTCATGATTGCTAGCAGTGATTTTCTTTAATGGACAGAATATAAACAGAGTAGGAAGAATTACCCTCCCCACTCATATACAAAAAGGACAGCTAAGCATTGAACACACAGGGATGAGCTGCATACCACAGGGTGTCTTCCTTGCCACCAGCGTGTTCCATTCTGTAGGCATTCTCCATACCGACCACAGTGCATTACAAAACCCTGTCTTCAACAGGTTGGTGAAATCTCAGGTTTTGGTACCAAGGAGGCTGCAGAAGTTCCAGTCGATGACTCCGGGCTAAAGTGCATTCCGTATATTGCATCATCAGTTCCCAAAAGCCCCACCAAAAATGTTCTCCCACCTCTCTGACTCTGCTTGAATCGCTTGCCGACACCTGTGCCAACCCCTGTAGCTAGGAAGACATGTTGCTCTGACCGTGGCTCACCTGGATCTAGGGCTGGAGTCAAAGAACTTGGAAAATAGGGAAAAACAACATCGAGGAACCGCTTCGAGCTGCTCAATGTCCACAGACCCCAGAAGCCATGCAGAGACATTTCCCTCTGTGGGCACCTCCACTAGCAGAGAACTTGGTTGCTGTGTTTCACTCCACATCATCAGCATATTCCCCACTGGTGTCCCTGGCTGTATGCTTCCTCCTTGGTGAAAACACTTAGCAATTATTACACTGTGCACAACTTTCCTCAGCTTTCTGAAGCACCAGGGACCTGGAGGTGTTCTCCTTCAACTCTAACCCACCTGCCCAATAAATACAGCAGAGACACCTATCAACAGCCAAATCTCAGATCCACTCAGCCGTGTGGAGACATTTAAAACCTTCATTAGAAGTCTCCACAGGTTAATTGAATCTGCTTCTCTTTTTAAATTTTATTTATAATTGACGCCGTGTGCATGTGGAGGGCAGAGGACAACTTTTTGAAAGAGTTGGTTTTCCCCATGTCACCTATATGGGTTCTGTCTGCCAGCTTATGTTGGCAGGCTTGCATGACAAGTGGCTTTGCTAGCTGAGCCATATCACCAGCCTTGGATCTGTTTCTTATCTCTTGTGATGGATTGAATGCTTGTATTCTACCTCCACCCATAAAAGTTTGAATACTGATGTTCTGATCTCTGACACAACGTTATTTAAAGGGGAATGCTGTGGGATAATGCTTTTGTACCCTGGAAAGATTTGTCACTTATATTGATTTAATAAAATGCTGATTGGCCAGTAGCCAGGCAGAAAGTATAGGCGGGGCGACCAGACTAGGAAAAGAGGAAAGGCTCAGTCTGCAGTCACCATCCAGATGTAGAGGAAGAAAGACGAGAATGCCTCACTGAGTAAGGTACCAAGACACATGGCTAAATGTAAATAATTATGTTTTATAGGTTAATTTAAGTTGTAAGAGTTAGTTAGTAATAAGCCTGAGCTAATAGGCCAACCAGTTTATGATTAGTATAAGCTTCTGTATGTTTTGTTGGGACTGAAAGGCTATAGGACCAGGCAGAACAGAAACTTATGTTTACAGGGGAATTTGGGGGAGCCTTTAGACTTAGGTGAAGACATGTGGTTGTAGCCTTGGTGATGGAATTATTGTCATCAGACAAGAACAAAAACAACTCCCCTCCTCTTCCTCCTCCTCCTTTCCCTCCACTCCTCTTCCTTCTTCTCTTCCTTCTCCTTAGTTTTCTCTCCCTCCTTGTCCCTCTGCCCCTACCTCTTTGCCCCCCTATGTGAGGACATGGTGAGAAATGAGCCCAAGCTGGGCCAAAGGCCTTCTCCAGGAACTGGCCGTGCTAGTCCCCTAATTATGGGTGCCTAGCCTTCAGAATTGTTATTTAAGTCACCTGGTCTCTATTATTTTCTCAGAGAAAAACCAATGTCTCTTGGCCTGAAAAGTTAAGAGTCACCAAGGTAAAAGGAAAGAAGGAACTCTTTTCTTTTTCTTAATGTTGGTATTTTCAGGGTCAAATTTAGACATAAATATATTCTGATATAGCAAGGGAAGTTTTTTCTCAGACACAGCTTGCATTCAAACGTTATTTAAATCATCAAAATGTATTCAGCTTTGCAAATCAGCGAGGATTGCGGCAGTTCCAATGTAAACAGGGAACAGGTGCAGGGCGCTGTGAGCGGTAACCAGCGGCAAATGACTGTGCAATGCTGAATGGCAAGCGGGAGGGGAAAGGCGAAGAAGAAGGAAGCCTCACTATAGAGAAATGTGTTGTAGGCAATCGCTGTGCACATCAGTCAGGTTTCAGTCAACGAAGCACCGCCCTGGAAATGTCTAGAAGTCCATGTCCACGTGTATGTGCGTATACATACTGCATATCACATGCCCTGTGCTGTATTCATGTGTTAGACAGCAAATGGCCTGTGCTTTTCTTTTTTAATTTTTATCAGTTCTTCGACAGTTTCATAGGATGTGTTTGGATCACATTTGTTGGCTCCCAACTCTTCCACAATTCATCCCCCTTTCCTCACCCACTCAACTTTGTCTTCTTTTTTTAAGCCTTTAAAACAACCAATTTGCTCAAATGTTCTTGGATGGGCGGTCTTTTACTGGAGAGAGATGAACTTCTCAGGGTTCAGATCAGCTCTCACCAGAGAGTGACCAACCATTCCTATAGAACAGTATCTCTTCCTCTCTCAGCAGCTAGCAATTGCCAATAACTTCATGGCTTAGCATGGAATTGTGTTCCTTTAGAGAATCGTAATACAGATTTCTACAAGAAAACATTACCTTCTAGACATATCCAAGTAGCTGCTCAGACGAACTCCTGGCACTTGTAACAACATGTTCAAAACCTACTCAAGCCTAAGCCAGACAAGAACCCAGCATAAAGAGGGGAGCGGGCACACAATTCCATGCTAAGCCACCGTGTCATACTGCAGCTTCCACAATGAGACTTTTACTTTTTTCTCTTAAATTTTGTTTTATTGGCGGGGGGGGGGGGGTGTCAAGGTGATGGAGGGTGGATGCAAAGAAACAAGGAAATGAATGGGATCAAGATATATGATGTAAAAAAGACATCAAATAAATAAAAAGAAAGTTAATTTTTTTTTAAAGATCCAGATTTAAGTTTTCCCATTTCAAATGATTTAGTTAAGAAAAGAATCCATCCGGGGCTGGAGAGATGGCTCAGCAGTTAAGAGCACTGCCTGCTCTTCCAAAGGTCTTGAGTTCAATTCCCAGCAACCACATGGTGGCTCACAACCATCTGTAATGAGATCTGGTGCCCTCTTCTGGCCTGCAGGCATACATGCAGACAGAATACTGTATACATAATTAAATAAATCTTAAAAAAAAAAAAACTTTAAAAAAAACTAGTTTATAAAAAAAAAAGAAAGAAAGAAAAGAAAAGAGTCCATCACAGGCATACCCAGCCACTTGGGTTTTAGTTACTATCAGATGTGGACAACCAGTAATGGCCACCACAACATTCCCACCTCGGTTTTTATGCTCTCCTTTCTTGTGCAATAACCCCTGAGCCTTGGGAGGGGGATAAGGTACATATGTTCCCTTAGCATTCTGCAGCTCCTTATTCTCTGCGCCTTGTGGATGACACAGTTAAGCACCATCTACTGCCAACAGATGCTCAACAGCTAAGCACTGAGAAGTGCATTGATCTATGAGCAGAACAATGCATCAGTAGGAGTTGGTTCAATACTATGTCCATTTAGCAGAGTAGAAGTTGGAGGTTTGCCCCTAGGATCTATGACCTATATAGTCATAGACTCTTAGCACAATAATGGCTTCAAGTATGAATTTCATCCTGTGGAGTAGAATTTTAATCCAATAAAAAATGGTTAATTACTTCTGTGATGTTGCATGAGTGGGCATTTCTTCCCAGGTCAGTCATTACTGGAGCTTATAGAATCCATAGATGGGTACCATTGGTGATAGCTTTTCTCCTCTAGTAGCTTGTACAGCACCTTTCAGAGCTATGAAAGCAAGCCAGTTAGGATGAAGCATCAGGAGTCCAAAAGTCTGAAATAAAGGTATCCATAAACTGATTCCTTCTGCAACTCAGCTGCTGAGTTGCAGAGTCTGATGCAGCCTGCTCTTGCCTTTGAAATTGGCTGGTATTTTCTCTTGGTTTAGATAAGGAACATCTCAGTTTCTGCTTTTATGTCCGTGTGTACATGTGTGTGTATGTATTAATGTACTGTATCTCAATTTTCCTTTATAAAGAAGCCATTCGCGTTGATTGGGGCCAACTGTTATGCCGATTTACCTTTGCTAACCAGATAAAGACCCTCTTGTTTCACAAGGTCACAGTCTGAGGTTATGGCAGTTAGGGTCCCACCCATTTGTGGAAGAAGACAAAACTCAACCCATGTCCTCATTTCAGAATAAAGAGGGTTTATAAGACACTTAATGTAGAGTTAGTAAGCCCTAAAATCAACAAATTCTAGAAAATTCTCAGTGAAGACATTTATGCTCTTCTGGAACACTTTCAGATGCTATTAACATTTTACTCTCTCGTTGAAAGAAAAATGTAATAGTTTCCAACTGTTAACACAATATGATCCTCGCATGTCTCTTAGCTGTACCGCTTTCAATTAGACCTTGTATAGCAGGTTCCCCTTTCTATGTTACTAATAATGGACAAACACATCACTCTGGTTGAGCTCTTTTCTAAACAGCACTGCTGTGACGTGAGATGACTGCACCATCATGGGGAGCAAAAGGAGAGAAGAAGCACTATCTATGTATCCAAAAAGAGAAGGCACACAAAAACATGGAGTCTCCTTTGTGTTGACCAGCTACTCCTGGGGACAAGGACTGACCTGGAGTGTGGTTGATAGACCCAGGGTCACTCCATTAGTGTAACCTGATTTTTCCTCTCCCAACAGGTACTAGTTACAAATAACTTCTGGTTAGGAGTGGGACTTTGTGCCTGCTTTGCCTTTCTGTGCTGGGATTTTGTGGAATGAAACGTGTGCAGGTATTGTGTGTACTGTCAGCGTCTCTGTGTGTCCATGTGTGTAGCAGCCCCATTGTGCCTTTAAGATCCTGTTTCGTTGGAGTCAACCATTACCACTGACTTACAATGTTTCTGCCTCCTCTTCTGCGTATATTCCTGAGGCTTGAGAAGAAGGATATGAAAAAGAGCTCCCATTTAGGACTGGCTGATCCGAGGTCTTTCGCTCTCTGCACATTGCCCAGTTGTGGGTCTCCATGTTAATTACTATCTACTACAAGAACTTTCTCTGAGGGGGTTGAGCAATGAGCTCGTTGGCAGAGGAACGATCTCTCTAAATAATACATCAATATGCGGGCATTAAGACCAGCAATTAGTAAATGGCCCTTGTGAAGACAAAACTCTCCACAGCAAAGGACACAGCAAAGACGCAGCCTACAGAATGGGGAAACATCTTTACCAACTATACATCAGACAGAGAATTAATATCCAGGGTACACGAAGAACTAAAAAAGCTAAACCTCAAGAAAACAAATAAGCCAATTTTAAAATGGGATATAGAACTAGACAGAGAGTTCTCATAAAATGAAGCACATGTGGCTGAGAAACATTTTTTTAAATGTCCAACATACTCAGTCATCAGGGAAATGCAAATTATAACTACTCTGAGATTTCATCTTACCCCAATCGGAATGACCAAGATTAATAAAACAAATGACAGTAGATGCTAGCAAAAAATGTGCGGAAAAAAATTACTTTTTCATTGCTGGTGTAGAGCAAACTCGTACGGACACTGTGGAAATGCTGGTGGAGGTTTCTCAAAGTGCTGAAAATCAACCTATCCAAGATCCAGCTATCCCAAGCCTTGAGCACATACCCAAAGGAGCATACACCCTACTAGAAAGATACTTGCTCCTCCATGTTCATTGCTTCTCTGTTCATAATAGACAGAAAATGAAAACAAGTTAGATGTCCATCAACCGATGAGTGGATAATGAAAATGTGGTTTGTTTACACAATGGAATGTCACTCAGCTTCTAAGTAAAGTGAAATTGTTAAATATGCAGGTCAATGGATGGAGCCATCATCCTAAGAGACGTAACCAAGACTCAGAAAGGCAAACTTTGCATGTCATCTTCTCTTCTCTATGGATGTGAGTTTTTGTTCTGTTTAGTTTAGAATAGAGTTAGAATAGAGGTTCAATAGCTACCAAGGACCTGGGGAGAGAAGAATACCACCAAAGAAGGGGAAATATAATATAACGCTATAAAGAGATAAAGGGGAAATTATAGTAGGAGGATTAAATGGGGGGTGGGATGAAAGGGCAAGGTAAATGGACTGTGGGGAGGGACAACTGACTCTAACGGCTTTTTGAAAAGCTATATGGAAAACTGCTATGGCATGGTCTTTCTAATATATGCCAAGTAAGAGGAATTTCAGAGGAGTCACCATTGGAGGACATGTTCCCCCAACTGGACATTATATGCTACCGAGAGTAAGATACCCAATACCAGGAGCTGGTTACACATTTTTGTGTAGTTGACCAAAGGGATTCCATAAATGCCACTAAACATTACAGGCTATTGCCAACACTACTGTATACCCTCTATGACTTAATGCTGAGGCCTTCTGGCTGAACACAACTTATTTACATCATCGAATGTGGAGACAACAAGCTGGTGCCCAACGAAAGCCTCCCCTACCTACAGACTAGTGCCAGAAGAGGAGAGAAGGAATTATCAGGCTCAACCAGCTATGGAATCTGCAAGCTACAACAACTGACCTGCCCACAAGATACACTGGTACAATAGTGGTACAAGTATGGGAATAACTAACCATTTTTTTTTATTGGATTTAAGGTCTACTCCATGACATGGAACTCACCACTGTTAATGAAGTCAGGAATCGGGACTAAACAGTCCTAGGGGAAAACCTGAAGTGGTAATCTAATTATTCTTTATCAATATAAATTCAGAAGTCAGATGGTGGGGTAAGAACCTGAAGGATCCAAGAAGGAGAGCAGCCACCAGGCCTCTCCTACCTGCTCCTCAACTCCCTTAGAAAGGGCTGAGATCCCTCTCTGCTCTGCATTACTACTTCCTGTCCTCTCTGTCTTCAGTCCTCCAAAACCTCTGTGGTTAATTTTGGTCGGCCAGTGGCTAGCTCCACCCTCTGACTCCAACTAAGCTTTATTTGTCAGAACACAATCAAAATATCACACAACATTTCCTTCTTTTAAGAACAGAGCAGGTTGGAGAGGCATGGTGGCTTCTCTGATCCTTCCCTGATAGCTGAGTACTGAATTTTTATCGATAAGGAATAATTGGAATAATACTTCAAAAACCTACTATTATTATTCTGCTAAATGAGCATAGCAACAAAATGACTCCTCATGACATATTTCTATACCATAGATTTTTATTTATATAAGACTGTAAAAACAAGCAAAGCAAAAGCACACCTCTGGCGCTCAGAGAAAAGTTTACCCCTCCCTTTGAACTGCTGGCTTTCCAGTTCATGTTCACAGCTGAAGACACATGGGTATATTCCATTGTCGAACATCTATTGCATAAATTTTTCTCTTTACTTGGTATATTTCAGCTTGTTTTTCTCAGTTAAAGTGAGATTAGATGGCGAGGGTAGAGAATGATATAGAGGACATTTATGGCTCACATTTTTGCCCTGCATTACATTCTGTTTGAAGAAGGACAAACTGGAAATCTAAGACAGTGAGGATCAAGTCATTCCAACTACTCAAGAAGTTGAGGGTGTCTTGTGCCCAGGAAATCCTGAGTCCAAAACGAATAAATGATTGTAAACACACCTTAGAACAGGCAGAGAAGCAATGCCCTTTAGAAATGACAGAGCTGATAAAGGACACTCATTTGGCTTACTGGTCACTGTGGAGAACACACACATACACACATACACACGCCGGAGTGGAGGAACAGAGAGCATAGTTAAAGAGTGCAGACAGCATCCCTCCTCTCAGCATGGTCGGATACTGTTAAAGACCAGCAGGATCTTGAGTCTGCAAAAGGCATGATCTTGTGAAAACCTTAACTTTTCGACTCCCTCACTATAGAAAAAGACTAAGAACGCCTACTGTGCAGTAGTTTTAAGGAACAAACGGCACGAACTGTCAGAGGGTATCTTTCAACCGCAAGGTGCCTCGCCGTGGAAGGTATCCACTTTAAGAGGTTTTATTCTGTGTTTTTCACAAACCAGACAAAAGTCCGTGAGGCCACTTGTGGTCACGCTGAACTTCTGCTCTGAATGCTGGAGTGTGTTTCTGTGCTTGAAGGTAAAATTACTCAGCCCAAGCAGTCCAGCACAAGACCTTGGAATGATGTTCCATCACTCATTCTCAAAACTTTTATTTAAGGCACGAGATGCCAAGACTTCAAGACAACACCATTTTAATTCAGATTTGCCCTTGCTAATCCTGCAGGGAAGTGAGAGATTGCCTCTTTACCCAGCGCGAGCGAGGGCTTCATCACTTTGGGATCAGTGTCGCTTGCACTTCCCGGCTTTACGAGGCCCTCCTTCCGAGGCTGTGGCACCTAATTCTAATTTACTCTAATTTTGGAGCCACAAATATAAACTTGTGTGGCATTTCACTTCTCTCTAAAGTAAAGTTATTGCTCTGGTTCTAAGCTCCCTTTTTAGAGCACATTATTGTTTGTTGAGTTATTGATCTTACTTGGAAAATTAGAATATTAGCATTCGTGTCCTTTACATTAAAATGTCATTTGTTAATTTGCATTAAGTAGCTGGCATTATGGGCCCACTGTGGATTAATTTTGCTTCTAGCTGTTACTAATTATGAACATTTTTTTTTATCTTTGTGCTTCGAGTGTTTGTTTTGATATCCTGCTTTCCTGTCTGTTCCAAGGCGTAAGTCATCGGGGAGGAAGCAATTAATCCACCAGATTGCCCGAATGGCATTCATCCTGGGAGATCGTTTATATTATGAACTAGAGATTACCTTTTAACAACTGGTAAAGATCAATCTGTTTCAATATTGAGAACTGAAATACAGAGACTTCTTGATGCTTAATTATGCTGCGTGGGACCGACCAGGGCCTTCTGCCTGACTTTGATTTCTGACGCTAGGGAGAGAACAAGCTGCCGGGACATCCACTTCCTCCTAAAATACAGAGAAACCCTGGAGATGTGGGAGAGAACAAGCTGCCGGGACATCCACTTCCTCCTAAAATACAGAGAAACCCTGGAGATGTGGGAAGCATTTAGAACAAGATGAGTTCACAAGAAAGAGAAAGCTGTGGTGGCTGCTCAGTCTGTGAAGTGTGCCCGCACTGTAAGCTTAGGGACCTGAGAGCAGCCCCTGAGAGCAGCCCTGGAATCCATGGAAGAGCCAAGCCTGGTGCCATGAACTTCCTGGGGAGGAAGAATCTCGGGCTCTCATTGGCCGCGCTTTGCATTATGACCCTAGGGTTGTGGTTCTCCGTACAACCTGTACCCTTTGCCACCAACTCTCTTTCAGCTCTATCAGACAGGCACTCGGAGAGGATGGAAGAAGGAAGGAGAGAAAGGACTCACCACTTGCTGCTTGCCCTCATTCCGGAGCCACCAACCCCTTCGGGAGTGACAGAAGTTTCCCGTTTCAGTTTCTTCTCAAAGTTTGCAGCCCAGAATTCATAAAGAGAGACGGCCAACTAGATACAGAGTACTGCATAAGAAAAACACATGCTTTGCAGGCCAGACAGACTGAACGCATCTGCAAATTGTAGTGGGTTTATGGAGATATCACTCCATCCAAATCATGGAGTACCTGCATATGTACTGAAAGTGTCTTTAAGAGGAATGGAGAATAAATACAGGGAGGTGCCAAAATGCCCACAAGACTGAAGCAATAGAGGAAGGGAAGCAGGAGCTGTCTAGAAACCGTGGTTCTCTGAGGATGCTGGTCAAGAACCGTTTTTTCTTTGTTGGAAATCGCATGGCTCCCTTTCCCCCTTAAACATAGTTAGTTCTTTTTAAAAAAAATACTTCTAACTTAAAAAAAAAAGTCAAGCCTGTTGAATTTGACAGGATTTGCTGCCGACATGTAAGGTTCCAGCCGTACTGTATCTAGTGTATACCCTCACTTTCAAACCTGCACATGTGTCTGACACCTGCACTTCATTTTCACAGAACTGTGAGCTAAGCAGGTCTGGTTCAGCTATTTTCACTCTCAGATGAAGGGACTTGGATATTGAAAGCTTAAGCCCGTGGCTTCTGCTCAGGTGACAAAACAGCAGGGATATAAACACCCACCTTGAGATTCTCATTACAGCCGTGTCCATCACGCTACAAAGCCCGCACTGACTGAGGCGCGCGTCTCCAGCACACCGCAGTGATCAGGTCTCCACTCCTGAGAATCTGGTGTTCGACAGAGATGGGAGATAGGGAGCCAGAATATCAAAAGCAATAGATGCTGTCTGAACTTGAAAAAGTAGAGCATGAAAGAGAGGGGGGAGAAAGAAAGACAGGGCAGAGTACAATGGCTCAAGCAAAATCAGATAATCCTTTAAAATTCCACCTAGACAAACAGCCACACGTCCATCAAATTTTAGGCTGATGTTAAAGCCTTGGGAGCGTAGCCCATTTACAGACAGGGCTGTGGAAAGCCTCGGGAGTTATACAATGGGTCCTGGGTAGATGGTTTGAAAAAGGAAGGAAGTTGGAGTATGGCCAAAGGGTCTGTAGAAGCTCAAGAGTCCTCAAGGCTCCTTAGTTCCTTGCCTTCTCATCCCTCGTGTGCGCTGACATATCCCCTGTGCAGAGCCCCGGTGGGAAAGATAGTCCCCAGCTTTCATGCTGAGTGAGATATGGCCTGTGGGAAACGTGGGTTGCAATGGAAAGGATTGGGCCAGTCAGGAGCCCCACCTGGCCCCACTTCTGCTATTGACCAGGCGTCAGCCCCCAGAGGCACTCCATGTTCTCTATAAACGATGGATTGAAGCAGCCGATCTTAAAGGTCACCTCTGCTTTGAACTTCAGTAAGCCAGGGAAGATGAAAAGAAAGGCAATAAATCCCTGAGATTTACCCAAGTCCCTAAGAGCTCTCTCCGGCTTTCCTTTCTCCACCTTGGCCAGGCAGAACCTCTTCTTTTCCCCCTCTTGAAGCAGGCTAGGATCCAACCCCAGCCTCTGAGCACAGACAGAGAGCCTTTGTCTCCCACTATGTTTATGTTGCAAACTCTTGGGTCTACTTTTACCTAGACGAAGCCAAGACCAAGAGTAGGAACTTGGTGGACACCATGGGAGGCACAAGAATGATAGGGTGTTTCTCTCTCTCTCTCTCTCTCTCTCTCTCTCTCTCTCTCTCTCTCTTTCTAAGCCTTATCCTGAAGGTAACCTGACTAGGATCATTTAAGAAAATCTGAGGCTGAGTCAAAGAGAAGTATGGAAGAGGGTTGTTTTTTCTTGCCTTCCACACGTTTCCCTTCCCCAAACCCCATCAGTCCCCAGAAAGATACTGAAGAGGATAGCACACATGCAGAGAGTTCTAGGTGTCAGGACACTTGAAGAACCTTCTTGTCCTTGGGGCTTAAGTGTCTAAAGTCCATCGTCCCTGGTCCCTCACATCTGAAAAGCTGTCTTTCTTCATTAGTCAGGAGCGAGGCAGTTTACAGTGCAGTTTTACTCTGTCAGCTGGAAACAATAAACCACATCCTTGCTTGCAAAGATATAAGAATGCACTGGGACTCCGGATGCTGGTGCGTCTCCATCAGAGCAGACGGCCTATGCAAGCCTAGCTTTTCTGCATGTGCGCCTGGCTGCTGACCTTCCTTCCTTGCCACACCACTCTGGTTAGGTCAGGCTCTAAAGCCATGCAGGTCATAGCACTCTGTGGATATCTGGTCCTGCTGTTTTTCACTATAGAATTACAGGATCTTGTTCACACATACATCTGTACCCCTAATCATCAGGACTTAACTGTGAGTGTACAAAACTTTCCTTTCCAGAATTCCTTCTTCCTGCGCCCTCTGGGATTTTCCGTGTTCTGCTTTAGGCTGCTAAGCACTGCCTCTCACACACCTGGGTCTCCCAAGCTCTGCCCATGGATTCTTCAATTTGTGTTCTTACCTAGAGATTTTCTTATACCAGTTCATATGTTAAGGAGCTCCGTTCCCAGCTCACTGCATGTGGAATTGAACTGGGAGAAGAAGGAAGAGTGTGGCTCACAGGAGGAAGATGAGGCCCCAAGACTGTGAGGACATGGCCCTGCCCTCTGATTTTTGCCGGCCCTTTCCCTTAGCCGCATTCCATTGCCGTCTCTCATTCTCATTGTAGTCCAATAGCTGCAATTAACTGGGAAAGTTCGTAAGTCGAAACACATGAGGAATTACGAACAGCGTGGAATTCAGCCCCAACTCTAGAAACTAATGACTTCTTGGGACACTGTTCCTTATGGATAGATATTCATTTTAAATCCAGTTAAAGCCATTTATCCACAGTGATTAAAAGAGCATCTATGTGGTAGGGTACAAGTTCATGGCCCAACTCAAGATGGAGTGATCTACAGGGAGAAAAAAAAATGAAAGTTGGAAACGATTCTAGAAAGGGATTTGGGGGTGTCGTTTATTTGTTTGTTTATTTTTTATGAAAGAGGCCACTCCTAGTCTGAAAGAGACTTGTTTGTTTTATTTTCAGAAGCGAAGATTTTAGAAGTGAGGATAATCAGAGATACTATGGACTGTCATTAACACAAATAAATGAACACACCTCCCAAGGAATTCATGCATTAACATTCACAGTCATGCAAGAAAGAAAAAAGTAAAAGAGAGTTAGAAAAATATGAAAAATAGCGTGTATCAGAATGTTTCAAAATAAAGCAAAAATGGTGACTCTGTGTATCAGTTAGCTGGAGGCAGGCCACATGCAGCTCCCCAAATAAGCGGTTAATAATTCCTGCACTTTAGAGAACAGGAGCAGCGGGGAAGTGTGGCTTCAGACTCAGCAACTTAAACAAAGCAGCCTTTCATACTGGGTCTTGCTATGCAAATACACACGGGCTCTGTGACCCAGGAAGAAGCAGGAACCAGTGTCTTCACCCTCTGCTGAATCATTACAGCTCTTAACAGGACAAATGACAGCTATCTCCAGTCTGCTTCCGAAACATCAGTGCTGTTTGTCAGACCCAGTTAACAGGACAAACTGTCCACCGCTCCACATTACCATGGAGGGAATAGATTTTGCACGTGTGCACATTCTGAGTAGAATTTCAGTTAAAGTATTCTTTACAGCACATTTCTCTTTACATTATGGAATATCCAGGAGGCTAACAAGAATGCCAACAGATCAGGGTCAGAATTTCTTTCTCCTCCATCTCTCTCTCATTTATGTGCCTATACATTTACACACACATACCTGTGTGTGAGCGCATATGTGTGTGCACACACATGTGATATGCAATTTATAGCTCCTTTCTCCCATATATAGGATGAGAAACTTATTCCAGTATGTCTGGAAACCTCAGTTTGGGTACTGGGTAGCTTAGACAGGTTTCCCACCCTTAGCCTCTGTCTTCCAATGTTACCAATACTGTAGCATGAAGTTCATGAAGGAAAGCCCTGCCATCTTAAGGAAGCCATGAAGATCTATTTATACCCTGTCCTACATTTTCTTAACTTTCTCATGAAACTGGAGGCAAGCTGCTGGAAACGGCATAGACAGTTCATATGTATTCCCCCGGGCTTACAAGACTTCAGACTGTCCTTTCTTCACAGGCCAAATAGGATGCCTACGGCAAAGCCCCATCCACTCCTTCACAAAATTCAGGGAGTGGCCCTGACAGGTTGTGGTGACCTGGTTCTTCTCTTAGTTCTTCTACTCTAAGTAGTTGTATGACCTTTGATAAAAAATTGTTTCGTTGATGGCCATCTGGGCTCAGGGCCCTCATCTCAGGCGCCTACCATTCAAAGAATACGTAAACATTATTTAGATGACCGTGTTATCTGTATCCTGACTGATTCATCAGGGAGATTGTACATGATACCAAATATCTTTTATTGTATGCAAACCCTCTGCCAGTGCTGTATCTAAATCCAGATCATTTAAAGTGCTAGGATACACTATTGCTTGGAAAATAAATTGCTCATTCTATCAAGAATCTAACCGCTGTTTCATAACCTTATGCATTTCTCCTCAAGGTTGGATATGAAGCAACAATGCAGACCCTTCACCAAGGCATTTTTCTTCAGACGGTTGCTAAGGCTTCAGGGGAGTGATGAGGCTACTGACCAGTAGTGTTTGAAAACCCAGCTGGCCTCACCACCTCTCTGAAAACTTTAGTATCACAGCTTCTTCCGCATGGAAACAAGTCCCTGAGTGACACAGTGCCTCTCTGCTGCTAGTGAAGAGGTGGCAGTAAGGGATCGGCCAATCAAAGCAGATTAGGGCGGTGTTGGCGATGAAAGATAACACTGGCCTTTCAACTCACTGTAGTCTCTGCCTCCAGGGCCCTAATGTATTTTCATTTTAATGCTTAATGCTTTTTCCCATTAAAACTTGATTCTCCTTGCTTTCGTTATAAGTCTCACCGTAGCCTCTAATACTAAAAGTCAGCTTTTGTCACACCAGGTAGATACAGGACTGCGCTGAAACCGCATCCTCTGTGTCTGGCCCTTGAGTGGCGGGTTCCCACACCCTCCAGCTCTGTGGAGACTGAAGGGAATCAGCTTCTCCCCATCTTTACTCCCCGACTTCAGAAGTTCTGTGAGATGCCTCCTTCATCTCCTCACACCTGTGAGGCTGGCGGAGGAGGAGGTCAGTAGAAATTAATTAAAAGAGTCACTTAAGCATAAAAGTGAAATTTACCAAACAATTTCCCACTTCTTGGTGAACATCCCTTCCTCAGCCATGTCTACTGAACAAGTGGCTTTATTTCGCGATTTAACAGTAGGACAGTAGGGTGTTTCACAGCTCATCCAATCTGCATCCATTTTCACACTGGCTGAACAAATGCAATTAGCTTGCAGTGAGCCAAGTAATGGTTTTCTTCAAGGACTGGGAACACGTCTTAGACTCTAATGTGTACGAACGTCGGCAGTGCCTTTTTCCACCCAGACTCCTGATTGTGTAACCACATGTCTTTTCCGCTGGACCAACACAAAAGTTCTGTGACCTGGAAGCAATCTTATGGGACCAGAGAGCCTGTTGAGATTGAGAGGCGATGGGCTCCCATCATTCCTAGGTTGTATCTTGGCCTGGAAAGAAACACTGCCGAATGCTGGGCCTTGCGCCGTGTGCTGCCATACAATGGACGAGCATGCCAGAACCTCAGGTCTGCCAGATCAAAGACCGTAAGGGACCTTACCACCACTGCATCTACAGCATGCAGAACATTTACCGCAGAGCTGTTCCCAACAGCCAAGTCCCGCTGGCCTTCAGGGGATGAGTGAGTAAAGGAAGTGTGGTGTATGGATATAGTAGAGTGTCCTTCAGCTGCAAAGAAGAAAACCATGGCATTGGCAAGAAATATGAGCAGCGCTAGAAATTATCAATAAAATTGAAAAGAAATCTATATGCGGGGGCATGAGGAAAGAAGGAAAAAGAAAGAAATGGGGGAGGAAGGAAGGAATAAAAATTAATTTTAGTTAATTTCATTTCTACTTCTTTGTGTTCCTTAGATGGGGAAGTTGGCCTTTCCTGGAAAGATGCCAAAGACTTCCTAATTATCACATCTTATGATATCTAGTGCAGAATCTTATAGATTTTTAAGCTATAAAACCTTAATTAGAAAAGGAAAGCCTAGTTCTTGAAAGGCTCCTATAGCAGTATCAGAGCAGAGACTGAGAGAGAGGAGCAAGAGGCAAAAGGATGGAAGTGCTGAACCGCCAGCCTCCCACAGCATCAGCATGGGTGCAGGGTCCCAGGGGCCTGCAAGCTCTGAATGTCTATGCAGTGAAGGAATGGGTGGATGAATGAATGAATGAATGAATGAATTAGCTGAAGGTACCATAGTGTGAGAAACAGCTTTGTTAAACACAGGGTAACAGTTCCCAAACCATAGAGTATTGAGAACGACTGTGTTATCAGTATGCATGATGTGAAAACCACAAAGAATCACTATAAGTTAATTAAAAAATACTTTAAATAATTTAAGTGAACCAGGCATGGTGTCGCACACCTTCAATCCCAGTCCTCAGGAGGCTGAGTCAGGAGGTTCATGAGTTCAAAGCCAACATAGAAAGACCCTATCAAAAACAGGAGGAAGAGGATGGGAGAATGAAAAGAGGAAGCCCGTGTGGGTTTTCACTGTATGGAAAGACAGAACAAACCAACTAAGATGAGATTCATCTATGTAGACGGAGACTGCTTGTTAGTTTCCCCATCACCCAGACCCGAATAATCACACAGAAACTCTATTAATTACAACACTGTTTGGCCAAAGGCTCAAGCATATTCCTGGCTAACTCTTATATCATTAACCCATTTCTATTCATCTGTGTATCACCATAAGGTGGTGGCTTACCGGTAAGGTTCCAGCATCTCTCTCCTTTGGCAGCTACATGGCGTCTCTTTGACTCTGCCTACTTTCTCTCTATATCTCTGTTTGGATTTCCTGCCTGACTTTATTCTGCCCTGCCATAGGCCAAAGCAGATTCTTTATTAACCAATGGTAATAAAACAGGTTCACAGCATACAGTAGGGAATCCCACATCACATCTATTTCCGGAAGGGTCGTGGGTGGGACACTGTGACCTGTGGCATGAGAGAATGTTGTGTTCACATAGGTGACAGAGGCAAAGCAAGCAGAGCTGGAATGAACTTCCTAACTAGGATTTTAAGAGTTAGAAAAGTCGGGTGCTATGTATAGTCTTCTGGTACTGATTTTGCCAGACCCAAAAGAAGTCCACAATACATTCCAACCTAGAGCGCTTCACTATTTGTTTCCTGGAGAATGCACAGCTCGTGGGATGATGGTGGTCAAGACCAACCTCCAATCAATTAACCATTACCCAGAATACATTCTCCTGTGAAAGGTGCGTCCTGGGACTCCTGCAGAAAGGAGAAGGGCCTCGCTGTCAGGGCTGAGTCCCGAGATCAGCTGCAATAGTGACCGCGGGTGAACAGCAGCATCTTTAGACGCAGTGTCCTCTATGGTTCCAGTCACATCTCTGCATCAAGGTGTAGGCTGTAGACTACACCCTTAAGGGGTGGAGCCCACTGTGGGAAGCTGCCAGGGAGGGAGGGAGCTGGAGGCCCCCAGCCCGTCTCCTCTTCCTAACACTCGGCCCCATGAGAACTGCTGAGCTGCTCCGTGCCTTGCCATGCAGCAGGTGTGAGAGGCAGCACTGTCTCTTAGTCCGGGATTGCTGAATCTTTATTCCTAGCGATGAGGTGAGAAATAGAAAAAGCACAGCAGGACCTTCTGACCACAGGTGGGGTTTATAAGGCTTAGGGGCGTGGAGGGGAGCTGTCTTTTTCTGTGCTGACTGAACAGTCAGGCTGGGAGTCAAAATCCATAAACTCAAAAAGGAAATCCCACGTTTTTGTACGGCTTCCCCATCTCAGTTGGGGAGAGTCTTGAAAAATAAATGGCAATGTTGTTTGAGGTAATTAAATGAGACAAGCAAGAATCCCCACCAAAGTGAAAATCGTTGAATATAAATAATTTCAATATAACTCCTGTCTTTTCTTTACAGGCAGTCTATATATTTCCTGAGAGAGGAGATGTTTGTCCACCTCTTTTATTGTCCGTGCTACAATTTATCATGACACACGTGGCAGGAATGAATATTTATTTTTGGAAAGCATTAAAAAAAAAAACCAACTCAGACACAGCCCTACTCTCCACCAAAAACAGGGACATTGTAAAACAGAGAACTCGGGAGTATACGATAAAGTGTACCTACTACATTAGGGAAGAAATGCTTGCAGCAGACGGGACCAGGAGTTCAGGTAAGTAGGCCTGAGTTCAAATCCAGCTTTATAAAAAGGTTATTCTGTTTCTGTGAAAGCAGCCTAATGACTGCAGAGTTTTCATGTTCCACGGGAACGTAAGTCAGAACTGTCATAACCGGCTCTAACATCTCCCACAATGACTTCATACCTGCTGGCAAGTAAAACCCAGTGCCACATCAAGAACTAAAAGTCAAGGATGGAGGCTCATGTCCGTACTCTCAGCACTTGGAACACCGAGGATGTGAGCTCAAAATTCATCTCCCTTACATGATGAATAAGTTCCTGGCCAACAAAACAAAACAAGAACTTAAAAGTTCTCGCACGATCCACCCCTCACCTCCCTGAGTTCATCTCAGCTCCTCGTGGCCTTGTGCACTGTGAAGTCCCTTTGGGTCACAAACTGCCTTCTTTTCAACCTTGGTCGACCTCTACACCGGCCCCTTCACCATTCAGCCGACTGAGAAGCCAGGAAGCGTAACCCAGAAGTGAAATGGAGTGCCCTTCATTAATAGAAAGAGAAGCTGGGAGGAAGCCAAAAGAACAGATTCTGCTCTCCGGTGAATGCACCAAGACAGTCTTCTCCTGTGCACTCCACAGAGCCCTGGCAGGACAGGGAGAAGGCACCTGCTGTGCTCGTGGAGACTGGTGGTCCCAGGGCCAGCTGAGAGCACAGGTCATTGTTCACCTGGTCTCCTCTCTCTGTCTCTCTCTCTCTCTGTCTCTCTCTCTCTCTTTCCCTCCCTCCCTCCCTTCTCTCTCTCTCTCTCTCTCTCTCT